>NC_091302.1:3425153-3745153 GCF_038502225.1 Cherax quadricarinatus | reverse complement strand
GTACAGTGCTCGCTCCCAGTGTTCCACAAGGTACAGTACTCGCTCCCAGTGTTCCACAAGGTACAGTACTCGCTCCCAGTGTTCCACAAGGTACAGTACTCGTTCCCAGTGTTCCACGAGGTACAGTACTCGCTCCCAGTGTTCCACAAGGTACAGTACTCGCTCCAAGTGTTCCACAAGGTACAGTACTCGCTCCCAGTGTTCCACAAGGTACAGTACTCGCTCCCAGTGTTCCACAAGGTACAGTACCCGCTCCCAGTGTTCCACTAGGTACAGTACTCGCTACCAGTGATCCACAAGGTACAGTACTCGCTCCCAGTGTTCCACAAAGTACAGTACTCGCTCCCAGTGTTCCAGATATTACAGTACTCGCTCCCAGTGTTCCACAAAGTACAGTACTCGCTCCCAGTGTTCCACAAGGTACAGTACTCGCTCCCAGTGTTCCACAAGGTACAGTACTCGCTCCCAGTGTTCCACAAGGTGCAGTACTCGCTCCCAGTGTTCCACAAGGTACAGTACTCACTCCCAGTGTTTCACGAGGTACAGTACTCGCTCCCAGTGTTCCACAAGGTACAGTACTCGCTCCCAGTGTTCCACAAGGTACAGTATTCGCTCCCAGTGTTCCACAAGGTACAGTACTTGCTCCCAGTGTTCCACAAGGTACAGTACTCGCTCCCAGTGTTCCACAAGGTACAGTACTCGCTCCCAGTGTTCCACAAGGTACAGTACTCGCTCCCAGTGTTCCAAAAGGTACAGTACTCGCTCCTAGTGTTCCACAAGGTACAGTACTCGCTCCCAGTGTTCCACAAGGTACAGTACTCGCTCCCAGTGTTCCACAAGGTACAGTACTCGCTCCCAGTGTTCCACAAGGTACAGTACTCGCTCCCAGTGTTCCCCAAGGTACAGTACTCGCTCCCAGTGTTCCACAAGGTAAAGTACTCGCTCCAGTGTTCCACAAGGTACAGTACTCGCTCCCAGTGTTCCACAAGGTACAGTACTCGCTCCCAGTGTTCCACAAGGTACAGTACTCGCTCCCAGTGTTCCACAAGGTACAGTACTCGCTCCCAGTGTTCCACAAGGTACAGTACTCGCTCCCAGTGTTCCACAAAGTACAGTACTCGCTCCCAGTGTTCCACAAGGTACAGTACTCGCTCCCAGTGTTCCACAACGTACAGTACTCGCTCCCAGTGTTCCACAAGGTGCAGTACTCGCTCCCAGTGTTCCACAAGGTACAGTACTCACTCCCAGTGTTCCACGAGGTACAGTACTCGCTCCCAGTGTTCCACAAGGTACAGTACTCGCTCCCAGTGTTCCACAAGGTACAGTATTCGCTCCCAGTGTTCCACAAGGTACAGTACTTGCTCCCAGTGTTCCACAAGGTACAGTACTCGCTCCCAGTGTTCCACAAGGTACAGTACTCGCTCCCAGTGTTCCACAAGGTACAGTACTCGCTCCCAGTGTTCCAAAAGGTACAGTACTCGCTCCTAGTGTTCCACAAGGTACAGTACTCGCTCCCAGTGTTCCACAAGGTACAGTACTCGTTCCCAGTGTTCCACGAGGTACAGTACTCGCTCCCAGTGTTCCACAAGGTACAGTACTGGCTCCCAGTGTTCCCCAAGGTACAGTACTCGCTCCCAGTGTTCCACAAGGTAAAGTACTCGCTCCCAGTGTTCCACAAGGTGCAGTACTCGCTCCCAGTGTTCCACACGGTACAGTACTCGCTCCCACTGTTCCACAAGGTACAGTACTCGCTCCAAGTGTTCCACAAGGTACAGTACTCGCTCCCAGTATTCCACAAGGTACAGTACTCGCTCCCAGTGTTCCATAAGGTACAGTACTCGCTCCCAGTGTTCCACTAGGTACAGTACTCGCTACCAGTGTTCCACAAGGTACAGTACTCGCTAAAAGTGTTCCACAAGGTACAGCACTCGCTCCCAGTGTTCCACAAAGTAGAGTACTCGCTCCCAGTGTTCCACAAGGTACAGTACTCGCTACCAGTGTTCCACAAGGTACAGTGCTCGCTCCAAGTGTTCCACTAGGTACAGTACTCGCTCCAAGTGTTCCACAAGGTACAATACTCGCTCCCAGTGTTCCACAAGGTACAGTACTCGCTCCAAGTGTTCCACAAGGTACAGTACTCGCTCCAAGTGTTCCACAAAGAACAGTACTCGCTCCAAGTGTTCCACAAGGTACAGTACTCGCTCCAAGTGTTCCACAAGGTACAGTACTCGCTCCAAGTGTTCCACAAGGTGCAGTACTCTCTCGCAGTGTTCCACAAGGTACAGTACTCGCTCCAAGTGTTCCACAAGGTACAGTACTCGCTCCAAGTGTTCCACAAGGTACAGTACTCTCTCCCAGTGTTCCACAAGGTACAGTACTCGCTCTCGGTGTTCCACAAGGTACAGTACTCGCTCCAAGTGTTCCACAAGGTACAGTACTCGCTCCAAGTGTTCCACAAGGTACAGTACTGGCTCCAAGTGTTCCACAAGGTACAGTACTCTCTCCAAGTGTTCCACAAGGTACAGTACTCGCTCTAAGTGTTCCACAAGGTACAGTACTCGCTCCCAGTGTTCCACAAGGTACAGTAATGGCTGCAAGTGTTCCACAAAGTACAGCACTCGCTCCTAGTGTTCCACAATGTACAGTACTTCTCCCAGTGTTCCAAAAGGTACAGTACTCGCTCCAAGTGTTCCACAAGGTACAGTACTGGCTCCCAGTGTTCCACAAGGTACAGTACTCGCTCCTAGTGTTCCACAAGGTACAGTACTCGCTCCCAGTGTTCCACAAGGTACAGCACTAGCTCGCAGTGTCCCACAAGGTACAGTACTCGCTCCTAGTGTTCCACAAGGTACAGTACTCGCTCCTAGTGTTCCACAAGGTACAGCACTCGCTCCCAGTGTTCTAAATGGTAGAGTACTGGCTCCCAGTGTTCCACGGGGTACAGTACTAGCTCCCAGTGTTCCACGAGGTACAGTACTGGCTCCCAGTGTTCCACAAGGTAAAGTACTCGCTCCACGTGTTCCACGAGGTACAGTACTGGCTCCCAGTGTTCCACAAGGTACAGTACTCGCTCCAAGTGTTCCACAAGGTACAGTACTGGCTCCAAGTGTTCCACAAGGTACAGTACTCGCTCCAAGTGTTCCACAAGGTACAGTACTCGCTCCACGTGTTCCACAAGGTACAGTACTCGCTCCCAGTGCTCCACAAGGTACAGTTCTCGATCCCAGTGTTCCAAAGGTACAGTACTCGCTCGCAGTGTTCCACAAGGTACACTACTCGCTCCCAGTGTTCCACAAGGTACAGTACTCGCTTCCAGTGTTCCACGAGGTGCAGTACTCGCTCCCAGTGTTCCACAAGGTACAGTACTCGCTCCAAGTGTTCCACAAGGTACAGTACTGGCTCCAAGTGTTCCACAAGGTACAGTACTCGCTCCAAGTGTTCCACAAGGTACAGTACTCGCTCCAAGTGTTCCACAAGGTACAGTACTCGCTCCCAGTGTTCCACAAGGTACAGTTCTCGATCCCAGTGTTCCAAAGGTACAGTACTCGCTCCCAGTGTTCCACAAGGTACAGTACTCGCTCCCAGTGTTCCACAAGATACAGTTCTCGATCCCAGTGTTCCAAAGGTACAGTACTCGCTCCCAGTGTTCCACAAAGTACAGTACTTCTCCCAGTGTTCCACAAGGTACAGTTCTCGATCCCAGTGTTCCAAAGGTACAGTACTCGCTCCCAGTGTTCCACAAGGTACAGTACTGGCTCCCAGTGTTCCACAATATACAGTACTCGCTCCCAGTGTTCCACAAGGTACAGTACTCGCTCATAGTGTTCCACAAGGTACAGAACTGGCTCCCAGTGTTTCACAAGGCACAGCACTCGCTCCCAGTGTTCCACAAGGTACAGTACTCGCTCATAGTGTTCCACAAGGTACAGAACTGGCTCCCAGTGTTTCACAAGGCACAGCACTCGCTCCCAGTGTTCCACAAGGTACAGTACTCGCTCCCAGTGTTCCACAAGGTACAGTACTCGCTCATAGTGTTCCACAAGGTACAGAACTGGCTCCCAGTGTTTCACAAGGCACAGCACTCGCTCCCAGTGTTCCACAAGGTACAGTTCTCGATCCCAGTGTTCCAAAGGTACAGTACTCTCTCGCAGTGTTCCACAAGGTACAGTACTCTCTCCAAGTGTTCCACAAGGTACAGTACTCGCTCCAAGTGTTCCACAAGGTACGGTACTCGCTCCAAGTGTTCCACAAGGTACAGTACTCGCTCCAAGTGTTCCACAAGGTACAGTAATCGCTCCAAGTGTTCCACAAGGTACAGTACTCGCTCACAGTGTTCCACGAGGTACAGTACTCGCTCCCAGTGTTCCACAAGGTACAGTACTGGCTCCCAGTGTTCCACAACGTACAGTACTCGCTCCCAGTGTTCCACAAGGTACAGTACTCGCTCCAAGTGTTCCAAAAGGTACAGTACTCGCTCCCAGTGTTCCACGAGGTACAGTACTCGCTCCAAGTGTTCCACAAGGTACAGTACTCGCTCCCAGTGTTCCACAAGGTACAGTACTCGATCCCAGCGTTCCAGAGGTACAGTACTCGCTCGCAGTGTTCCACAAGGTACAGTACTCGCTCGCAGTGTTCCACGAGGTACAGTACTCGCTCCCAGTGTTCCACAAGGTACAGTACTCGCTCCCAGTGTTCCACAAGGTACAATACTCGCTCCCAGTGTTCCACGAGGTACAGTACTCGCTCGCAGTGTTCCACCAGGTACAGTACTGGCTCCCAGTGTTCCACAAGGTACAGTACTCGCTCCCCGTGTTCATAAAGGTACAGTACTCGCTCCCAGTGTTCCACAAGGTACAGTACTCGCTCCCAGTGTTCCACGAGGTACAGTACTCGCTCCCACTGCTCCACAAGGTCCAGTACTCGATCCCAGCGTTCCAGAGGTACAGTACTCGCTCGCAGTGTTCCACAAGGTACAGTACTCGCTCGCAGTGTTCCACGAGGTACAGTACTCGCTCTCAGTGTTCCACAAGGTACAGTACTCGCTCCCAGTGTTCCACAAGGTACAGTACTCGCTCCCAGTGTTCCACGAGGTACAGTACTCGCTCGCAGTGTTCCACCAGGTAGAGTACTGGCTCCCAGTGTTCCACAAGGTACAGTACTCGCTCCCAGTTTTCCATGAGGTACAGTACTCGCTCTCAATGTTCCACAAGATACAGTACTGGCTTCCAGTGTTCCACAAAGTACAGTACTCGCTCCCAGTGTTCCACAAGGTACAGTACTCGATCCCAGTGTTCCACGAGGTACAGTACTCGCTCCCAGTGTTCCACAAGGTACAGTACTCGCTCCCAGTGTTCCACAAGGTACAGTACTCGCTCGCAGTGTTCCACAAGGTACAGTACTCGCTCCCAGTGTTCCACAAGGTACAGTCCTGGCTTCCAGTGTTCCACAAGGTACAGTACTCGCTCCCAGTGTTCCACAAGGTACAGTACTCGCTCGCAGTGTTCCACGAGGTACAGTACTCGCTCTCAGTGTTCCACAAGGTACAGTACTCGCTCCCAGTGTTCCACAAGGTACAGTACTCGCTCCCAGTGTTCCACGAGGTACAGTACTCGCTCGCAGTGTTCCACCAGGTAGAGTACTGGCTCCCAGTGTTCCACAAGGTACAGTACTCGCTCCCAGTGTTCCTAAAGGTACAGTACTCGCTCCCAGTTTTCCATGAGGTACAGTACTCGCTCTCAATGTTCCACAAGGTACAGTACTCGCTCCCAGTGTTCCACAAGGTACAGTCCTGGCTTCCAGTGTTCCACAAGGTACAGTACTCGCTCCCAGTGTTCCACAAGGTACAGTACTCGCTCCCAGTGTTCCACGAGGTACAGTACTCGCTCCCAGTGTTCCACAAGGTACAGTACTCGCTCGCAGTGTTCCACAAGGTACAGTACTCGCTCCCAGTGTTCCACAAGGTACAGTACTCGCTCGCAGTGTTCCACAAGGTACAGTACTCGCTCCCAGTGTTCCACAAGGTACAGTACTGGCTCCCAGTGGTCCACAAAGTACAGTACTCGCTCCAAGTGTTCCACGAGGTACAGTACTCGCTCCCAGTGGTCCACAAAGTACAGTACTCGCTCCCAGTGTTCCACAAGGTACAGTACTGGCTCCCAGTGGTCCACAAAGTACAGTACTCGCTCCCAGTGTTCCACGAGGTACAGTACTCGCTCCCAGTGTTCCACAAGGTACAGTACTGGCTCCAAGTGTTCGACGAGGTACAGTACTCGCTCCAAGTGTTCCACAAGGTACAGTACTCGCTCCAAGTGTTCCACAAGGTACAGAACTCGCTCCCAGTGTTCCACAAGGTACAGTACTGGCTTCCAGTGGTCCACAAGGTACAGAACTCGCTCCCAGTGTTCCACAAGGTACAGTACTCGCTCCCAGTGTTCCACAAGGTACAGTACTCGCTCCCAGTGTTCCACAAGGTACAGTACTCGCTCCTAGTGTTCCACAAGGTACAGTACTCGCTCCCAGTGTTCCAAAAGGTACAGTACTCGCTCCCAGTGTTCCACGAGGTACAGTACTCGCTCACAGTGTTCCACAAGGTACAGTATTGGCTCCCAGTGTACCACAAAGTACAGTACTCGCTCCCAGTGTTCCACAAGGTACAGTACTGGCTCCCAGTGTTCCACAAGGTACAGTACTCGCTCCCAGTGTTCCTCAAGGTACAGTACTCGCTCCCAGTGTTCCTCGAGGTACAGTACTCGCTCCCAGTGTTCCACAAGGTACAGTACTCGCTCCCAGTGTTCCTCGAGGTACAGTACTCGCTTCCAGTGTTCCACAAGGTACAGAACTCGCTCCAAGTGTTCCACAAGGTACAGTACTCGCTCCCAGTGTTCCTCGAGGTACAGTACTCGCTTCCAGTGTTCCACAAGGTACAGAACTCGCTCCAAGTGTTCCACAAGGTACAGTACTCGCTCCCAGTGTTCCACAAGGTACAGTACTCGCTCCCAATGTTCCACAAGGTACAGCACTCGCTCCCAGTGTTCCACGATGTACAGTACTCGCTCCCAGTGTTCCACAAGGTACAGTACTCGCTCCAAGTGTTCCACAAGGTACAGTACTCGCTCCCAGTGTTCCACAAGGTGCAGTACTCGCTCCCAATGTTCCACAAGGTACGGTACTAGCTCCCATCCAGTTCCTCATCCTCATATCTGACATAGAGATATAAGCCACAGCACTATGTCTTCCTCTCCTGGCCATACTAGAATTTCCATACTAGCGTCATCCACTGAGGACACGGCAAGTCTCCAAATTGTTATAGACCAAGTCTTCCAGTGGGTTACAGAAAACAACATAATGTTCAAAGAGAACAAATTTCAGTTACTTTCTTGTGTAAAACTTGAGGTAATAAAGGGTAGATGGGAGTACAAATCAAATTGTAACTACACAATAGAGCGAGACACTAATATGAAGGACCTGAGAGTGATAATGTCAGAGGATCTCACCTTCAAGGATCACAACAATGTCACTATCACAACTTCCAGTGAAGCGATAAGGTGGATAATGAGAACCTTCCAAACAAGGAATGGATAATGAGAACCTTCAAAACAATGGTATGGATAATGAGAACCTTCAAAACAAGGGATGGATAATGAGAACCTTCAAAACAAGGGATGGATAATGAGTCTTCAAAACAAGGGAAGGATAATGAGAACTTTCAAAACAAAAGATGGATAATGAGAACCTTCAAAACAATGGATGGATAATGAGAAACTTCAAAACAATGGATGGATAATGAGAACCTTCAAAAGAAGGGATGGATAATGAGAACCTTCAAAACAAGGGATGGATAATGAGAACCTTCAAAACAAGGGATGGATAATGAGATCCTTCAAAACAAGTGATGGATAATGAGAACCTTCAAAACAAGGGATGGATAATGAGAACCTTCAAAACAAGTTGTATTTCTGTTGTTGTGAGATCTGATAAAGGTATCCCAGTATTGCATAACCCCAGCCCACTCTACTTCAGTGTAAGGGATAGCAACTATGCACAGTAAGGCATAAGTTTTCAATGCATGGAATACTTCTATATGAGGTTGCAGGGGTCGCGTCACAGCTCCTGACTCCATCTCTTGGCCGGTCGCTACTGGGATGTTTTCCAGGCTATGTATGGATCCTGTGCGTGTGTGTGTGTTGGTAGTGTATTTGGGTGGAAGTTAGTGTGGGTGGGCGTGGAGAACGCCCGTGTGGGCGTGGAAAACGCCCATAGAGAGGGGTAGCTCATATAAAAATCTCTTTCAGGAAGTGAAAGGAATGAAGAAAGGAGGGGAGGGAGGGAAGAAAAAAGGGAAAACAAGGTATGAAGGGCGGGAAGAAAGGAAGGAAGGGAGAGAGAAAGAGAGAGGGGAGACAGTGAGTGAGGGGAGAGTCACGTAACACAGAGCTCCTCTCTTTCCCCTCGTCTTGCCAGGATTGTGTCCTGAGCCCTGAGGGGAAGGGAAGGGGGAGAGGGGTAAGGGGAAGTGGCGAGCGGAAGAGGGGGCGAGGGGAACCAGGGGGGTATGAGGAAGATTTTGACGGGGGGTGAACGGGGGGTTGACGGGGGTGAAGAGGGGGTTGACGGGGGTGAAGGGGGATTGACTGGGGTGAAGGGGTGTTAAAGAGGGGTTGACGGGGGGTGAAAGGGAGTTGAAGATGGATTGATTGAAGGGGGGGTTGGCGGGGGGTTGACGGGGAGTTGACGGGGAGTTGACGGGGGTTGACGGGGGGTTGATGGGGGGTTGATGGGGGGTTGATGGGGGTTGATCGAGGGTTGATGGGGGTTGATGGGGGTTGATGGGGGGTTGATGGGGGTTGATGGGGGTTGATGGGGGGTTGATGGGGGGTTGATGGGGGTTGATGGGGGTTGATGGGGGTTGATGGGGGGTTGATGGGGGATGATGGGGGTTGATGGGGGTTGATGGGGGGTTGATGGGGGTTTGTACAGGAATAATAAAATTTTCTTAATATTATTATTATAATTTTATTACTACTATAATTTTATTATTAATATTATTATTAATATTATTATTAATATTATTATTAATATTATTATTAATATTATTATTAATATTATTATTAATATTATTATTAATATTATTATTAATATTATTATTAATATTATTATTAATATTATTATTAATATTATTATTAATATGCACCGAAGTGGTTGGGTCGGTTACCTTTATTATTCCCCATCCTCCTGACCCTCCTTCTGTGCATATTAATGAAGGTATTAGATGAGGTACACCACACAACCTGTCAGCAGCACACACACTGGATGGGGTACACCACACCACCTGTCAGCAGCACACACACTGGATGGGGTACACCACACCACCTGTCAGCAGCACACACACTGGATGGGGTACACCACACCACCTGTCAGCAGCACACACACTGGATGGGGTACATCACACCACCTGTCAGCAGCACACACACTGGATGGGGTACACCACACCACCTGTCAGCAGCACACACACTGGATGGGGTACATCACACCACCTGTCAGCAGCACACACACTGGATGGGGTACACCACACCACCTGTCAGCAGCACACACACTGGATGGGGTACACCACACCACATGTCAGCAGCACACACACTGGATGGGGTACATCACACCACCTGTCAGCAGCACACACACTGGATGGGGTACATCACACCACCTGTCAGCAGCACACACACTGGATGGGGTACACCACACCACCTGTCAGCAGCACACACACTGGGGTACACCACACCACCTGTCAGCAGCACACACACAGGATGGGGTACAGCACACCACCTGTCAGCAGCACACACACTGGATGGGGTACACCACACCACCTGTCAGCAGCACACACACTGGATCATCACACCACCTGTCAGCAGCACACACACTGGATGGGGTACACCACACCACCTGTCAGCAGCACACACACTGGATGGGGTACATCACACCACCTGTCAGCAGCACACACACTGGATGGGGTACACCACACCACCTGTCAGCAGCACACACACTGGATGGGGTACACCACACCACCTGTCAGCAGCACACACACTGGATGGGGTACATCACACCACCTGTCAGCAGCACACACACTGGATGGGGTACACCACACCACCTGTACATGGATGGGGTACACACACCACCTGTCAGCAGCACACACACTGGATGGGGTACATCACACCACCTGTCAGCAGCACACACACTGGATGGGGTACACACACACTGGATGAGGTACACACACACCTGTCAGCAGCACACACACTGGATGGGGTACACCACACCACCTGTCAGCAGCACACACACTGGATGGGGTCAGCTACACACACTGGATGGGGTACACACACCACCTGTCAGCAGCACACACACTGGATGGGGTACATCACACCACCTGTCAGCAGCACACACACTGGATGGGGTACATCACACCACCTGTCAGCAGCACACACACTGGATGGGGTACATCACACCACCTGTCAGCAGCACACACACTGGATGGGGTACACCACACCACCTGTCAGCAGCACACACACTGGATGGGGTACATCACACCACCTGTCAGCAGCACACACACTGGATGGGGTACATCACACCACCTGTCAGCAGCACACACACTGGATGGGGTACATCACACCACCTGTCAGCAGCACACACACTGGATGGGGTACACCACACCACCTGTCAGCAGCACACACACTGGATGGGGTACATCACACCACCTGTCAGCAGCACACACACTGGATGGGGTACATCACACCACCTGTCAGCAGCACACACACTGGATGGGGTACATCACACCACCTGTCAGCAGCACACACACTGGATGGGGTACACCACACCACCTGTCAGCAGCACACACACTGGATGGGGTACACCACACCACCTGTCAGCAGCACACACACTGGATGGGGTACATCACACCACCTGTCAGCAGCACACACACTGGATGGGGTACATCACACCACCTGTCAGCAGCACACACACTGGATGGGGTACATCACACCACCTGTCAGCAGCACACACACTGGATGAGGTACATCACACCACCTGTCAGCAGCACACACACTGGATGGGGTACATCACACCACCTGTCAGCAGCACACACACTGGATGGGGTACACACACCACCTGTCAGCAGCACACACATGGGGTACAGCACACCACCTCTCAGCAGCACACACACTGGATGGGGTACATCACACCACCTATCAGCAGCACACACACTAGATGGGGTACATCACACCACCTGTCAGCAGCACACACACTAGATGAGGTACATCACACCACCTGTCAGCAGCACACACACTGGATGGGGTACATCACACCACCTGTCAGCAGCACACACACTAGATGAGGTACATCACACCACCTGTCAGCAGCACACACACTGGATGGGGTACATCACACCACCTGTCAGCAGAACACACACTGGATGGGGTACATCACACCACCTGTCAGCAGCACACACACTGGATGGGGTACATCACACCACCTGTCACCAGCACACACACTGGATGGGGTACACCACACCACCTGTCAGCAGCACACACACTGGATGGGGTACATCACACCACCTGTCAGCAGCACACACACTGGATGGGGTACACCACACCACCTGTCAGCAGCACACACACTGGATGGGGTACATCACACCACCTGTCAGCAGCACACACACTGGATGGGGTACACCACACCACCTGTCAGCAGCACACACACTGGATGGGGAACAACACACCACCTGTCAGCAGCACACACACTGGATGGGGTACACCACACCACCTGTCAGCAGCACACACACTGGATGGGGTACATCACACCACCTGTCAGCAGCACACACACTGGATGGGGTACACCACACCACCTGTCAGCAGCACACACACTGGATGGGGTACATCACACCACCTGTCAGCAGCACACACACTAGATGGGGTACATCACACCACCTGTCAGCAGCACACACACTAGATGAGGTACATCACACCACCTGTCAGCAGCACACACACTGGATGGGGTACACCACACCACCTGTCAGCAGCACACACACTGGATGGGGTACATCACACCACCTGTCAGCAGCACACACACTGGATGGGGTACACCACACCACCTGTCAGCAGCACACACACTGAATGGGGTACATCACACCACCTATCAGCAGCACACACACTAGATGGGGTACATCACACCACCTGTCAGCAGCACACACACTAGATGAGGTACATCACACCACCTGTCAGCAGCACACACACTGGATGGGGTACATCACACCACCTGTCAGCAGCACACACACTAGATGAGGTACATCACACCACCTGTCAGCAGCACACACACTGGATGGGGTACAGCACACCACCTGTCAGCAGCACACACACTGGATGGGGTACATCACACCACCTGTCAGCAGCACACACACTGGATGGGGTACACCACACCACCTGTCAGCAGCACACACACTGGATGGGGTACATCACACCACCTATCAGCAGCACACACACTAGATGGGGTACATCACACCACCTGTCAGCAGCACACACACTAGATGAGGTACATCACACGACCTGTCAGCAGCACACACACTGGATGGGGTACATCACACCACCTGTCAGCTGCACACACACTGGATGGGGTACACCACACCAACTGTCAGCAGCACACACACTGGATGAGGTACACCACACCACCTGTCAGCTGCACACACACTGGATGAGGTACACCACACCACCTGTCAGCTGCACACACACTGGATGGGGTACATCACACCACCTGTCAGCAGCACACACACTGGATGGGGTACATCACACCACCTGTCAGCAGCACACACACTGGATGAGGTACACCACACCACCTGTCAGCTGCACACACACTGGATGGGGTACATCACACCACCTGTCAGCAGCACACACACTGGATGGGGTACACCACACCACCTGTCAGCAGCACACACACTGGATGGGGTACATCACACCACCTGTCAGCAGTACACACACTGGATGAGGTACACCACACCACCTGTCAGCTGCACACACACTGGATGGGGTACATCACACCACCTGTCAGCAGCACACACACTGGATGGGGTACACCACACCACCTGTCAGCAGCACACACACTGGATGGGGTACATCACACCACCTATCAGCAGCACACACACTGGATGGGGTACATCACACCACCTGTCAGCAGTACACACACTGGATGGGGTACATCACACCACCTGTCAGCAGCACACACACTGGATGGGGTACACCACACCACCTGTCAGCAGCACACACACCGGATGGGGTACACCACACCACCTGTCAGCAGCACACACACTGGATGGAGTACACCACACCACCTGTCAGCAGTACACACACTGGATGGGGTACATCACACCACCTGTCAGCAGTACACACACTGGATGGGGTACATCACACCACCTGTCAGCAGCACACACACTGGATGGGGTACACCACACCACCTGTCAGCAGCACACACACTGGATGGGGTACATCACACCACCTGTCAGCAGCACACACACTGGATGGGGTACACCACACCTCCTGTCAGCAGCACACACACTGGATGGGGTACATCACACCCCCTGTCAGCAGCACACACACTAGATGGGGTACATCACACCACCTGTCAGCAGCACACACACTAGATGAGGTACATCACACCACCTGTCAGCAGCACACACACTGGATGGGGTACACCACACCACCTGTCAGCAGCACACACACTGGATGGGGTACATCACACCACCTGTCAGCAGCACACACACTGGATGGGGTACACCACACCACCTGTCAGCAGCACACACACTGGATGGGGTACATCACACCACCTATCAGCAGCACACACACTAGATGGGGTACATCACACCACCTGTCAGCAGCACACACACTAGATGAGGTACATCACACCACCTGTCAGCAGCACACACACTGGATGGGGTACATCACACCACCTGTCAGCAGCACACACACTAGATGAGGTACATCACACCACCTGTCAGCAGCACACACACTGGATGGGGTACATCACACCACCTGTCAGCAGTACACACACTGGATGGGGTACATCACACCACCTGTCAGCAGCACACACACTGGATGGGGTACATCACACCACCTGTCACCAGCACACACACTGGATGGGGTACACCACACCACCTGTCAGCAGCACACACACTGGATGGGGTACATCACACCACCTGTCAGCAGCACACACACTGGATGGGGTACACCACACCACCTGTCAGCAGCACACACACACTGGATGGGGTACATCACACCACCTGTCAGCAGCACACACACTGGATGGGGTACACCACACCACCTGTCAGCAGCACACACACTGGATGGGGAACACCTCACCACCTGTCAGCAGCACACACACTGGATGGGGTACACCACACCACCTGTCAGCAGCACACACACTGGATGGGGTACATCACACCACCTGTCAGCAGCACACACACTGGATGGGGTACACCACACCACCTGTCAGCAGCACACACACTGGATGGGGTACATCACACCACCTGTCAGCAGCACACACACTAGATGGGGTACATCACACCACCTGTCAGCAGCACACACACTAGATGAGGTACATCACACCACCTGTCAGCAGCACACACACTGGATGGGGTACACCACACCACCTGTCAGCAGCACACACACTGGATGGGGTACATCACACCACCTGTCAGCAGCACACACACTGGATGGGGTACACCACACCACCTGTCAGCAGCACACACACTGAATGGGGTACATCACACCACCTATCAGCAGCACACACACTAGATGGGGTACATCACACCACCTGTCAGCAGCACACACACTAGATGAGGTACATCACACCACCTGTCAGCAACACACACACTGGATGGGGTACATCACACCACCTGTCAGCAGCACACACACTAGATGAGGTACATCACACCACCTGTCAGCAGCACACACACTGGATGGGGTACACCACACCACCTGTCAGCAGCACACACACTGGATGGGGTACATCACACCACCTGTCAGCAGCACACACACTGGATGGGGTACACCACACCACCTGTCAGCAGCACACACACTGGATGGGGTACATCACACCACCTATCAGCAGCACACACACTAGATGGGGTACATCACACCACCTGTCAGCAGCACACACACTAGATGAGGTACATCACACGACCTGTCAGCAGCACACACACTGGATGGGGTACATCACACCACCTGTCAGCTGCACACACACTGGATGGGGTACACCACACCACCTGTCAGCAGCACACACACTGGATGAGGTACACCACACCACCTGTCAGCTGCACACACACTGGATGAGGTACACCACACCACCTGTCAGCTGCGCACACACTGGATGGGGTACATCACACCACCTGTCAGCAGCACACACACTGGATGGGGTACATCACACCACCTGTCAGCAGCACACACACTGGATGAGGTACACCACACCACCTGTCAGCTGCACACACACTGGATGGGGTACATCACACCACCTGTCAGCAGCACACACACTGGATGGGGTACACCACACCACCTGTCAGCAGCACACACACTGGATGGGGTACATCACACCACCTGTCAGCAGTACACACACTGGATGAGGTACACCACACCACCTGTCAGCTGCACACACACTGGACGGGGTACATCACACCACCTGTCAGCAGCACACACACTGGATGGGGTACACCACACCACCTGTCAGCAGCACACACACTGGATGGGGTACATCACACCACCTATCAGCAGCACACACACTGGATGGGGTACATCACACCACCTGTCAGCAGTACACACACTGGATGGGGTACATCACACCACCTGTCAGCAGCACACACACTGGATGGGGTACACCACACCACCTGTCAGCAGCACACACACCGGATGGGGTACACCACACCACCTGTCAGCAGCACACACACTGGATGGAGTACACCACACCACCTGTCAGCAGTACACACACTGGATGGGGTACATCACACCACCTGTCAGCAGTACACACACTGGATGGGGTACATCACACCACCTGTCAGCAGCACACACACTGGATGGGGTACACCACACCACCTGTCAGCAGCACACACACTGGATGGGGTACATCACACCACCTGTCAGCAGCACACACACTGGATGGGGTACACCACACCACCTGTCAGCAGCACACACACTGGATGGGGTACATCACACCACCTGTCAGCAGCACACACACTAGATGGGGTACATCACACCACCTGTCAGCAGCACACACACTAGATGAGGTACATCACACCACCTGTCAGCAGCACACACACTGGATGGGGTACACCACACCACCTGTCAGCAGCACACACACTGGATGGGGTACATCACACCACCTGTCAGCAGCACACACACTGGATGGGGTACACCACACCACCTGTCAGCAGCACACACACTGGATGGGGTACATCACACCACCTATCAGCAGCACACACACTAGATGGGGTACATCACACCACCTGTCAGCAGCACACACACTAGATGAGGTACATCACACCACCTGTCAGCAGCACACACACTGGATGGGGTACATCACACCACCTGTCAGCAGCACACACACTAGATGAGGTACATCACACCACCTGTCAGCAGCACACACACTGGATGGGGTACATCACACCACCTGTCAGCAGTACACACACTGGATGGGGTACATCACACCACCTGTCAGCAGCACACACACTGGATGGGGTCCAACACACCACCTGTCACCAGCACACACACTGGATGGGGTACACCACACCACCTGTCAGCAGCACACACACTGGATGGGGTACATCACACCACCTGTCAGCAGCACACACACTGGATGGGGTACACCACACCACCTGTCAGCAGCACACACACTGGATGGGGTACATCACACCACCTGTCAGCAGCACACACACTGGATGGGGTACACCACACCACCTGTCAGCAGCACACACACTGGATGGGGAACACCTCACCACCTGTCAGCAGCACACACACTGGATGGGGTACACCACACCACCTGTCAGCAGCACACACACTGGATGGGGTACATCACACCACCTGTCAGCAGCACACACACTGGATGGGGTACACCACACCACCTGTCAGCAGCACACACACTGGATGGGGTACATCACACCACCTGTCAGCAGCACACACACTAGATGGGGTACATCACACCACCTGTCAGCAGCACACACACTCGATGAGGTACATCACACCACCTGTCAGCAGCACACACACTGGATGGGGTACATCACACCACCTGTCAGCAGCACACACACTGGATGAGGTACATCACACCACCTGTCAGCAGCACACACACTGGATGGGGTACATCACACCACCTGTCAGCAGTACACACACTGGATGGGGTACATCACACCACCTGTCAGCAGCACACACACTGGATGGGGTACATCACACCACCTGTCACCAGCACACACACTGGATGGGGTACATCACACCACCTGTCACCAGCACACACACTGGATGGGGAACATCTCACCACCTGTCAGCAGCACACACACTGGATGGGGTACACCACACCACCTGTCAGCAGCACACACACTGGATGGGGAACAGCACACCACCTGTCAGCAGCACACACACTGGATGGGGTACATCACACCACCTGTCAGCAGCACACACACTAGATGGGGTACATCACACCACCTGTCACCAGCACACACACTAGATGGGGTACATCACACCACCTGTCACCAGCACACACACTGGATGGGGTACATCACACCACCCATCAGCAGGACACATCTATACAAATAATGTTCTCTCTCAGATATTTTTGAAGACTTCTCAGGGCAACCTCTGTCTTCTGGAAGGATGACACTGATGACAGTGATATCTTGTAAAATATCTGACACTGTATTGAGAGACAACACAAAAAGTGTGTGGGGCCCAAACTGTTCAACTGCCTGCTAGTATACATAAGGGGAATTACCAATAGACATCTGGCTGTCTTCAAGAAGGCACTTGACAGGCACCTAAAGTCAGTACCTGACCAACCGGGCTGTGGTTCGTACGTCAATTTGCGTGCGGCCGGCAGTAACAGCCTGATTGATCAGACCCTTATCCACCATGAGTCCTGGCCTCAGACCGGGCCGCGGGGGCTTTGACCCCCGAAACCCTCTCCAGGTAAACTCCAGGTAAGTGAGAGAGAAAATATTCATGTGACATTTACAATTCAGATGACACTGACACTTCAGTTGACACTGACACTTCAGTTGACACTGACACTTCAGTTGACACTGACACTTCAGTTGACACTGACACTTCAGTTGACACTGACACTTCAGTTGACACTGACACTTCAGTTGACACTGACACTTCAGTTGACACTGACACTTCAGTTGACACTGACACTTCAGTTGACACTGACACTTCAGTTGACACTGACACTTCAGTTGACACTGACACTTCAGTTGACACTGACACTTCAGTTGACACTGACACTTCAGTTGACACTGACACTTCAGTTGACACTGACACTTCAGTTGACACTGACACTTCAGTTGACACTGACACTTCAGTTGACACTGACACTTCAGTTGACATTGACACTTCAGTTGACACTGACACTTCAGTTGACACTGACACTTCAGTTGACACTGACACTTCAGTTGACACTGACACTTCAGTTGACACTGACACTTCAGTTGACACTGACACTTCAGTTGACACTGACACTTCAGTTGACACTGACACTAGTGTTAAACTCCTCTGAGAGTATCAACTGATTCGACTTATAACACACAAGTTACATACCTCGCACTGAACTGCTACTGGGGTTAGTTTTTTTTTTTTAAGCAGAAGGAAGGATGCTTGGACTGGTTGTCTGCTGGTAGCTGGTGGTTGTCTGCTGGTAGCTGGTGGTTGTCTGCTGGTAGCTGGTGGTTGTCTGCTGGTAGCTGGTGGTTGTCTGCTGGTAGCTGGTGGTTGTCTATTGGTAGCTGGTGGTTGTCTGCTGGTAGCTGGTGGTTGTCTGTTGGTAGCTGGTGGTTGTCTGCTGGTAGCTGGTGGTTGTCTGCTGGTAGCTGGTGGTTGTCTGTTGGTAGCTGGTGGTTATCTGATGGTAGCTGGTGGTTGTCTGCTGGTAGCTGGTGGTTGTCTGTTGGTAGCTGGTGGTTGTCTGCTGGTAGCTGGTGGTTGTCTGCTGGTAGCTGGTGGTTGTCTGCTGGTAGCTGGTGGTTGTCTGCTGGTAGCTGGTGGTTGTCTGCTGGTAGCTGGTGGTTGTCTGCTGGTAGCTGGTGGTTGTCTATTGGTAGCTGGTGGTTGTCTGCTGGTAGCTTGTGGTTGTCTGTTGGTAGCTGGTGGTTGTCTGCTGGTAGCTGGTGGTTGTCTGCTGGTAGCTGGTGGTTGTCTGTTGGTAGCTGGTGGTTATCTGATGGTAGCTGGTGGTTGTCTGCTGGTAGCTGGTGGTTGTCTGTTGGTAGCTGGTGGTTGTCTGATGGTAGCTGGTGGTTGTCTGCTGGTAGCTGGTGGTTGTCTGTTGGTAGCTGGTGGTTGTCTGTTGGTAGCTGGTGGTTGTCTGTTGGTAGCTGGTGGTTGTCTGTTGGTAGCTGGTGGTTGTCTGTTGGTAGCTGGTGGTTGTCTGTTGGTAGCTGGTGGTTGTCTGTTGGTAGCTGGTGGTTGTCTGTTGGTAGCTGGTGGTTGTCTGTTGGTAGCTGGTGTTTGTCTGTTGGTAGCTGGTGGTTGTCTGTTGGTAGCTGGTGGTTGTCTGTTGGTAGCTGGTGGTTGTCTGCTGATAGCTGGTAGTTGTCTGTTAGTAGCTGGTGGTTGTCTGTTGGTAGCTGGTGGTTGTCTGCTGGTAGCTGGTGGTTGTATGTTGGTAGCTGGTGGTTGTCTGTTGGTAGCTGGTGGTTGTCTGATGGTAGCTGGTGGTTGTCTGCTGGAAGCTGGTGGTTGTCTGTTGGTAGCTGGTGGTTGTCTGTTGGTAGCTGGTGGTTGTCTGTTGGTAGCTGGTGGTTGTCTGCTGGTAGCTGGTGGTTGTCTGTTGGTAGCTGGTGGTTGTCTGTTGGTAGCTGGTGGTTGTCTGTTGGTAGCTGGTGGTTGTCTGTTGGTAGCTGGTGGTTGTCTGCTGGTAGCTGGTTGTTGTCAGTTGGTAGCTGGTGGTTGTCTGTTGGTAGCTGGTGGTTGTCTGCTGGTAGCTTGTGTTTGTCTGTTGGTAGCTGGTGGTTGTCTGTTGGTAGCTGGTGGTTCTCTGCTGGTAGCTGGTGTTTGTCTGTTGGTAGCTGGTGGTTGTCTGTTGGTAGCTGGTGGTTGTCTGTTGGTAGCTGGTGGTTGTCTGCTGATAGCTGGTGGTTGTCTGTTAGTAGCTGGTGGTTGTCTGTTGGTAGCTGGTGGTTGTCTGCTGGTAGCTGGTGGTTGTCTGTTGGTAGCTGGTGGTTGTCTGTTGGTAGCTGGTGGTTGTCTGTTGGTAGCTGGTGGTTGTCTGTTGGTAGCTGGTGGTTGTCTGTTGGTAGCTGGTGGTTGTCTGTTGGTAGCTGGTGGTTGTCTGTTGGTAGCTGGTGGTTGTCTGTTGGTAGCTGGTGGTTGTCTGTTGGTAGCTGGTGGTTGTCTGTTGATAGCTGGTGGTTGTCTGTTGGTAGCTGGTCGCTGTCTGTTGGTAGCTGGTGGCTGTCTGTTGGTAGCTGGTGGTTGTCTGTTGGTAGCTGGTGGTTGTCTGTTGGTAACTGGTGGTTGTCTGTTGGTAGCTGGTCGCTGTCTGTTGGTAGCTGGTGGCTGTCTGTTGGTAGCTGGTGGTTGTCTGTTGGCAGCTGGTGGCTGACTGTTGGTAGCTGGTGGTTGTCTGCTGATAGCTGGTGGTTGTCTGTTGGTAGCTGGTGGTTGTCTGTTGGTAGCTGGTGGTTTTCTGTTGGTAGCTGGTGGTTACCTGTTGGTAGCTGGTGGTTGTCTGTTGGTAGCTGGTGTTACACCGTTGGTAGCTGGTGATCGACCGTTGGTAGCTGGTGGTCGACTGTTGGTAGCTGGTGGTCGACCGTTAGTAGCTGGTGGTCGACTGTTGGTAGCTGGTGGTTGTCTGTTGGTAGCTGGTGGTTGTCTGTTGGTAGCTTGTAGTTGTCTGTTGGTAGCTAGTGGTTGTCTGTTGGTAGCTGGTGGTCGACCGTTGGTAGCTGGTGGTCGACCGTTGGTAGCTGGTGGTCGACCGTTGGTAGCTGGTGGTTGTCTGTTGGTAGCTGGTGGTTGTCTGTTGGTAGCTGGTGGCTGTCTGTTGGTAGCTGGTGGCTGTCTGTTGGTAGCTGGTGGTTGTCTGTTGGCAGCTGGTGGCTGACTGTTGGTAGCTGGTGGTTGTCTGTTGGTAGCTGGTGGTTGTCTGTTGGTAGCTGGTGGTTGTCTGTTGGTAGCTGGTGGTTGTCTGTTGGTAGCTGGTGGTTGTCTGTTGGTAGCTGGTGTTTGTCTGTTGGTAGCTGGTGGTTGTCTGTTGGTAGCTGGTGGTTGTCTGTTGGTAGCTGGTGGTTGTCTGCTGATAGCTGGTGGTTGTCTGTTAGTAGCTGGTGGTTGTCTGTTGGTAGCTGGTGGTTGTCTGCTGGTAGCTGGTGGTTGTCTGTTGGTAACTGGTGGTTGTCTGTTGGTAGCTGTTGGTTGTCTGTTGGTAGCTGGTGGTTGTCTGTTGGTAGCTGGTGGCTGACTGTTGGTAGCTGGTGGTTGTATGTTGGTAGCTGGTGTTCGACCGTTGGTAGCTGGTGGTCGACCGTTGGTAGCTGGTGGTCGACCGTTGGTAGCTGGTGGTCGACCGTTGGTAGCTGGTGGTCGACTGTTGGTAGCTGGTGGTCGACCGTTGGTAGCTGGTGGTTGTCTGTTGGTAGCTGGTGGTCGACCGTTGGTAGCTGGTGGTCGACCGTTGGTAGCTGGTCGACCATTGGTAGCTGGTGGTCGACCGTTGGCAGCTGGCGGTCGACTGTTGGTAGCTGGTAGTCGACCGTTGGTAGCTGGTGGTCGACTGCTGGTAGCTGGTAGTCGACTGTTGGTAGCTGGTGGTCGACTGGATTGCTTGCAAAGTTGACAGATTTTAACTTGGTTGGTTGTAAGGTCTCCACAGTAAGAATGTTGCCCATCCTTTATATCTTCAGAGAGATCACTCACAATCTTTAGTCTTGGGAAGTCCTTGTGAGTGAAACATGTGACTGTTGGAGGAACATCCTGTGGACGGAGGTGTAGTGCTGGTGTAGTGTGAGGTGTTGCTTGGGGATGGTTTTGTCTCTCTGGTGGGTATTCTTGCACGGCGTGTGTCTCTCCTTTAGTTTGCCTAGTCTGACAGTTATTGTGTCGATCTCCTGTTAGATGTTCAACTCTTCCATTTCGACTCCGTCCTTCAGTCTGGTGCCTGTGATGAAGCGGAGTGCCTTGCTCTGGACTCTGTAACTGTAACAGGTTGGTTTTTGTTGTTAGTGACGCGGACACACAACGATATTCAAGCATAGGTCTTGTACAGGTGCTTCTCGATATGAGTGGCGGCCTGATTAAATCTGTATAGTTAACTAAGGCAAACTTTTGCCAAGTTTACCTTTGTGGTGACGTGTGATGTGGAGTAATTTGTCGATCTCGTAGCGCAGGATCATATTTGCGTTTTTGATGGTGATGGGTGCACCTCTGATGGAGACACCTTCGCTGTTGTCAGTTGTGTGGCGTAACATCTGATGGTGCTGATGATGGCCTTGTCAGGACTGGTCGTGATTATCTATTTCTTCTCCCAGTTGGCTGTTCTTCGCAATTCAGTACTCATTTTTTCTATTACCCTTCTTTGCCTGTCTTATACAGATGAAGGGGTGGATGATAGTAAGTCACTGGCCCAGAGGCTTACGCGCTGGCCTGGAGTTTTACGACCCACTTGCCGCGAGTTCAATCCCCACCCGTACCGTGCTTGACACTCTGCTTGGTAATTGTTGATGCTGTCCTGAACTTCCCTGGCTGGTGTGTACTGCTGGTATATCTTGGAAGATGTTAGTTGGCAGCATCCCCGGGTGGCGCCTCACATTCTTTCGTGGAGAAAGATGATTGCTTTTCACGTATCTGCGCTGCGTTTTTTTTTTATTCATCTGCGCTTAGTTTCTCAGATGGAGGTCCACGACCCCCTCTATGGGGGTCGTTATGATCTTTTATTACTCCCTGTCTCTCCCTATGATCTTTTCCCCTCCCCCCGGCCACCTCACCCCCCTCCCGATCCTCCCCATCCCCGGAAAGCCAATAGGCAAGTACTGGCCTATGCAAAGCTGGACAAGTCCGGGACATATTTGTGGGAGTCCTGATCCCCCGCCGGATACAAGGAAAAGAATCTCTACCCCCCCAATCCGGCTGGCGGTATCCGGCTTACCAAAACCATCTGCAAACATTGTGGAGGAAGAGTACGGGAGGGAGGGGAAGTGGAGGGAGGGAGGGAAGGAGGGAGGGAGGGGAAGTGGAGGGAGGGAGGGAAGGAGGGAGGGAGGGGAAGTGGAGGGAGGGAGGGAAGGAGGGAGGGAGGGGAAGTGGAGGGAGGGAGGGAGGGGAAGAGATAACAGGAGATGTAGAGGTTGAGTGTGAAAGGTTAGAACAAGAAGAGAACAGAAAAAATAAGGGCGACTAAATCAAGGAGAACAACAAAAGAGTAAGAGCAACAATAACAAAAGAACAAAAGAACAGACACAAAAGAACAAAAGAACAAATACAAAAGAACAAAAGAACAAACAAAAAAAGCAACAACAAAAGCAACAACAGGAACATTTATAATATATTCAAATTAGCATGTGAGGAGGGTTAGTAAGCCAGGATAATCTAGGCTGTGTGGCTTACATTCCTGGGCTCCTCTTCCCCAGGATGCCACCCACATCACTCCATTAACTCCCAGGTTTGCATTTAGTGGCAGTGTTGCCAGCAAGTGTTGGGGAGGTGACGTACACGTCGTGCCCGTGCCCACCCCAACACTACACCCGGGCACTCTCTCTTGTCAGCCAAACGCGTTCTAGCTACTACTAGTAGAAGCAATAGTAATGATAATAGTAAAGGTCAGAAGTAGTAGTAGATGTAATTGTGATAAGTGTAAGTACTTCTAGTATCTTAAGTAGTGGTAGTAGTGGTAGTGCTAGTAGTAGTTGTAATTGTGATAAGTGTAAGTACTACTAGTATCTTAAGTAGTGGTAGTAGTGGTAGTGCTAGTAGTAGTTGTAATTGTGATAAATGTAAGTACTACTAGTATCTTAAGTAGTGGTAGTAGTGGGCAGGCAGCAGCAGTCGGCAGCAGCGGCAGCAGGCACAGCAGCAGTAGCTGGCACAGCGGCAGCAGCAGCGGCGCAGCAGCAGCAGCATGGCAGCAGTAGCAGCAGCAGCTGGCAGCAGCTGGCAGCAGCAGCAGCGCAGCAGTGGCAGCAGCAGCAGCATCGGCGGCAGTCAGCAGCAGCACTGGCAGCAGCGGCAGCAGCACGCACGCAGCAGCAGGCAGTAGCAGTACTGGCGCACGCAGCAGTGCAGCAGCAGACTGGCAGCAGCAGCACGGCACTGCAGTGCAGCCACGGCAGCAGCGGCAGCAGCAGCAGCGGCAGCAGCAGCAGGCAGCAGCAGTACGCAGCAGTGGCAGCAGCAGCAGCAGCAGCAGCAGTGGCAGCAGCAGTACTGGCAGCAGCGGCAGCAGCAGCAGCAGCAGCAGTGGCAGCAGTGCCAGCAGCACTGGCAGCAGCAGCAGCAGCGGCAGCAGCAGCAGCAGCAGCAGCAGTCAGCAGCAGCAGCAGCTACTTGCAGCAGCGCAGCAGCAGCGGCAGCAGTGGCAGCAGCAGCCGGCAGTAGCAGCAGCATCAGCAGTGGCAGCAGCAGCAGCAGCAGTGACAGCAGCAGCAGCAGCACTGGCACCGACAGCAGCAGCAGCGGCAACAGTGGCAGCAGCAGCAGTGCAGCAGTAGCAGCAGCAGCACTGGCAGCAGTGGCAGCAGTAGTTAAGCAGCACTTAACAGCAGCAGGCAGCAGCACTGGCAGCAGGTGGCAACAGCGGCAGCAGCAGCAGCAGTGGCAGCAGCACTACTGGCAGCAGGCAGCAGCACTGGCAGCACTGGCAGCAGTGGCAGCAGCAGCACTCGCAGCAGTGGCGCGCGGCAGCAGCAGCATCAGCAGCAGCGGCAGCAGCAGTACTGGCAGCAGCGGCAGCAGCAGCAGCGGCAGCAGCAGCAGCAGCAGCAGCGGCAGCAGCAGCAGCAGCAGCAGCAGTGGCAGCAGCAGCAGCAGTACTGGCAGCAGCGCAGCAGCAGCGGCAGCAGCAGGCAGTGGCAGTGACAGTAGCAGCAGCAGCACAGCAGCAGCGCAGCAGCAGCGGCAGGCAGCGGGGCAGCAGTGGCAGCAGCAGGCAGGGCAGCAGCAGCACTGGCAGTACTGGCAACCAGTGGCAGCAGCAGCTGGCAGCAGCAGCAGCAGTCAGCAGCAGCAGGCAGCAGCACTGGCAGCAGCGGCAGCAGCAGTACTGGCAGCAGTGGCAGCAGAGCAGTGGCAGCAGTGGCAGCAGCAGCAGGCAGCAGCAGCTAGCAGCAGCAGCAGCAGCACAGCAGCAGCAGCAGCGCAGCAGCAGCGCAGCACAGTGCAGCAGCAGCACGCAGCAGCAGCAGCAGTGCAGCAGCAGCAGCAGTGGCAGCAACGGCAGCAACGGCAGCAGCAGCAGTTACAGCAGCACAGCAGCAGCAGCAGCACTGCAGCAGTGGCAGCAGTGGCACCAGCAGCAGCAGCACTAGCAGCAGCAGCAGCGCAGTACTGGCAGCAGCAGCAGCAGTGGCACAGCAGCACTGGCAGCAGCGGCAGCAGGCAGCAGCAGCAGCAGCAGCAGCAGCAGCAGCAGCAGCAGGCAGCAGCAGTACTGGCAGCACTGGCAGCAGCAGCAGCAGCACTGGCAGCAGCAGGCAGCAGCAGCAGCAGCAGCAGCAGCAGTGGCAGCAGCACTGGCAGCGGCAGCAGCAGCAGCGACAGTAGTCGGCAGCAGCAGCAGCACAGCGGCAGCAGGCAGCAGCAGCAGCGGCAGCAGCAGCATGGCAGCAGCAGCAGCAGCAGCAGCACAACAGCAGTGGCAGCAGCAGCACTGGCAGCAGCGGCAGAGCAGCAGCAGCAGCAGTGGCAGCAGTACTATTGGCAGCGAGCAGCCAGCACTGGCAGCACTGGCAGCAGCGGCAGCAGCAGTACTGGCAGCGGCAGTGGCGGCAGCAGCAGCACCAGCAGCAGCGGCAGCAGCAGCACTGGGCAGCAGCAGCAGCAGCAGCAGGCAGCAGCAGGCACGGCAGCGGCAGCAGCAGCAGCGGCAGCAGCGGCAGCAGCAGCAGTAGTGGCAGCAGCAGCAGCAGTACTGGCAGCAGCAGCAGCAGCAGGGCAGCAGCGGCAGCAGCGGCAGTGACAGCAGCGGCAGCAGCAGCACTAGCAGCAGGCAGCAGCAGCAGCGGCAGCAGTGGCGGCAGCAGTGGCAGCAGTGGCAGCAGCGGCAGCAGCAGTACTGGCAGTACTGGCACCAGTGGCAGCAGCAGCACTGGCAGCAGTGGCAGCAGCACACCAGCAGCAGCGGGCAGCAGCAGGCAGCAGCAGCGCAGCAGCACTGGCAGCAGCGGCAGCAGCAGCAGTGGCAGCAGTGGCAGCAGCAGCAGCGGCAGCAGCGGCAGCAGGCAGGCAGCAGCAGGCAGTACCAGCAGCAGCGGCAGCAGTAGGCAGCAGCAGGAGCAGCGGCAGCAGCAGTACTGGCAGCAGCAGCAGCAGCAGGCAGCAGTGGCAGCAGCAGTAAATGGCAGCAGTGGCAGCAGTGGCAGTTGGCAGCACTACAGCAGTGGCAGCAGCAGCATGGCAGCAGCAGCAGTGGCACCAGCAGCAGCAGCACCAGCAGCAGTGGCAGCAGCAGCACTGGCAGCAGTGCAGCAGCAGCAGCGGCAACAGCAGCACTGGCAGCAGCAGCAGCAGCAGCAGCAGGCAGCGGCAGCAGCAGCAGCAGCAGCGGCAGCAGTGGCAGCAGCAGCACTGGCAGTACTGGCAGCAGCGGCAGCAGCAGCACTGGCGCAGCGGCAGCAGCAGCAGCAGCAGCAGTGGCAGCAGCAGCAGCTGCAGCACAGCAGCAGCAGCAGCGAGCAGCGGCAGCAGCAGTACCAGCAGCAGCGGCAGCAGCAGCGGCAGCAGCGGCAGCAGCAGCAGCAGCGGCAGCAGCGGCAGCAGCAGTACTGGCAGCACTGGCAGCAGTGGCAGCAGCAGTACTGGCAGCAGCGGCAGCAGCAGCATTCAGCAGCAGTGGCAGCAGCAGTACTGGCAGCAGCAGCAGCAGCACTGGCAGCAGCGGCAGCAGCAGCAGGGCAGCAGGCGGCGGCAGAGCAGCACTGGCAGCAGCAGCAGCAGCAGCGGCACCAGTGGCAGCAGCAGCAGCAGCAGCAGCAGCAGCAGCAGCAGCACAGCAGCAGCGCAGCAGCACGGCAGCAGCGGCAGCAGGCAACATTGGCAACAGTGGCAGGAAACAGCACTGGCAGCAGTGGCAGCAGAGCAGAGCAGCAGTGATAGCAGCAGCACTGGCAGCAGTGGCAGCAGCACAGATGCAGCAGCAGCAGCAGCACTGGCAACAGTGGCAGCAGCAGTACTGGCAGCAGTGGCAGCAGCAGCACTGGCAGCAGTGGCAGCAGCAGCACTGGCAGCAGTGGCAGCAGTGGCAGCAGCAGCACTGGCAGCAGCAGCACCGGCAGCAGCAGCACGCAGGCAGTAGGCAGCAGCCACTGGCAGCAGCGGCAGCAGCAGTGGCGGCAGCAGCGGCAGCACAATACAGCTTGGCGGCAGCAGCAGCAGCAGCAGCAGGCAGCAGCAGCACTGGCAGCAGTGGCAGCAGCAGCAGAGCAGTGCCAGCAGGCATCGGCAGCAGTGGCAGCAGCAGCAGCAGCGGCAGCAGCAGCAGCAGCGGCAGTAGGCAGCAGTAGCATGGCAGTAGCAGCAGGCAGCAGCAGCAGTGGCAGCAGTGACAGTACTAGCAGCAGCAACAGCAGCATCACTGGCAGCAGTAGCAGCAACAGCAGCATCACTGGCAGCAGTAGCAGCAGCACGTGCAGTCCGCAGCAGCAGCAGCAGCAGCAGCAGCAGTACTGGCAGCAGGCAGCAGCAGCAGTGGCAGCAGCGGCAGCAGCAGCAGCAGCGGCAGCAGCAGCAGCAGCAGCACTGGCAGCAGTGCAGCAGCAGCAGCAGCGCCAGCAGCACTGGCAGCAGCAGCAGCAGCAGCAGCAGCAGCAGCAGCAGCAGCAGCAGCAGCACTAGTGGAAGGCAGCAGCAGCAGCAGCAGCAGGCAGCAGACAGCAGCAGCAGTGGCAGCAGCAGCACTGGCAGCAGCGGCAGCAGCAGCAGCACTGCCTGGCAGCAGCAGCAGTGCAGTAGCAGGCAGCAGTGGAAGCAGCAGCAGCCGGCAGCAGCAGCAGCAGCGGCGGCAGTAGCAGCACTGGCAGCAAGCGGCAGCAGCAGCAGCACGCAGCAGCGGCAACAGCGCAGTGGCAGCAGCAGCAGCAGCAGCAGTCCTGGTCGGCAGCAGCAGCAGCGCCAGCAGCACTGGCAGCAGGCAGCAACAGCAGCGACAGCAGTGGCAGCAGACACTGGCAGCAGCAGCAGCAGTACTGGCAGCAGCAGCAGCAGTGGCAGTGGCAGCAGCAGCACTGCTAGCAGTGGCAGTGCAGCAGCACGCAGCAGTGGCAGGCAGAACCAAGCAGCAGTGGCAGTAACAGAGTGCCGCAGTGGCAGAAGCAGCATTGCTTAGCAGTAGCAGCAGTAGCAGCAGCAGTGCAGCAGCAGCGCAGTGGCAGCAGTACTGGCAGCAGCGGCAGCAGCAGCAGCGGCAGCAGCAGGCAGCAGTACGGCATTCGGCAGCAGCAGCAGCAGCACTGCAGCAGCAGCAGCAGCAGCAGTGCAGCAGCCAGCAGTGGCAGCATCAGCGCAGCGGCAGCAGCAGCAGACGCAGCAGCAGAACTGGCAGCAGTGGCAGCAGCAGCAGTGGCAGCAGCAGCAGCAGCAGTCCTGGGCAGCAGCAGCGCCAGCAGCGCTGGCAGCAGCACTGGTAGCCAGCAGCAGCAGTCCGGTGGCAGCAGCAGCAGTGCCAGCAGCACGCCGCAGCGGCAGCAGCAGCAGTCCTGGGCAGCAGCAGCAGCCAGCAGCACTGGCAGTGGCAGCATTCAGTACTGGCAGCAGTGGCAGCAGCAGCATGGCAGCAGCGGCAGCAGCAGTACGCAGCAGCAGCAGCAGCAGCAGCGGCAGCAGGTGGTGGTAGTAGTAGTAGTAGTAGTAATAGTAGTTGATGTTACTCATAGCAAGTGCCCGGCGAGTATTCGTGGCAACATCACCACATGCAGACTTAAGGCACAAGCTATTCTCAACAAACCGCCCATGGAACAGCCCCCTAAGCAGTTCATAGTACTCCCATGTGGTGATGTTGCCACGAATACTCGCCGGGCACTTGCTATGAGTAACATCAACGTTTCCACCATAAACACATCATCTATCAAAGACCTCACTACGAAACGCAGCCCCACACCTCTAACTTCTACAGCAGGCGTCTACACTATCCCCTGTGGGTTCTGTCCCAAGAAATATGTAGGCGAGACAGGCAGAGATCTTGCAGTCCGCCTGAATGAGCATCGAAATGCCTCTAACAGAGACGATGTAAGGTACGCCTGTGTCCTCCACAGAGACTCCACGGGACATTTGATGAACTGGAATGAGGCACAACTCGTTCTCACCGAACCAGACCTCAGACGCCGACGGTGCCTAGAAGCCTCACTAATCGCCGTCACCGACACTATAGAACGCAACACTGGAAACTACAAAATTTCAAAAACATTGGCATACATGATACTTAAGCAGCACCAACCCAACAACACAGGAGTCACATGATTTCATCGTCTACCCATCCTCATCATAGGCAGAGGTTGTTTTGATAAGGACCTGCCTCGCATGGGCCAGTAGGCCTTCTACAGTGTTCCTCCATTCTTATGTTCTTATGTTCTTATGACATTCCTCAGGTCACGTGCGTCACACCTCACTCTCCGCCTATATATATAATGCCTTTCTACCTCTGTATGTTAGAAGTGATCAAGGTCCCAGGACCGAAACGTTTTCTAATAAATATGTCATAGTGTTTGCTTACGTGTCTTTCTAAACCACACCGCACACACCACACATACCACTACCCACACATACCACTACCCACACACACCACACACACCACCACCCACACACCCCACACACACCACACATGCCATTACCCACACACGCCACTACACACACACACACCACACACGCCACTACCCACACACACCACACACGCCACTACCCACACACCCCACACACACCACACACGCCACTACCCACACACACCACACACGCCACTACCCACACACACCACACACGCCACTACACACACCCCACACACACCACTACCCACACACGCCACTACACACACCCCACACACACCACTACCCACACACCCCACACACACGCACCCCACACACGCCACTACCCACACACTCCACACACGCCACTGCCCACACATCCCACACACGCCACTACCCACACACCACACACACGCCACTACCCACACACCCCACACACACCACTACCCACACACCCCACACACACCACTACCCACACACCCCAAACACACACCACTACCCACACACACCACACACACACCACTACCCACACACACCACACACACCACACACACCACTACCCACTCACACCACACACACCACTACCCACACACACCACACACACCACACACACCACTACCCACACACCCCACACACCACACACACCACTACCCACACACACCACACACACCACACACACCACTACCCACACACCCCACACACACCACTACCCACACACACAACGAGTCATGGTACGCGACGAGGTGTCAGAGTGGGCGCCTGTGACAAGCGAGGTTCCACAGGGGTCAGTCCTAGGACCTGTGCTGTTCTTGGTATATGTGAACGACATAACGGAAGGGATAGACTCAGAAGAGTCCTTGTTTACAGATGATGTGAAGTTAATGAGAAGAATCAAATCGGATGAGGATCAGGCAGGACTACAAAGAGACCTGGACAGGCTACAAGACTGGTCCAGAAACTGGCTCCTTGAGTTTAACCCTGCCAAATGCAAAGTCATGAAGATTGGGGAAGGGCAAAGAAGACCGCAGACACAATATAGTTTAGATGGCCAAAGACTGCAAATCTCACTCAAGGAAAAAGATCTGGGGGTGAGTATAACACCGAGCATATCTCCTGAGGCGCACATAAATCAGATAACTGCTGCAGCATACGGGCGCCTGGCAAACCTACGGATAGCGTTCCGATACCTCAATAAGGAGTCGTTCAAGACACTGTATACCATTTACGTCAGGCCCATACTGGAGTATGCAGCACCAGTTTGGAATCCACACCTAGTCAAGCACGTCAAGAAATTAGAGAAAGTGCAAAGGTTTGCAACAAGACTAGTCCCAGAGCTACGGGGATTGTCGTACGAAGAAAGGTTGAGGGAAATCGGCCTGACGACACTGGAGGCCAGGAGGGTCAGGGGAGACATGATAACGACATATAAAATACTGCGCAGAATAGACACGGTGGACAAAGACAGGATGTTCCAGAGATGGGACACATACACAAGAGGTCACAATTGGAAGTTGAAGACTCAGATGAATCAAAGGGATGTTAGGAAGTATTTCTTCATTCATAGAGTAGTCAAGTCGTGGAATAGTCTAGAAAGTGAAGTAGTGGAGGCGGGAACCATACATAGTTTTAAGGAGAGGTATGATAAAGCTCATGGAGCAGGGAGAGAGAGGACCTAGTAGCAATCAGTGAAGAGGCGGGGCCAGGAGCTATGACTCGACCCCTGCAACCACAAATAGGTGAGTACACACACCACTACCCACACACACCACACACACCACACACGCCACTACCCACACACCAAACACACACCACACACACACCACACACACCACACACACCCCACACACACCACACACACCACACACACACACCACACACACCACACACACACCACACACACCACACACACACCACACACACACCACACACACCACACACACACCCACACACACACACACACACCCCCACGCACACCACACCACGCACACCACACCACGCACACACACCACACACACTCCACACACACACACACACACCACACACACACACCACTCCCACACACCACACACACACCACACCCACACACCCTACCCACACCACACACACACACACCACACCCACACACCCTACCCACACACACCACACACACACCACACCCACACACCACACACACACACACACACCACAACCCACACACACCACAAACCCCACGACCCAAACACACCACACACACCACTACCCACACACCACACACACACCCCACACACACCACACACACCACTACCCACACACACCACACACACCACTACCCACACACACCACACACACCACTACCCACACACACCACACACACCACTACCCACACACACCACACACACCACTACCCACACACACCACTACCCACACACACCACACACACCACTACCCACACACCCCACACACCACACACACACACCACACACACCACACACACCACACACACCACACACACCACACACACCACACACGCCACTACCCACACACCACACACACCACTACCCACACACACCACACACACCACTACCCACACACACCACACACCCCACACACGCCACTACCCACACACCCCACACACACCACTACCCACACACCCCACACACACCACTACCTACAAACTCCACACACGCCACTACCCACACCCCACACACACCACTACCCACACACACAACAAACACATCACTACCCACACAACAAACACATCACTACCCACACAACAAACACATCACTACCCACACAACAAACACACCACTACCCACACAACAAACACACCACTACCCACACAACAAACACACCACTACCCACACAACAAACACACCACTACCCACACACCCCACTACACCCCCACACATCCCACACACACTACCCACACACACCCACACACACACACACACACACCCGACACGCACCCCACACACCTCACACACACCCCACACACCCCACACACCTCACACACACCCCACACACCTCACACACACCCCACACACCTCACAGACACCCCACACACCACACACACACCCCACACACACCACACACACACACCACACACCCCACACATACCCCATACACACACACCCACACACCCCACACAACCCACACACCCCACACACACACACCCCACACACACCCCACACACCCCACACACACCCCACACACCCCACACACACCCCACACACCCCACACACACCCCATACACCCCACACACCCCACACACACCCCACACACCCCACACACACCCCACACACCCCACACACACCCCACACACCCCACACGCCACTACCCACACACGCCACTACCCACACTACCCACACTGATCCCTTGTACCAACAGGAATAATAATAGGAAACTGGAGTCACCAGACGACCACTTGATAAGCGGCTCAAATATCATGAAAAATTGTTCTTGCCTACCATGATGGTAGGGGGTTATGGTGGGTGTTATGGTGGGTGTTATGGTGGGTGTTATGGTGTGGGTTATGGTGGGTGTTATGGTGGGTGTTAAGGTGGGGGCTATGGTGGGTGTTATGGTGGGAGTTATGGTGGGTGTTATGGTGGGTGTTATGGTGGGGGTGTTTATGTGGTGGGTGGGTGTTATGGTGGGGGTTATGGTGGGTGTTATGGTGGGTGTTATGGTGGGTGTTATGGTGGGTGTTATGGTGGGTGTTATGGTGGGGGTTATGGTGGGTGTTATGGTGGGTGTTATGGTGGGTGTTATGGTGGGTGTTATGGTGGGTGTTATGGTGGGTGTTATGGTGGGTGTTATGGTGGGTGTTATGGTGTGGGTTATGGTGGGTGTTATGGTGGGTGTTATGGTGGGTGTTAAGGTGGGTGTTATGGTGGGAGTTATGGTGGGGGTTATGGTTGTGGTGGGTGTTATGGTGTGGGTGTTATGGTGGGTGTTATGGTGGGAGTTATGGTGGGTGTTATGGTGGGGGTTCTGGTGGGGGAGATTGTGGGGTTATGGTGGGGGTTATGGTGGGTGTTATGGTGGGTGTTATGTTTGGTGTTATGGTGGGTGGGTGTTATGGTGGGTGTTATGGTGTGGGTTATGGTGGGGGTTATGGTAGGTGTTATGGTGATGGTGTTATGGTGGGGTTATGTTGTGGTGGGTGTTATGGTGGGTGTTATGGTGGGTGTTATGGTGGGTGTTATGGTGGGTTTTATGGTGGGTGTTATGGTGGTTGTTGTGGTGGGTGTTATGGTGGGTGTTATGGTGGGAGTTATGGTGGGGGTTATGGTGGGAGTTATGGTGGGTGTTATGGTGGGTGTTATGGTGGGTGTTAAGGTGGGTGTTATGGTTGGTGTTATGGTGGGTGTTGTGGGGGTTATGGGTGGGTGTTATGGTGGGTGTTATGGTGGGTGTTAGTTATGGTGGGGGTTATGGTTATGGGTGTTATGGTGGGTGTTATGGTGGGTGTTATGGTGGGTGTTATGGTGGGGGTTAAGGTGGGTGTTATGGTTGGTGTTATGGTGGGTGTTATGGTGGGTGTTATGGTGGGTTTTATGGTGGGTGTTATGGTGGGTGTTATGGTGGGTGTTATGGTGGGGGTTATGGTGGGTGTTATGGTGTGGGTTATGGTGGGTGTTATGGTGGGTGTTATGGTGGGTGTTATGGTGGGTGTTAAGGTGGGTGTTATGGTATGGTGGGGGTGTTATGGTGGGGGGTTATGGTGGGTGGGTGTTATGGTGGGTGTTATGGTGGGTGTTATGGTGGGTGCTATGGTGGGGGTTATGGTGTGGGTTATGGTGGGTGTTATGGTGGGTGTTATGGTGGGTGTTATGGTGGGGGTTATGGTGTGGGTTATGGTGGGGGTTATGGTGGGTGTTATGGTGGGTGTTATGGTGGGTGTTATGGTGGGTGTTATGGTGGGTGTTATGGTGGGTGTTATGGTGTGGGTTATGGTGGGTGTTATGGTGGGTGTTATGGTGGGTGTTAAGGTGGGTGTTATGGTGGGTGTTATGGTGGGGGTTATGGTGGGGGTTATGGTGGGGGTTATGGTGGGGGTTATGGTGGGTGTTATGGTGGGTGTTATGGTGGGGGTTATGGTGGGTGTTATGGTGGGTGTTATGGTGGGTGTTATGGTGGGTGTTATGGTGGGGGTTATGGTGGGGGTTATGGTGAGTGTTATGGTGGGGATTATGGTGGGTGTTATGGTGAGGGTTATGGTGGGGGTTATGTTGGGTGTTATGGTGGGTGTTATGGTGGGTGTTATGGTGGGTGTTATGGTGGGTGTTATGGTGTGGGTTATGGTGGGGGTTATGGTGGGTGTTATGGTGGGTGTTATGGTGGGTGTTATGGTGGGGGTTATGGTGGGTGTTATGGTGGGTGTTATGGTGGGTGTTATGGTGTGGGTTATGGTGGGGGTTATGGTAGGTGTTATGTTTGGTGTTATGGTGGGTGTTATGGTGGGTGTTATGGTGGGTGTTATGGTGTGGGTTATGGTGGGGGTTATGGTGGGTGTTATGGTGGGTGTTATGGTGGGTGTTATGGTGGGTGTTATGGTGGGTGTTATGGTGGGTGTTATGGTGTGGGTTATGGTGGGGATTATGGTGGGTGTTATGGTGGGTGTTATGGTGGGTGTTATGGTGGGTGTTATGGTGGGTGTTATGGTGGGTGTTATGGTGTGGGTTATGGTGGGGGTTATGGTGGGTGTTATGGTGGGTGTTATAGTGGGTGTTATGGTGGGTGTTATGGTGGGTGTTATGGTGGGGGTTATGGTGTGGGCTATGGTGGGGGTTATGGTGGGTGTTATGGTGGGTGTTATGGTGGGTGTTATGGTGGGGGTTATGGTGGGGGTTATGTTGGGTGTTATGGTGGGTGTTATGGTGGGGGTTATGGTGGGTGTTATGGTGGGTGTTATGGTGGGGGTTATGGTGGGTGTTATGGTGGGCGTTATGGTGGGTGTTATGGTGGGTGTTATGGTGGTACATTTAACTACCTGACGACCCTCAGCCTCTCCCTCAGCCTCGCATCAAGCATTTCAACTCTCTGAACGTATTTGCTTGGACATCCTCCTCTTTTCTGCAGCATTGCAAGTTCGTGATGTGTTGATCGCAACACGAAAGAGCTAGAGCTATCATTCAGCCCCCCCCCCTCTCCCTGATTGTTTTGCATCTTGTATCGCTTGTTCGCAATATTCGCATACTAGTAACGTGTGTGTGAACATAAGAATTTTTCATGCCTCTCTGAAAATTCTATCCTGATAGACTCTGTATGTGTTGTTAGAGATTTTATATCCGTTTTTATGCAACAGTTCAAACGATCTCGGACATACAGTGCCACCCCCACCTCTAACACCCCCCTTCCCGATAATTCTGTCAACTTGGAACAATTTAAAACCCTGAATGTGACATTCAGCAGGCATGTTTCGATTTTTCGTATTAAACCTCATCTCAGTTATGGCAAAAACATCAATGTTACCCGCACTAGCAACTAATCTCAACTCGTCCATCTTATTCCTAACACTACGACTATTACTGTAAGTTTAAACCCCCTCCTTTCTCTTTTCCCTTCCTGCTCATTTCTGTTTTTTCCACTATACATATTACTGTCCTTGTTACCTAGTGCCATTGACTTTCCAATATCCACCTCATTCTGCCTATTACTGATTCCCCTAAAATTCACAATATTACTACACTGGAACTTCACTGTTTCCCCACCAAATCCGATGCCACTGTTTCTAGTTTCAAGCCTTTACAGCTCCCTCCACTGCATTAGCCAGTGCCCCCGCCCCAGGCCTAGATAAGTGAACCCCATCCCTGGCATACATGTCATTTCTGCCATAGAAGAGGTCCCAGTTGTCAATGAATGTTACTGCATTTTCCTTAGTGTTTGTCCAGCCAGCAGTTGACACGAATTGCCCTGGACAACCATTCATTTCCATCTCCTCTCCTTGTCAAAATACCACTTATCACAGGGTTTTCCCCCCATTCTTCCTAATTATCTCTATTGCTGACCTGTACCTGCTAATCAGGTCCTCACTCCTATATCTGCCAACATCGTTGCCTCCAGCACTGAAACAGATAATAGGATTGCTCCCATTACCTCTCATGATGTCGTCCAGACGGCTAACAATATCCTTCATCCCAGCCCCAGGAAAACACACTCTCTGCCTCCTCTTCCTATCTCTAAGACAGAAAGCCTTATCCATAAACTTAATGTAACTGTCCCCAACTAAAACAATGTTCTTACTTCGACTGGCGGTGTGCATGACGTTCTCGACGGTCTTAGTAGAGATGGTCTTCGCTAGGATGTCTTCACTGGCTGGCTTCACTGTGTCGTTAAGAATTGTCCTTGTTGGAACTGTCTTCATTTGAAGATCATGGATGGTCGATTCACATTCGTCTGATAACAAGGAAAAAGAGTTGCTAGTTTTTACAGCAGTTTCCTGGACCTTCTTCATCTTCAGCTTCGTCCCTTCAGTTCCAACTAGCATCCATTCGTTAGTCTGATCATCGGCGACATTGTTCCGGGGATAATCCTTGCACATAACCTTCAGTCGTTGACACTAGTCCCGTCTTGACGAAGCTAAGTACAAATCACCACTGAGCTAAGTACGGATCATCACTGAGCTAAGTACAGATCACCACTGAGCTAAGTACACATCATTACTGAGTTAAGTACACATCATCACTCACATATATCTCTGCCTTAAAAGCCTTCTCCTGTCCTTTTATTTTTATTGTTCCATGATAATGTAAGAAATCACGAAAGCGCCTGGAAGTTCACTATTTTTTCCTACAGTGGTTGTTCTGCACATTGCAATATCACCTGTTTACTGTTATCCTATTGCACATGTTGCTGTGTGTGATGATATTGTACTTATGTAGACCTGTACCTAAGTAAGTTGATTAAATCCTTGTGTCTAAGTCTCGGTTCTGGCCGTGTACGTGTTTCCTCTTTTGTGCGTGATTCCTCTCTTGTGTCGCCATACAGGAAGCTCTCCAGCCTCTCACACACCACCTCACTTCCTTCATTTCGTTTTCTTGCCGCCATCATCCCGGCATTTCCGCGGAAAAGGAGACGAGAAGAGCAAGTGAAGAAGAAATAGTACAAGGACGGCAGCCATTGTTCCACTCAGTGACGACCTCTTGTTTACAAGTGTCCCCCACTACCTGTGTTGAGGGCCCCCATCCTGTCCCCCACTACCTGTGTTGAGGGCCCCCATCCTGTCCCCCACTACCTGTGTTGAGGGCACCCATATTGTCCCTCACTACCTGTGTTGAGGGCACCCATACTGTCCCCCACTACCTGTGTTGAGGGTCCCCATCCTGTCCCCCACTACCTGTGTTGAGGGCACCCATCCTGTCCCCCACTACCTGTGTTGAGGGCCCCCATCCTGTGCCCCACTACCTGTGTTGAGGGCCCCCATCCTGTCCCCCACTACCTGTGTTGAGGGCACCCATCCTGTCCCCAACTACCTGTGTTGAGGGCACCCATCCTGTCCCCCACTGTTTTGAGGGCACCCATCCTGTCCCCCACTACTTGTGTTGAGGGCACCCATCCTGTCCCCCACTACCTGTGTTGAGGGCCCCCATCCTGTCCCCCACTACCTGTGTTGAGGGCCCACATCCTGTCCCCCACTACCTGTGTTGAGGGCCCCCATCCTGTCCCCCACTACCTGTGTTGAGGGCCCCCATCCTGTGCCCCACTACCTGTGTTGAGGGCCCCCATCCTGTGCCCCACTACCTGTGTTGAGGGCCCCCATCCTGTCCCCCACTACCTGTGTTGAGGGCACCCATCCTGTCCCCAACTACCTGTGTTGAGGGCACCCATCCTGTCCCCCACTGTTTTGAGGGCACCCATCCTGTCCCCCACTACTTGTGTTGAGGGCACCCATCCTGTCCCCCACTACCTGTGTTGAGGGCACCCATCCTGTCCCCCACTACCTGTGTTGAGGGCACCCATCCTGTCCCCCACTAGCTGTGTTGAGGGCACCCATCCTGTCCCCCACGACCTGTGTTGAGGGCACCCATCCTGTCCCCCACTAGCTGTGTTGAGGGCACCCATCCTGTCCCCCACTGTGTTGAGGGCCCCCATCCTGTCCCCCACTACCTGTGTTGAGGGCACCCATCCTGTCCCCCACCACCTGTGTTGAGGGCACCCATCCTGTCCCCCACTACCTGTGTTGAGGGCACCCATCCTGTCCCCCACTACCTGTGTTGAGGGCACCCATCCTGTCCCCCACTACCTGTGTTGAGGGCGCCCATCCTGTCCCCCACTACCTGTGTTGAGGGCACCCATCCTGTCCCCCACTACCTGTGTTGAGGGGCCCAATACTGCACCCCACTACCTGTGTTGAGAGAACCCATCCTGTCCCCCACCACCTGTGTTGAGTGCACCCATCCTGTCCCCCACTACCTGTGTTGAGGGCACCCATCCTGTCCCCCACTACCTGTGTTGAGGGCACCCATCCTGTCCCCCACTACCTGTGTTGAGGGCGCCCATCCTGTCCCCCACTACCTGTGTTGAGGGCACCCATCCTGTCCCCCACTACCTGTGTTGAGGGGCCCAATACTGCACCCCACTACCTGTGTTGAGAGAACCCATTCTGTCCCCCACTACCTGTGTTGAGGGCCCCCATCCTGTCTCCCACTACCTGTGTTGAGGGCCCCCATCCTCTCCACCACTACCTGTGTTGAGGGCGCCCATTATGTCCCCCACCACCTGTGTTGAGGGCCCCCATCCTGTCCCACACTACCTGTGTTGAGGGCTCCCATCCTGTGCCCCACTACCTGTGTTGAGGGCACCCATCCTGCCCTCACTACCTGTGTTGAGGGCTCCCATCCTGTCCTCCACTACCTGTGTTGAGGGCACCCATCCTGCCCCCCACTACCTGTGTTGAGGGCTCCCATCCTGTCCCCCACTACCTGTGTTGAGGGCTCCCATCCTGTCCCCCACTACCTGTGTTCAGGGCACCCATACTGTCCCCCACTACCTGTGTTCAGGGCACCCATCCTGTCCCCCACTACCTGTGATGAAGGCTCCCATCCTGTCCCCCAGTACCTGTGTTGAGGGCACAAGTCCTGTCCCCCACTACCTGTGTTGAGGGCCCCCATCCTGTCCCCCACTACCTGTGTTGAGGGCCCCCATCCTGTCCCCCACTACCTGTGTTGAGGGCCCCCATCCTGTCCCCCACTACCTGTGTTGAGGGCACCCATCCTGTCCCACACTTCCTGTGTTGAGGGCCCCATCCTGTCCCTCACTACCTGTGTTGAGGGTCCCCATCCTGTCCCCCACTACCTGTGTTGAGGGCACCTATCCTGTCCCCCACTACCTGTGCTGAGGGCCCCCGTCCTGTCCTCCACTACCTGTGTTGAGGATCCCATCCTGTCGCCCACTACCTGTGTTGAGGGCCCCCATCCTGTCCCTCACTACCTGTGTTGGAGGCCCCCATCCTGTCCCCCACTACCTGTGTTGAGGGCCCCCATCCTGTCCCCCACTACCTGTGTTGAGGGCCCCCATCCTGTTCCCCACTACCTGTGTTGAGGGCCCCATCCTGTCCCCCACTACCTGTGTTGAGGGCCCCCATAATGTCCACCACTACCTGTGTTGAGGGCTCTCATCCTGTCCCCCACTACATGTGTTCAGGGCCCCCATCCTGTCCCACATTACCTGTGTTGAGGGCCCCCATCCTGTCCCCCACTACCTTGTTGAGGGCTCCCATTCTGTCCCCCACTACCTTTGTTGAGGGCCCCCATCCTGCCCCCACTACCTGTGTTGAGGACACCCATCCTGTCCCCCACTACCTGTGTTGGGGGCCCTCTTCCTGTTCCCCACTACCTGTGTTGAGGGCTTCCATCCTATCGTAGGGGTTCTTAAAAGGAGATATCGAGGGTTGAAGGTAGACACACTTGTTGGATGGTAACGATATATTGTCAGACTCTGGTAATGGGAGATGGAGCCCAGCCTCTGCCTTGTCCTGCCTATGCCAAACGCCGACTGAGAAGGAGGCAGAGGTACGAACGTACACATGCGCATCCTGTGACGTCACACAACTAGTCACAGGCCTATAAGGGATCTTCTATATAAACACATGGATGGTACTATGATATGCTATACAACACATATAAGGGGATCAGCAACTATGCTGACAGCTCGGTCATGTTACTTATATCGTCTCGACATACACTACTATCCTATAGGCTGAACAGGCAGGTGGTTCTGGTCTGATTCTATACAATAACAAATTCATATATAACTTAGAACTAATGGATGGTATCATAATGGATGTTAACAAAATGAGTTTTACGTAATGGGTGTTAACGTAATCACTTTTAACGTAATGAGTTTTAACGTAATGCATTACAAACTATAAGAACAAATCATTGTACAATATGGATGGAATTGATCGATCGATCTGTATTCATGCACTCTACGGATTCTGAGGAAGAATAAATATATATATACAAGGTGAAATTAACAGCAAAGGCATCTGGTGCACACTCAGATCATTACTGTCAAATTCTCAGAATACGGAGGGAACGTGAACACGAAAAACAAAAAAAAAATTCTGTAAAAACTAATCAGTTAATAACAAGACACACAGTTGACAGTTTCATTCATCTTGGTCGTCTAATTATACAGGCTATGTACATTTAAGCCCAATTCTGCGAGGGTAAGGTTTACGTATGCAGAATGGTTATCATCTCTGGGAGGATCGAATTCCTCTGCAATGGCTAACACATGCCTTGACTGAGGGAGATCTGAACAAGTATCTACAAAAGATACAGCTACAGGGACGATCTGAACGAGTATCTACAAAAGATACAGCTACAGGGACGATCTGAACGAGTATCTACAAAAGATACAGCTACAGGGACGATCTGAACGAGTATCTACAAAAGATACAGCTACATTCACTAGTGACTGTGGAATTACTAACTCTTCTGCTAGGAGTACTCAACTCGACTGTTCGATACAGTAATTCTTGGCTCATTACAAAGTCACTAATGGGTGCTGGTGGCTTCACAGTCAGAATAAGATCTTCCTGGAGCAGGAATCGAATCACCAGAACACAAGGGATCGGTTCTTTCTTACTGGAGGAATGAACAAACTCGGTGGAGCGGATGACTCTCCCCAGTTGAAAAAATTAACGCTATGACACACAATATGAACAAGGGAGAACGAATCTACTATCTCAAACTGCAAGCACAGGAGAAAATAAATGAACACGGTCAACAATACTGATTTTCAATCCGAGTCACACACAGTGACACGCAGTATCTGCTATAAAAAAAACTTCACTTACAAACTTTAGCAACAAGTGAAAGTTACTCGAGAAATAACTTCTTACATTGCACTGATTACTGTCAACGAGGATGGGATCACCATCTGGAACACAAGGGACAACAACAACACTCAAGTGAGCACACTAGCCACAGAAACGTCTTTCTGCAACGGCTTGTGGCATCAGCAAGAGATGGCATAACTCGTTGCAAGTAAAGTTCTTCTCAAAGCATCCCCTGGGAAGGAACGAGTACTTGAACAAGTCGCCATCGCAAGGATAGTAGTCTCAGCACTATCCTGCGTGCATGATATTGTGGCTGGAGTCCAGACAGGAGTGACAGTATTACTAGTGCCTGACCGCTCGGCTACGTTAATAAGTAAGTCACGGATCTATAGGAACTTAATCTGAACTTCACATTTCGCAGCACTTTAACAAATCTCAGATACAAGCTGTGAGAACAAACACATTGCTCAAGGGCTAGGTATTGTCTTTCAGTCAGTAAGGGAATGTTGGTACTGTGGACTGATTCATATTGACTTTGACTGGAATGATACACTAAGTGAACATTCAAAAATGACTGGGACATGATCTCAGGGAACTTACTCAAGGACATAAAGGCAAAAAAAAAATAGAAAGAATAAAAGAAAATGTAACTGAGGAACACACAACACAGTGAACTTAAATGGGAAGAAAATGCTTAACTATTCTGTATATGTAATTAAAAATTGACAGGTCACACAGTAAGCAAGGAAACTCACAGTCACAAAGAAAATACTTAACTGAATAAACAACACTTTGAAAATCAAGAGAACTTGTAATTTACTCAAATCTAATTTGCTCAAATTTTACTTTAAATTGAATGAATGGCACAGTGAGTTGTCTTTACTCTCAATGCAATAGGGAAATACAACAATAAAACGATAAAATGGACTCAATAAAGCTTGTGCAAAATTAAACAAACTGGGACACAATTCACTAAAATAAAATAAAATGGCACAGAAAGAACAAAATATTATGCACAGAACAGAGCATAAGAAACTGCACTGAAATAAACTGTAGCAATATTGCAAATAACAATTGCTAATCAAGATTATTGCACAACAATACTTAAAATTTCTGCAAGAAAAATTTTAATAACAACACAATGTTTACACAAGAATTATTGCAAAATGAGTCAATGTGCAATAATAAAAAAAAATATTACACACACAAGAAAACACTGTTTACAAGAAAAGAAAATATTATTATCAAGGAATGAACTGATTGAACACTTTAACTCTTAATTGCACTCAAGCAACACTTAACAAGCAAAAGAACAATTTACTCTAAAAGAAGAACTTAAAAATTACACTAAGAGTGAATTTGTTCAATGAAACATGAAAAATAATAGGTGCTAAAACACAGAACAAAAAAGTTTGAACACTTACAGTGATGCAGAACACAACACATCAACATAAACACAATACTAGAATTTTCTTGCAATGAAACTTGATGTGTGAAAAATTTGATAATAATGATTTCTTGCTTGCACAAAATAATGGCACTATTGTCTGTGGAAATAAGACAAATTAGACACTGGCTAAATGAAAAGAATATGAACACAAGAATGTTCAACACACAGAACAAAACAAGAATACACAAATGCTAAGGATGAAAAAAATATATATATATAACTGAGACAACACTGAGTTGTGATGCAGGACACAACTTAATAAATTACTAAATTAATTCACTGGATCACTGAGAACACAAGGTGATTCTGAAGTGTAAACAAGTTCTATACTGCTCATATGTTGCACACACAACAAAGGAAAAACACTAAGTACTTACTTCAAGTGTATAAAAAAAACACAACACAGCAGACATAAGATAATGCAAGAAAATTAACACTGAATTAAGAAGATAAAAAAAATATTGCAAACAGTATATAATAAACACTGAGTCTAATCGAGAGTCACTGAATGTCACTAAGAAATCACTGGAAACACAAAAAAGAAATGTCTCAACACTCGCAAATGTCTATATGAAAAATATTATCACTGTAACGACTTGGTGAAGAATAAGGTTGATGGTAGTGGAGAGCAGAGGAGACTGGTTGCTGACTCACTGCTCCTTAGCACACTTGATTGTAGAATTGCGCTTAAATCGACGATAGACACACACAGGAGGCTTTTCAACGATGGCGCAAAACACTCTAGCTCTTGACCCCCTATGTGGTCCTTAAAATATGGTGCTAGTACCCGTAGTAGTGTACAATAACAATGGTAGAGGTTGGGTGAGTGGGTTAAAGGCTGGGTGAGGCGTCTGAGGCCACGGTGTCGAGTGGGCTGAGCAGGGCTAAGACCGAGACACACGTGGTCAGTGGGCCTATGGGATAAACAGCATAAGCCTCACTGAGGACACCCACACTGGTGCGAAGATATTCTAAGCTGGCTGGCTTAAAATACACCCACGAAATACCACAACACCACAGGGATGAAAAGAGCACTCAGAATTGCTTGGAGCTTGAATCACAAGCGATGAAGACTGTACCCACGTGGCTTGCTTGAGTACTGGGGTAAGACACCTGGGTTAGTTGCTTGCTGGCTTATCTTAACCCTTCACACAGAATAGCTTGATAACTTCTCACGATGAGCACAGCAGGGGTGGAAAGCAGGCTTGGCAGGCAAAACAACTGGATGGAGTAGGCTAGGCTGGACTGGACTCGGTTGTTCTGACTCCCCCACCACAGACTGGAAGCTAGCTTATTTTGCAAACTCAGGTCAACCCCTCGGGAGTGATGCAAATAAGCAGATAAACACTAATACAAAGAGACTGACCAGTGAATAATGTAGTGGCTGGTAGAAGCTTGAGAGAGTAGCTGACTTGAGGTAGCAGGCTTGACTAGGTCGGCCGACTGGCGACACGAAATGGCCGTCTTGCTGGTCGAAAGAAATCTCAGTACATCGGCGTAATTATCAATTTTACGCCCACACCGCTGTCACCATTTATCGTAGGGGTTCTTAAAAGGAGATATCGAGGGTTGAAGGTAGACACACTTGTTGGATGGTAATGATATATTGTCAGACTCTGGTAATGGGAGATGGAGCCCAGGCTCTGCCTTGTCCTGCCTATGTCAAATGCTGACTGAGAAGGAGGCAGAGGTACGAACGTACACATGCGCATCCCGTGACATCACACAACCAGTCACAGGCCTAAAAGGGATCTTCTATATAAACACATGGATGGTACTATGATATGCTATACAACACATATAAGGGGATCAGCAACTATGGTGACAATCCTGTCCCCCACTACCTGTGTTGAGGGCCCCCATCCTGTCCCCCACTACCCGTGTTGAGGGCCCACATCCTGTCCCTCACTACCTGTGTTGAGAGCCCCCATCCTGTCCCCCACTACCTGTGTTGAGGGGCCCCATCCTGTCCCACACTACCTGTGTTGAGGGCACCCATCCTGTCCCCCACTACCTGTGTTGAGGGCCCCCATCCCGCCCCCCACTACCTGTGTTGAGGGCCCAAATCCTGTCCCCCACTACCTGTGTTGAGGGCCCCCATCCTGTCCCCCACTACCTGTGTTGAGGGCACCCATCCTGTCCCCCACTACCTGTGTTGAGGGTCCCCATCCTGTCCCCCACTACCTGTGTTGAGGGTACCCATCCTGTCCCCCACTAAATGTGTTGAGGGCCCCATTCTGCCCCCCACTACCTGTGTTGAGGGTCCCCATCCTGTCCACCACTACCTGTGTTGAGGGCCCCCATCCTGTCCCCCACTACCTGTGTTGAGGGCTTCCATCCTGTCCCCCAATACCTGTGTTGAGGGCTTCCATCCTGCCCCCCAATACCTGTGTTGAGGGCCCCCATCCTCCCCCCACTATCTGTCTTGAGGGCCCCCATCCTGTCCACTCACTACCTGTTTCACCTTCTTCGGTTGTGATATTAACTGCCTGGTGTTGTGATAGTAACTGCTTGGTGTTGTGATAGTAACTGCTTGGTGTTGTGATAGTAACTGCTTGGTGTTGTGATAGTAACTGCTTGGTGTTGTGATAGTAACTGCTTGGTGTTGTGATAGTAACTGCTTGGTGTTGTGATAGTAACTGCTTGGTGTTGTGATAGTAACTGCTTGGTATTGTGATAGTAACTGCTTGGTGTTGTGATAGTAACTGCTTGGTGTTGATAGTAACTGCTTGGTATTGTGATAGTAACTGCTTGGTGTTCTGATAGTAACTGCTTGGTGTTGTGATAGTAACTGCTTGAGGTTGTGATAGTAACTGCTTGGTGTTGTGATAGTAACTGCTTGAGGATGTGATAGTAACTGCTTGGCGTTGTGATAGTAACTGCTTGGTGTTGTGATAGTAACTGCTTGGTGTTGTGATAGTAACTGCTTGGTGTTGTGATAGTAACTGCTTGAGGTTGTGATAGTATCTGCTTGAGATTGTGATAGTAACTGCTTGGTGTTGTGATAGTAACTGCTTGGTGTTGTGATAGTAATTGCTTGAGGTTGTGATAGTAACTGCTTGAGGATGTGATAGTAACTGCTTGGCGTTGTGATAGTAACTGCTTGGTGTTGTGATAGTAACTGCTTGAGGATGTGATAGTAACTGCTTGGCGTTGTGATAGTAACTGCTTGGTGTTGTGATAGTAACTGCTTGGTATTCTGATAGTAACTGCTTGGTGTTGTGATAGTAACTGCTTGGTGTTGTGATAGTAACTGCTTGGTATTCTGATAGTAACTGCTTGGTGTTGTGATAGTAACTGCTTGTTGTTGTGATAGTAACTGCTTGAGGTTGTGATAGTAACTGCTTGGTGTTGTGATAGTAACTGCTTGAGGATGTGATAGTAACTGCTTGGCGTTGTGATAGTAACTGCTTGGTGTTGTGATAGTAACTGCTTGGTGTTGTGATAGTAACTGCTTGGTGTTGTGATAGTAACTGCTTGAGGTTGTGATAGTATCTGCTTGAGATTGTGATAGTAACTGCTTGGTGTTGTGATAGTAACTGCTTGGTGTTGTGATAGTAATTGCTTGAGGTTGTGATAGTAACTGCTTGAGGATGTGATAGTAACTGCTTGGCGTTGTGATAGTAACTGCTTGGTGTTGTGATAGTAACTGCTTGAGGATGTGATAGTAACTGCTTGGCGTTGTGATAGTAACTGCTTGGTGTTGTGATAGTAACTGCTTGAGGTTGTGATAGTAACTGCTTTGTGTTGTGATAGTAACTGCTTGGCGTTGTGATAGTAACTGCTTGGTGTTGTGATAGTAACTGCTTGGTGTTGTGATAGTAACTGCTTTGTGTTGTGATAGTAATTGCTTGAGGTTGTGATAGTAACTGCTTGAGGTTGTGATAGTAACTGCTTGGTGTTGTGATAGTACCTGCTTGGTGTTGTGATAGTAACTGCTTTGTGTTGTGATAGTAATTGCTTGAGGTTGAGGTTGTGGTAGTAACTTTGTGTTGTGATAGTAACTGCTTGCTTTGAGTAACTGCCTGTGATAGTAACTGCTTGAGGTTGTGATAGTAACTGCTTGAGGTTGTGATAGTAACTGCTTGAGGTTGTGATAGTAACTGCTTGAGGTTGTGATAGTAACTGCTTGGTGTTGTGATAGTAACTGCTTGAGGTTGTGATAGTAACTGCTTGAGGTTGTGATAGTAACTGCTTGAGGTTGTGATAGTAACTGCTTGAGGTTGTGATAGTAACTGCTTGGTGTTGTGATAGTAACTGCTTGAGGTTGTTATAGTAACTACTTGAGGTTGTGATAGTAACTGCTTGGTGTTGTGATAGTAACTGCTTGAGGTTGTGATAGTAACTTCTTGAGGTTGTGATAGTAACTGCTTGGTGTTGTGATAGTAACTGCTTTGTGTTGTGATAGTAACTGCTTGGTGTTGTGATAGTAACTGCTTGGCGTTGTGATAGTAACTGCTTTGTGTTGTGATAGTAACTGCTTGAGGTTGTGATAGTAACTGCTTGGTGTTTGATAGTAACTGCTTAAGGTTGTGATAGTAACTGCTTGGCGTTGTGATAGTAACTGCTTGGTGTTGTGATAGAAACTGCTTGAGGATGTGATAGTAACTGCTTGAGGTTGTGATAGTAACTGCTTGAGGTTGTGATAGTAACTGCTTAGTGTTGTGATAGTAACTGCTTGAGGTTGTGATAGTAACTGCTTGGTGTTGTGATAGTAACTGCTTGGTGTTTTGATAGTAACTGCATGGTGTTGTGATAGTAGCTGCTTGGTGTTGTGATAGTAACTGCTTGGCGTTGTGATAGTAACTGCTTGGTGTTGTGATAGTAACTGCTTGGTATTGTGATAGTAACTGCTTGAGGTTGTGATAGTAACTGCTTGGTGTTGTGATAGTAACTGCTTGAGGTTGTGATAGTAACTGCTTGGTGTTGTGATAGTAACTGCTTGGCTTTGTGATAGTAACTGCTTGGTGTTGTGATAGTAACTGCTTGAGGTTGTGATAGTAACTGCTTGAGGTTGTGATAGTAACTGCTTGGCGTTGTGATAGTAACTGCTTGGTGTTGTGATAGTAACTGCTTGGTGTTGTGATAGTAACTGCTTGAGGTTGTGATAGTAACTGCTTGAGGTTGTGATAGTAACTGCTTGGTGTTGTGATAGTAGCTGCTTGAGGTTGTGATAGTAACTGCTTGGTGTTGTGATAGTAACTGCTTGGCTTTGTGATAGTAACTGCTTGGTGTTGTGATAGTAACTGCTTGAGGTTGTGATAGTAACTGCTTGGCGTTGTGATAGTAACTGCTTGGCGTTGTGATAGTAACTGCTTGAGGTTGTGATAGTAACTGCTTGGCGTTGTGATAGTAACTGCTTGGCGTTGTGATAGTAACTGCTTGGTGTTGTGATAGTAACTGCTTGGCTTTGTGATAGTAACTGCTTGGTGTTGTGATAGTAACTGCTTGAGGTTGTGATAGTAACTGCTTGAGGTTGTGATAGTAACTGCTTGGCGTTGTGATAGTAACTGCTTGGTGTTGTGATAGTAACTGCTTGGTGTTGTGATAGTAACTGCTTGAGGTTGTGATAGTAACTGCTTGGTGTTGTGATAGTAACTGCTTGAGGTTGTGATAGTAACTGCTTGGCGTTGTGATAGTAACTGCTAGGTGTTGTGATAGTAACTGCTTGGTATTGTGATAGTAACTGCTTGATGTTGTGATAGTAACTGCTTGGCTTTGTGATAGTAACTGCTTGGTGTTGTGATAGTAACTGCTTGAGGTTGTGATAGTAACTGCTTGAGGTTGTGATAGTAACTGCTTGGTGTTGTGATAGTAACTGCTTGGTATTGTGATAGTAACTGCTTGAGGTTGTGATAGTAGCTGCTTGGTGTTGTGATAGTAACTGCTTGGTGTTCTGATAGTAACTGCTTGAGGTTGTGATAGTAACTGCTTGAGGTTGTGATAGTAACTGCTTGGTGTTGTGATAGTAACTGCTTGAGGTTGTGATAGTAACTGCTTGGCGTTATGATAGTAACTGCTTGGTGTTGTGATAGTAACTGCTTGAGGTTGTGATAGTAACTGCTTGGTGTTGTGATAGTAACTGCTTGAGGTTGTGATAGTAACTGCTTGGCGTTATGATAGTAACTGCTTGGTGTTGTGATAGTAACTGCTTGGTATTGTGATAGTAACTGCTTGAGGTTGTGATAGTAACTGCTTGAGGTTGTGATAGTAACTGCTTGGTGTTGTGATAGTAACTGCTTGGTGTTGTGATAGTAACTGCTTGGTGTTGTGATAGTAACTGCTTGGTGTTGTGATAGTAACTGCTTGAGGTTGTGATAGTAACTGCTTGAGGTTGTGATAGTAACTGCTTGGTGTTGTGATAGTAACTGCTTGGTGTTGTGATAGTAACTGCTTGAGGTTGTGATAGTAACTGCTTGAGGTTGTGATAGTAACTGCTTGGTGTTGTGATAGTAACTGCTTGGTATTGTGATAGTAACTGCTTGAGGTTGTGATAGTAACTGCTTGAGGTTGTGATAGTAACTGCTTGGTGTTGTGATAGTAACTGCTTGGTGTTGTGATAGTAACTGCTTGGTGTTGTGATAGTAACTGCTTGGTGTTGTGATAGTAACTGCTTGAGGTTGTGATAGTAACTGCTTGAGGTTGTGATAGTAACTGCTTGGTGTTGTGATAGTAACTGCTTGGTGTTGTGATAGTAACTGCTTGAGGTTGTGATAGTAACTGCTTGAGGTTGTGATAGTAACTGCTTGGTGTTGTGATAGTAACTACTTGGTGTTGTGATAGTAACTGCTTGGTGGTGTGATAGTAACTGCTTGGTGTTGTGATCGTAACTGCTTGAGGTTGTGATAGTAACTGCTTGAGGTTGTGATAGTAACTGCTTGAGGTTAAGATAGTAACTGCTTGAGGTTGTGATAGTAACTGCTTGGTGTTGTGATAGTAACTGCTTGGTGTTGTGATAGTAACTGCTTGAGGTTGTGATAGTAACTGCTTGAGGTTGTGATAGTAACTGCTTGAGGTTGTGATAGTAACTGCTTGGTGTTGTGATAGTAACTGCTTGAGGTTGTGATAGTAGCTGCTTGGTGTTGTGATATTAACTGCTTGGTGTTGTGATAGTAACTGCTTGAGGTTGTGATAGTAACTGCTTGGTGTTGTGATAGTAACTGCTTGAGGTTGTGATAGTAACTGCTTGGTGTTGTGATAGTAACTGCTTGGTGTTGTGATAGTAACTGCTTGAGGTTGTGATAGTAACTGCTCGGCGTTGTGATAGTAACTGCTTGGTGTTGTGATAGTAACTGCTTGGTATTGTGATAGTAACTGCTTGAGGTTGTGATAGTAACTGCTTGAGGTTGTGATAGTAACTGCTTGAAGTTGTGATAGTAACTGCTTGGTGTTGTGATAGTAACTTCTTGGTGTTGTGATAGTAACTGCTTGAGGTTGTGATAGTAACTGCTTGAGGTTGTGATAGTAACTGCTTGAGGTTGTTATAGTAACTGCTTGAGGTTGTGATAGTAACTGCTTGAAGTTGTGATAGTAACTGCTTGAGGTTGTGATAGTAACTGCTTGGTGTTGTGATAGTAACTGCTTGGTGTTGTGATAGTAACTGCTTGAGGTTGTGATAGTAACTGCCTGAGGTTGTGATAGTAACTGCTTGGTGTTGTGATAGTAACTGCTTGAGGTTGTGATAGTAACTGCCTGAGGTTGTGATAGTAACTGCTTGGTGTTGTGATAGTAACTGCTTGAGGTTGTGATAGTAACTGCCTGAGGTTGTGATAGTAACTGCTTGGTGTTGTGATAGTAACTGCTTGGTGTTGTGATAGTAACTGCCTGAGGTTGTGATAGTAACTGCTTGGTGTTGTGATAGTAACTGCCTGAGGTTGTGATAGTAACTGCTTGAGGTTGTGATAGTAACTGCCTGAGGTTGTGATAGTAACTGCTTGGTGTTGTGATAGATACACGTGTCGGTGTACATACACGGAGAGGTACACAGTACACGGTATAGATACGTTGTATACAAGTGAAGATTTGTATCGGAAAACTATAAATGATTTTCTTAGGTACAAGGTCACTAGTGTAACTAATGTTATATTTTATTGTGGCAACGTTTCGCTCTTCAGGAGCTTTGTCAAGCCGGCTTGATAAAGGCTTTATCAAGCCGTTACCGGCTTGATGACGCCGCTCCTGGAGACCGAAACGTTGCCACAATAAAATATCACATTAGTTACACTTGTGCCTAACATATTGTCAGTAATTCTACCAACATTAACACTATAATAATTTTATCGGCAGTAATAAATCACATACAATAATTCTGAGAGTACAAAGATACAGACAATAAAACACGTGGACATACTAGGAAGACACTAATAAATTACATAGATCGAACTTGGATAGTTCAATAAAATCAAAATTCTTATTTTGCTTGTTGAAGTTTGTTTTGTTGGATGCGGTGACGGGAAGGTTGTCAGGTTCTGGAGTCACGTCTGTTACCACATTTTTGTGTTGTCTTCAGCAAGTGTTGTCATCACAACACTTGATGTAAGTTCTTTATAAAGGAATTTATGTGATAGTTATTGTTGTGACTTGTGTGTGTGTGTGTGTGTGTGTGTGTGTGTGTGTGTGTGTGTGTTTGTGTGTGTGTGTGTGTGTGTGTGTGTGTGTGTGTGTGTGTGTGTTTGTGTGTGTGTGTGTGTGTGTGTGTGTGTGTGTGTGTGTGTGTGTGTGTGTGTGTGTGTGTGTGTGTGTGTGTGTGTGTGTGTGTGTGTGTGTGTGTGTGTCTGTGTGTGTTGTTTGTACTCATCTATTTGTGGTTGTAGGGGTCGATTCGTAGCTCTTGGACCCGCTTCTTCGCTGACCGCTACTAGCTCCACTCTCTCCATGCTCCATGAGCTTTATCATACCTCTTCTTAAAGCTATGTATGGATATATATATATATATATATATATATATATATATATATATATATATATATATATATATATATATATATATATATATATATATATATATATAAATATATATATATACTCCTTTTTGTTAGTGTGACTCTGTGTTTGGTCCAAGTTGGACCAAACCGTCGTGGTCAGCTCCTCTCGTTGACTTGCGGGTTATCTGCGTGTTGTTCCAGTCACGGTATTGTGACTTTTCTGTTATTTAAGTCTGTCATAATTCTGAGGCGCCTTAGTGCACTGGGCCGTCAGTGATACAACCATCAGGTAGTCAGCACCGGTCTACATGTCACCTCTGATGTCAGCACCGGTCTACATGTCACCTCTGATGTCAGCACCGGTCTACATGTCACCTCTGATGTCAGCACCGGTCTACATGTCACCTCTGATGTCAGCACCGGTCTACATGTCACCTCTGATGTCAGCACCGCTCTCCATGCCACCTCTGATGTCAGCACTGCTCTACATGTCACCTCTGATGTCAGCACCGACGTGGCCGTAGAACCTACACGACTAATTTCTTTCTCCTCCAGTTTGGAAAACCCATCACTCCCCTCCATCACCCCCTCCTCCATCACCCCCTCCTCCATCATCCCCTCCTACATCGCCCCTCTCCACCATTTCTCCCCCCTCCTTGATCTCCATCATTACCCCAGCAAAATGCCAGAAGAATATCGGTGTTGTAATGAGAAATATCTACGTTGGTCTTGAGAGGTTCAGGTATGTTAGGAAGTTAATTAATGACTGGGAGACAGGTGGACACTCGTGTGGGAATACGTCCATACTGGGGGAGGGTACGTCTATACTAGGGGAGGGCACGTCTATACTGGGGAGGGTACGTCTATACTAGGGGAGGGTACGTCTATACTAGGGGAGGGTACGTCTATACTAGGGGAGGGTACGTCTATACTAGGGGAGGGTACGTCTATACTAGGGGAGGGTACGTCTATACTAGGGGAGGGTACGTCTATACTAGGGGAGGGTACGTCTATACTAGGGGAGGGTACGTCTATACTAGGGGAGGGTACTTCTATACTAGGGGAGGGTACGTCTATACTAGGGGAGGGCACGTCTATACTGGGGGAGGGTACGTCTATACTCGGGGAGGGCACGTCTATACTGGGGAGGGAACGTCTATACTGGTGGAGGGTACGTCTATACTGAGGGAGGGTACGTCTATACTGGGGAGGGTACGTCTATACTGGGGGAGGGTACATCTACACTGGGGGAGGGTACATCTACACTGGGGGAGGATACATCTACACTGGGGGAGGGTACATCTACACTGGGGGAGGGTACATCTACACTGGGGGAGGGTACATCTACACTGGGGGAGGGTACATCTACACTGGGGGAGGGTACATCTACACTGGGGGAGGGTACATCTACACTGGGGGAGGGTACATCTACACTGGGGGAGGGTACATCTACACTGGGGGGGGGTACATCTACACTGGGGGAGGGTACATACACTCATCTACACTGGGGGAGGGTACATCTACACTGGGGGAGGCTACATCTACACTGGGGGAGGGTACATCTACACTGGGGGAGGATACATCTACACTGGGGAGGATACATCTACACTGGGGGTGGGTACATCTACACTCTACACTGGGGGTACATCTACACTGGGGGAGGGTACATCTACACTGGGGGACATCTACACTGGTGGAGGGTACATCTACACTGGGGGAGGGTACATCTACACTGGGGAGGGTACATCTACACTGGGGAGGGTACATCTACACTGGGGAGGGTGGGGGAGGGTACATCTACACTGGGGAGGGTAGGTGGAGGGTACATCTACACTGGGGGAGGGGGAGGGTACATCTACACTGGTGGAGGGTACATCTACACTGGGGGAGGGTACATCTACACTGGTGGAGGGTACATCTACACTGGTGGAGGGTACATCTACACTGGGGGAGGGTACATCTACACTGGGGGAGGGTACATCTACACTGGGGGAGGGTACATCTACACTGGTGGAGGGTACATCTACACTGGTGGAGGGTACATCTACACTGGGGGTAAGTATCCAGTAAGGACACAGTAGATGTCTTGATATGAACAAAGTTTTTCATTAGAGTCACAGTGGGCCACAGTGGACCACAGTGGGCCACAGTGGGCCACAGTGGGCCACAGTGGGCCACAGTGACCACAGAAAATATAATGCTCTGTTATTTTCTTATGTAAACCTTGAGGTAATAAAAGGTAATATAAGTTGTAACAACACATTAGAGAGAGAAACTAGTGTGAAGGACCTGGGAGTCATAATGTCAGAGGATCTCACCTTCAAGGATCACAGCAATGTCTCTATCACAACTGCCAGGAAAATGATAGGATGGATAATGAGAGCCTTCAGAATAAGGGATGGATAATGAGAGCCTTCAGAACATGGGATGGATAATGAGAGCCTTCAGAACATGGGATGGATAATGAGAGCCCTCAGAACAAGGGATGGATAATGAGAGCCCTCATAACAAGGGATGGATAATGAGAGCCCTCAGAACAAGGGATGGATAATGAGAACCTTCAGAACATGGGATGGATAATGAGAGCCCTCAGAACATGGGATGGATAATGAGAACCTTCAGAACAAGGGATGGATAATGAGAGCCCTCAGAACATGGGATGGATAATGAGAGCCTTCAGAACATGGGATGGATAATGAGAGCCCTCAGAACAAGGGATGGATAATGAGAGCCTTCAGAACAAGGGATGGATAATGAGAGCCTTCAGAACAAGGGATGGATAATGAGAGCCTTCAGAACATGGGATGGATAATGAGAGCCCTCAGAACAAGGGATGGATAATGAGAGCCTTCAGAACAAGGGATGGATAATGAGAACCTTCAGAACAAGGGATGGATAATGAGAACCTTCAGAACATGGGATGGATAATGAGAGCCCTCAGAACAAGGGATGGATAATGAGAGCCTTCAGAACAAGGGATGGATAATGAGAGCCTTCAGAACATGGGATGGATAATGAGAGCCCTCAGAACAAGGGATGGATAATGAGAGCCCTCAGAACAAGGGATGGATAATGAGAACCTTCAGAACATGGGATGGATAATGAGAGCCTTCAGAACAAGGGATGGATAATGAGAGCCTTCAGAACAAGGGATGGATAATGAGAGCCTTCAGAACATGGGATGGATAATGAGAGCCTTCAGAACAAGGGATGGATAATGAGAGCCTTCAGAACAAGGGATGGATAATGAGAGCCTTCAGAACAAGGGATGGATAATGAGAACCTTCAGAACAAGGGATGGATAATGAGAGCCTTCAGAACAAGGGATGGATAATGAGAGCCTTCAGAACAAGGGATGGATAATGAGAGCCTTCAGAACAAGGGATGGATAATGAGAGCCCTCAGAACAAGGGATGGATAATGAGAACCTTCAGAACAAGGGATGGATAATGAGAGCCTTCAGAACAAGGGATGGATAATGAGAACCTTCAGAACAAGGGATGGATAATGAAAGCCTTCAGAACAAGGGATGGATAATGAGAACCTTCAGAACAAGGGGTGGATAATGAGAACCTTCAGAACAAGGGATGGATAATCAGAACCTTCAGAACAAGAGATGTCAAGCCAGTGATCCTCTTTAAGTCACTTGTTCTCTCTAGGCTGGAATATTGTTGTACTCCAACAGCCATTTTCAAGGCAGGTGATATTGTACATCTGGAGAATATACAGAGAACTTTCACTGCTGGAGAATGTGCAAAGAACTTTCACTGTTGGAAAAGTACAGAGAATTTTCATTGCACCTGACCAGCCGGGCTATGGTTCGTACATTGGTCAATGTGTGGCCAGCAGTAACAACATTGTTGATCAGTATCTGATCCACCAGGAGTCCTGGTCATGGACCGGGTTGCAGGGGTGTTGATCCCCAGAACAACCTCCAGGTAGATCACAGGGGCACATCTACCAGGGTTACGTCTATCATGGAGGGTACATCTATCATGGAGGGTACATCTATCATGGAGGGTACATCTATCATGGAGGGTACATCTATCATGGAGGGTACATCTATCATGGAGGGTACATCTATCATGGAGGGTACATCTATCGTGGAGGGTACATCTATCATGGAGGATACATCTATCATGGAGGGTACATCTATCATGGAGGGTACATCTATCATGGAGGGTACATCTATCATGGAGGATGCATCTATCATGGAGGATACATCTATCATGGAGTGTACTTTTACACTGGGGTAAGTTTGTGACAGGGAATACATCTACTAGGAGGTGAGTTAGTCTGTGACTGGGGTGTTGGGGGTATATTAGGGGTACTGTGATGAGAGAGCAGCAGTGTGCTGGTAACTTGGGTGAGGGAGACACTGCTTAAGTTTTCAGGCGACGGACCTGGTACACCCCGGGTCAATTCCTTCTTTATTTTTCGTCGTACTCCTGGGACCACCACGAAATTGGAACTTGATGGGGAAGGGATATAGTGGTTAGTGGGCGTGGGTGGCAGAAGTGGGTGTGGGCGTGGGTGGCAGACATGGGTGTGGACGTGAGTGGCAGACATGGGCGTGGGTGGCAGACGTGGGTGTGGGCGTGGGTATTAGAAGACCTAACAGCTACACCTGTATAATCTATTGACAAAGTTACTTAATGAAACTCAAAACTTTTAGTTGTTGTTTAATAAAAAAATAATTTAAATAAAATGAAATGTCGTGGGGAAATAAGGCGGCAATTAAATTAATAACTTTTTGACAATAGCATAATTAATAGCGGCAATAAAAGATAAGTTTACGGTTGATGAAATCACTAAATCAGGTAAAATAAAATAGTCCTCGAGACCATACCCAGCCTTTCTAGGGCAGGGTAGGTACCTGAGCCAGAGCTTGCAGCTCACAAGTCTGTCGTTCCTATTAGTCCCCTTGGGGTGGGGATGGCAGACCAGAGAGGCCTAGTTTCTCCCTACGAGAAGCTAGGCCTGGGGACAGTTGGTCCCACAGATGAGGGGGTACTTGTGCCTCCTCCCATGGTAGACTTAGGTCTCAGACACTCCCAAGACAGGGAGTCAAGGCCGGGCCACTACTTGGAAAACACCCGGGTCGGGAGAGTACCGGTGAATAAAGAAAAAAAATAAGAAAACCAAAAAGTTCCAACTGTGGGTTATGTGACCCGCGTCAGGAAACACTTGTCCTGTTTCCTGACAAACATTACTTAGCTAATATATATATATATATATATATATATATATATATATATATATATATATATATATATATATATATATATATATATATATATATATATATATATATATATGTGTGTGTGTGTGTGTGTGTGTGTGTGTGTGTGTGTGTGTGTGTGTGTGTGTGTGTGTGTGTGTGTGTGTGTGTGTGTCACGCATCACGGGGGAGAAAAATTAACTGAAGTTGAAATAAATATTCTGCATAACCACAGCTATGGTCTGTACAAGTTGTATCATGTACTTGTAGAAATATTATTATTATTAAGTGATTATATATATCATTTTTTACAAATAGAGGATACAACTTATACAGACCATAGCTGACATCAGTGACATACCACTATATAAAAAGTCCCTGATTATGCTGAGCATTTCCCACAAATTAGATCAATTTTGTCTCAGGATGCGACCCACACGAGTCCACTAACGCACTGGTACTTGCTTCCTAAGTAAATGGAGACAGCAGGTGTAAGATGACTAACACCCAGGTACCTACTTGCGGTGGCTCGTGGCCTGGTAGGCAAAGCTCTCGCTTCACATGCTGAGTGTCCGGGTTCGATACCCAGCAAGTGTAGACAGCCTGTACTGTCTGCACAGACAGCCTATGCTGTCTGCCAGCTGAGTTCATATTTCATGCCATACTGGTGCTGACACCTAGGCCTATCATTTCAGTATGCCCACCCCTGCATCTACCTCACTCACTCAGCGGCCAAAACTCAGACAACAGATCCTACTCCTCTCTCCCTCGTGGGCATGGCCCTCCCGGGCCATGGGCACTAAAAGCCTCCGAAGACATATTTACAAGCCGCTCTGTGTTCATGCCAATAAAGCTATAAAAAACATTGGTGGGAAGTGGTGGTCGCAGCGGTTGTGTTGCCCTAGAGGAAGGAAGAGAGATGAAGTCATCTTCACTTCATCACCCCACATAAGACTCATCCGTCTCTCAACGAGTTATCCTGATGTCGTGTCTGCACGTTTCAGCATCCAGACTCAGGTACAAGCAGGATCCAGGCCGAAATTTGCCGAATTTCTTTAGAATTGTAAGTGGCGTCCCAGTGACCCCACGCTACAGTGTCCCACACTGTTTCTCAAGTCACATGTTCAGCGTCACTTGTATGTTCTGCTGTTGTTCAGCTCAGCACAGCTATTTCAGCAAGTCGGAGGTGAGTTTAGTGGTGATTTCAGCTTCCAGTGTGGGTTGTTTCTCCCACGTGTGTATGGGTGAGGAAAGTAGGCACAGTCCTCCACCATCGCCACTCATACCTCACCCGCCTACCACCACATTCCATCACCATGTACCACTCCCTCTGCTGTGTTGTCTGCTGTTTTCTATGTGAATTCATTGCCAGAGCTGTGTATCCGAGTGCCCGAGGCCACTCGAAGCTATGTGGATCAGCATGCCACATTGATCATGACGCCACGTGGATCCCGATGCCACGTGGGGTGTGGACAAAGCCACGTGGATCTACGAGCCACGGGAGTTACCGAGCCAGACGTCCCAGGCCACATGCTGTGGTCTGCTGCTGCCCGACTTCATGATGTCACGATATCTGCCTGACATCACCTCGAGACGTCTGCTGACGTCACAGTGCTGCTGACATCACTTTCTACATCACGTCATGCCTGACATCACATGATGTCACATCGAGTGTTTCAGTAATTATGCCAGTATTGTCGAGAAGATCGAGAGAAGATATATGTCGTGTGTTAATTAAATCCTCTCAGTCAGTGTTCTCACATGTTAGTGTATGGCTTAGTGTCAATTTTGTGCACAGAAGAGCATCATTTGCTAGTTAAGCCATGTTGTACCGCATGTACCGTGGGTGGGTGTGCAGTTTTCCACGTGTCCTGTGTGGTCTTGAGCCCAGACCACAGAGTAGCACCACAGTGTTACTGGTCACCCGGTGTGACCAGTGCATTTGACAGCTGATATTAGTCAGCCCTGAGTGCATAAGCCCCTTGTACAGAAAGCTCTTATGCTCGTCGCTTATAGATGTTCTGCAGAATCGTACCTGCTACGATTCCCATCAAAATTTGTTTCACTTCACCTCCAGACCTTCAGAGTGCAGTTATATGTAGAGAAACAAGTCTGGGGACGCTTAGACTAACCTCTGCTATAACTCCAACTGTCGAGAGAATGACACTCGTCAAGCCGCAGTTTAAGCCCTGTCAGCAGGCGCTGTGTCAGCCTCCTGTCATAGCTTCAGTGAGCTCCTGCACAAAGATGATGTCACTTCGACTGCTAGCTCGCTCATTGTAGTCTGGTGTATGAAGTTTCGACTCCCTGATGTTTCGCCCAGTCGTCTCTGCCACGACTCACTCCATGACTTACTCCATGCTCGCCGGCAGTGACAGCCCAGCGACAGTACCAGTCGAGAAGTGTCCTCCTGAGTCGCTTGCCAGAAGTCCTGCCCAGTTGCCGAGTTTTGACGATGCCTCACTCAAGGGCACCAGCATGTCGTGCCCTAGGTTGAGTGAAACCCTGCAGTGACTCCTACGATGACTGCTTCACCGTTCCAGAGGAGACCGTACACCGTTACGTCACAGCTCATTCGCAGCGATGTCTCCTGTGTTGCAGTATCTGTCCAGATGCAGGAAGGCGTGCAGTGATGCCCTTCAACGCTCACTGCCTTTGACCACGATGTTTAGCACACCCCACATGTTTTTTTCTTCCCTCCCTGTAGGAAGTTTTTTTTCTCCATGTCCATATGTATATAAATATGTTTTTTATTTTGTGTTCTGTGCCCTGTTCCTACAAGAGAGAGACTGAGTTTTTTTTACAGCCAGACATGGTTGGGACCACCATGTGGTAGGTGACCGAGCGAATGTAGACAGCCTGTACTGTCTGCACAGACAGCCTATGCTGTCTGCCAGCTGAGTTCATATTTCGTGCCATGCTTGTGCTGCCACATATAGGCTTACCACTTCAGTATGCCCACCCCTGCATCTGCCTCACTCACTCAGCAGCCTAAAAGCAGACAACGAGCCTACTCCCTCTCTCCCTCGTGGGCATGGCCCTCCCGGGCCATGGGCACTTAACACACCAGCCTGTGTACCCACCACGACTTTGCAAATAAAGTAAGAAGCCTCCGAAGACGTTTATCATTGAACCCCGCTCTGCAAGACCCACCAAACAAACTGGTTATACAAGGGTGAAAACGTTGGGCATGTTTCCTTACACCTGTTGTCCCTGTTCACTCATCAGTAAAATAGTAGGTATCTGGGTGTTAGTCGATTGGTGTGGGTCGCATTCTGGGACAAAATTGACCTAATTTGCAGGAAATACTCTACATAACAAGCGGCTTTCTATATTGTAATGTCATTGATGTCACCTTTAAAAACTATGGTTATCATTAACAGTATTCTTCTTGATTATAAATTGTAGTTATTGTTATTCATTAGTAATTTTATTTTTTTGTTTACAAAAATTGAGTATGCGAGAAAAAGATATAGTATTTAAAAAGTCATTAATATGGCAAAAACAAAAGTTTGATTCACTATTTTAACGTATTAATTACAAGAAAAATATAAGCATTCATTTTTCCCTCTGTAAACTGATTTCACAAAATATTTCCTACGAAAATAAAATAGTTACCCCCCCCAGTCTTCGCCGCCTCCACTTAAAACCTTTTTGCAATCAGCGGCCCTCGAACACGGACCTTCTTCACGGGGGTTCTTCTAGGGGGGCGCTGCCCCCTGATAACTTTTGATTTTTCTTTCAAACCTCTTAGAAAATCTGTAGATTTGTGAATGTGTTTCAGTAAGTAATTTTTGTCTGACTTTTCTGGGTTATCCTGGTGGGTAATTTACACATATGTTCAACTCTGTGTAATAACTGTACCTATGTGTACCTGTACCTAAATAAACCAGTAGCTCGATTGGTAGTGCACTCAGCTCACACACTGAAGTTCGTGGTTTGATCCCCGGTACGGGTGGCAACATTAGGACGTGTTTCCTTAAGACACTTGCTGTCACTGCTCACCGAGCAGTAAATTAGGTACCTGAGTGTTAGTGGACTGGTGTGGGTCGCATCCTGGGACAGAACTGACTTAATTTGTGGGAAATGCTCTGCATAATAAGTGGTTTTCTATATAGCAGTATGTCAGTGATGTCAGCTGTGGTCTGTATACCTTGTACATGTACTTGTAGAAATAAAGATATTATTAATAGCAGTAGTACTTAGGGTTCAGCCGATATCAGGGTATCGGAACACTAAGTGCTCCTCAGGTCGGTGTGACCCTTAAACTCAACCATAACAATATCAGAGTGGTGTACAACTGAAGCTTGAAGAACGATATGGATACTCTGTACGAATAATATATCTGATAAGCTACATGTGACCCTATGAAGAATTAGACACATGTGCAACATCTGGGTATCTTTATCTGTAGACGTTTCGCGACGTTGGTGAAACGTCTACAAATAAAGATACCCAGATGTTATACGTGTCTAATTGTTCATAAGGTCGGTGTTGTATACCAGTTATGTACACACATGACCCTGTACCATCCCAATGGTTCTTGTCATTAATGAATATTTTCTGATTTAGGTCTGTGATATTTACGATATCCTTAGGTTATTTCACTTATTTGTCTCTGTTATTTATGCTCTCCTTGCGTGATTGCTAGCTAGCGCTAGGCAAGTTACTATTTTTCCTGGGTCACCAACTGAAGGAGACCCGGGCCGGGACAACACCGGCGACCCGGGGGGCCGGGACAACACCGGCGACCCGGGGGGCCGGGACAACACCAGCGACCCGGGGGACCTTAACAACACCGACCTGAGGGGCCGGGACAACACCGGCGACCCGAGGGGCCGGGACAACACCGGCGACCCGAGGGGCTGGGACAACACCGGCGACCCGAGGGGCCGGGATAACACCGGCGACCCGGGGGGCCGGGACGACACCGGCGACCCGGGGGACCTTAACAACACCGGCGACCTGAGGGGCCGGGACAACACCGGCGACCCGAGGGGCCGGGACAACACCGGCGACCCGGGGGGCCGGGACAACACCGGCGACCCGGGGGGCCTTAACAACACCGACCTGAGGGGCCGGGACAACACCGGCGACCCGAGGGGCCGGGACAACACCGGCGACCCGAGGGGCTGGGACAACACCGGCGACCCGAGGGGCCGGGACAACACCGGCGACCCGGGGGGCCGGGACGACACCGACGACCCGGGGGGCCGGGACGACACCGGCGACCCGGGGGGCCGGGACGACGCCGGCGACCCGGGGGGCCGGGACAACACCGGAGACCCGGGGGGCCGGGACAACACCGGCGACCCGGGGGCCCGGGACGACACCGGCGACCCGGGGGGCCGGGACGACACCGGCGACCCGGGAGACCTTAACCACACCGGCGACCTGAGGGGCCGGGACAACACCGGCGACCCGAGGGGCCGGGACAACACCGGCGACCCGAGGGGCTGGGACAACACCGGCGACCCGAGGGGCCGGGACAACACTGGCGACCCGAGGGGCCGGGACAACACCGGCGACCCGAGGGGCTGGGACAACACCGGCGACCCGGGAGACCTTAACAACACCGGCGACCCGAGGGGCCGGGACAACACCGGCGACCCGGGGGACCTTGACAACACCGGCGACCCGGGGGACCTTGACAACACCGGCGACCTGGGGACCTTGACAGCACCGGCGACCCTGGGGGCCGGGACAACACCGGCGACCCGGGGGACCTTGACAACACCGGCGACCCGGGGGACCTTGACAACACCGGCGACCCGAGGGGCCGGGACAACACCGGCGACCCGGGGGACCTTGACAACACCGGCGACCCGGGGGACCTTGACAACACCGGCGACCCGGGGGGCCGGGACAACACCGGCGACCCGGGAGACCTTGACAACACCGGCGACCCGGGGGACCTTGACAACACCGGCGACCCGAGGGGCCGGGACAACACCGGCGACCCGGGGGACCTTGACAACACCGGCGACCCGGGGGACCGGGACAACACCGGCGACCCGAGGGGCCGGGACAACACCGGCGACCCGAGGGGCCGGGACAACACCAGCGACCCGGGGGACCTTGACAACACCGGCGACCCGGGGGGCAGGGACAACACCGGCGACCCGGGGGACCTTGACAACACCGGCGACCCGGGAGACCTTGACAACACCGGCGACCCGGGGGACCTTGACAACACCGGCGACCCGGGGGACCTTGACAACACCGGCGACCCGGGGGACCTTGACAACACCGGCGACCCGGGGGACCTTGACAACACCGGCGACCCGGGGGACCTTGACAACACCGGCGACCCGGGGGGGCCGGGACAACACCGGCGACCCGGGGGACCTTGACAACACCGGCGACCCGGGGGACCTTGACAACACCGGCGACCCGGGGGACCTTGACAACACCGGCGACCCGGGGGGCCGGGACAACACCAGCGACCCGGGGGGCCGGGACGACACCGGCGACCCGGGGGACCTTGACAACACCGGCGACCCGGGGGCCCGGGACGACACCGGCGACCCGGGGGGCCAGGACGACACCGGCGACCCGGGGGGCCGGGACAACACCGGCGACCCGGGGGGCCGGGACGACACCGGCCACCCGGGGGGCCGGGACGACACCGGCGACCCGGGGGACCTTGACAACACCGGCGACCCGGGGGGCCGAGACAACACCGGCAACCCGGGGGGCCGGGACGACACAGGCGACCCTGGGGGCCGGGACGACACAGGCGACCCGGGGGGCCTTGACAGCACCGGCGACCCGGGGGGCCGAGACAACACCGGCAACCCGGGGGGCAGGGACGACACAGGCGACCCGGGGGACCTTGACAACACCGGCGACCCGGGGGGCCGGGACAACATCGGCGACCCGGGGGGCCGGGACAACACCGGCGACCCGGGGGGCCGGGACGACACCGGCGACCCGGGGAACCTTGACAACACCGGCGACCCGGGGGGCCGGAACGACACCGGCGACCCGGGGGGCCGGGACGACACCGGCGACCCGGGGGGCCGGGACGACACCGGCGACCCGGGGGGCCAGGACGACATCGGCGACCCGGGGGGCCGGAACGACACCGGCGACCCGGGGGGCCGGGACCACACCGGCGACCCGGAGGGCCGGAACGACACCGGCGACCCGGGGGGCCGGGACGACATCGGCGACCCGGGGGGCCAGGACGACATCGGCGACCCGGGGGGCCGGGACGACATCGGCGACCCGGAGGGCCGGAACGACACCGGCGACCCGGGGGGCCGGGACGACATCGGCGACCCGGGGGGCCGGGACGACACCGGCGACCCGGGGGACCTTGACAACACCGGCGACCCGGAGGGCCGGAACGACACCGGCGACCCGGGGGGCCGGGACGACACCGGCGACCCGGGGGGCCGGGACGACATCGGCGACCCGGGGGGCCGGGACGACACCGGCGACCCGGGGGACCTTGACAACACCGGCGACCCGGAGGGCCGGAATGACACCGGCGACCCGGGGGGCCGGGACGACACCGGCGACCCGGGGGGCCGGGACGACACCGGCGACCCGGAGGGCCGGAACGACACCAGCGACCCGGGGGGCCGGGACGACACCGGCGACCCGGGGGGCCGGGACGACATCGGCGACCCACATGACTGCTATTATTACCGATATTAAACCACAGAAAACTTCAGCTGTTTTGTTCCTATGCATCTGGCGGAGACACTGACACACACCTTACCTTGAGTATACCTGGAGAGGGTTTCGGGGGTCACCCCCCCCTGCCCAGTCTGAGACCAGGCCTCGTGGTGGATCAGGATCTGATCAACCAGGTTGTTACTGCTGGTCGCTCGCAAACCGACGTATGAACCACAGCCCGGCTGGTCAGGTACTAACTTTAGGCAAGTAAGTTTATTCAGGTATACACAAATACAGTTACATAGATTATCATACATAACAACATATGTGTAGAGAACCTGGGATGACACAAAAGTCAGACTTATTTCCGCTGGGGTCCTTTTAATACCTTATATTATGAAGGAGATAATATCTTATTATTATTCTTATTATAAAGGATATATACTAGGATTAAGGTAAAAATGAGTTTGAGCTAAAACAATAGAAAATGATTCCCCTCCCTTTCTGTAGCTACATTCATCAGACACCTTTTGGCACTCTTCTTGAACTGGTTCATGCTATGACTGGCTTTGACATGTGCGGGCAGTCTGTTCCATTCCTTTATTGCTGTACAATAAAAGGTGTTTGAAGCCTGGCCACTGACTGTGGGTACTACAAAGTTGTGCTCTCTCCCCCTAGTACTATGATTGCTTTGGTTCCCAACCTTGACAAAATTGACAGCAAGATATTCTGGACATTGTTTGTGAGCAATTTTATAAACATGATTTAGCTTCAGTTGTTTTACTCTGTCTTCAACATTCAGCATATCCAACTGCTGTAATTCATCCTGGCCTACATGTTCTCTTGGTCCCAGCCCCAGGATGAATCTTACGATTTTGTTCTGGGTGATTTGCAGTCTATCTTTCAGTTGTTTTTTTTTGTCAAGGCAGAGTACCAAGAAGAGCAAACGTAATCCATATGACACTGTATAAGGGCTAGACATAGGGTCCTGCGAGCCTCAGTAGGTAGACACTGTGCTTGTCTGTAGAGGAATTTCAGTCTGGCATTCGCTTTCTTTACTACACTGTTCCCTATCAATTCTCCTGACATGCATGGGTCAAAGGGGATTCCCAGATATTTTACTGAGGAAACTGAAGTGATGGGTTCTCCATTAAACCTGACATTAAAATTATTTACCCTTCCCAGTTAATGTTTCGTGCCAAAGAGAATGGCTTCAGTTTTTCCGAGGTGTAATGATAGTTTGTTGTCTACTAACCATTTGCTGCAGGACTCCAGTTCCAGTGCTATTATATTAGCTATATCTTGTAGGTCTTTACCTGACACTAACAGAGCACTGTTATCTGCATACAGTAGGAGTTTGCACTTGACACTGATGGCATGTCGTTTACATAACATAGGAATAACAAGGGACCCAGAATACTACCTTGGGGAACTCCACATGCTGTCGGCAGGGGCTCTGATACCGTTTTGTTGATTTTGACAGTTTGTTTCCTGATGTTAAGATGCGACTTAAACCAGTCTACGGAACCTATGTCAACAACCTTAAGTTTCTTACATAATATATTGTGGTTGACAGTATGGAAGGCCATTTGCAAGTCTACCATTCACTGCTACTCACTATCACTACACAGCTACACTCACCATCACTACACTGCTACACTCACTATCACTACACTGCTACACTCACCATCAGTACACTGCTACACTCACTATCACTACACTGCTACACTCACTATCACTACACTGTTACACTCACTATCACTACACTGCTACACTCACTATCACTACACTGTTACACTCACTATCACTACACTGCTACACTCACTATCACTACACTGCTACACTCACTATCACTACACTGCTACTCACTATCACCACACACTATACTACACTCATCACTGCACTGCTACACTATCACCACACACTATACTACACTCATCATCACTACACTGCTACACTATCACCACACACTATACTACACTCATCATCACTACACTGCTACACTATCACCACACACTATACTACACTCATCATCACTACACTGCTACACTATCACCACACACTATACTACACTCATCATCACTACACTGCTACACTATCACCACACACTATACTACACTCATCATCACTACACTGCTACACTATCACCACACACTATACTACACTCACCATCACTACACTGCTACACTATCACCACCCACTATACTACACTCACCATCACTACACTGCTACACTCACTATCACTACACTGCTACACTCACTATCACTACACTGCCACACTCACTATCACTACACTGCTACTCACTATCACCACACACTATACTACACTCATCATCACTACACTGCTACACTATCACCACTCACTATACTACACTCATCATCACTACACTGCTACACTATCACCACACACTATACTACACTCACCATCACTACATTGCTACACTATCACCACACACTATACTACACTCACCATCACTCCACTGCTACACTATCACCACCCACTATACTACACTCACCATCACTACACTGCTACACTCACTATCACCACACACTATACTACACTCACCATCACTACACTGCTACACTCACTATCACCACCCACTATACTACACTCACCATCCCTACACTGCTACACTCACTATTACCACACACTATACTACACTCACTATCACTACACTACTACACTCACTATCACCACCCACTATACTACGATCACCATCCCTACACTGCTACACTCACTATCACCACACACTATACTACACTCACTATCACTACACTACTACACTCACTATCACTACACTGCTACACTATCACTGCACACTATATTACACTCAGTATCACTACACTGCTACACTATCACCGCACTATACTATACTACACTCACTGTCACTGCACACTATACTACACTCAGTATCATTACACTGCTACACTATCGCCACACTATACTACACTCACTATCACCACACACTATACTACACTCACTATCACCACACACTATACTACACTCACTATCACTACACTACTACACTCACTATCACTACACTGCTACACTATCACCGCACTATACTATACTACACTCACTATCACCACCTACTATACTACGCTCACCATCCTTACACTGCTACACTCACTATCACCACACACTATACTACACTCACTGTCACTGCACACTATAGTACACTCAGTATCATTACACTGCTACACTATCGGCACACTATACTACACTCACTATCACCACACACTATACTACACTCACTGTCACCACACACTATATCACACTCAGTATCACTACACTGCTACACTATCGCCACACTATACTACACTCACTATCACCACACACTATACTACACTCACCATCATAAGACACTATAATACAACTCACTGTTACAATATTAAATTTTGATTCTCTTCTATATAAATAAATTCTATGTAAACTTTCAGTTATAAACTGAAAATTCGAAGATCACAATTTTTTTCATAATATTGAAATATTTAGTAAAATGGGGCATCATTTATTATATTAATATATTATTGAAATAATTTAGCTTAAGATTCAAAATCAAATTATAATCAAATAATCAAATAAAGCACTAAACAGTAAGCTTAAGAGTCGTCAAAATGTCTTGCAAAATGGCGCTCAAAACTTGCTGCTTGTGGATGCTGGTAGTGGGAATCATTCTGGAAATACTGGGTTGTTGTTATCAGATTTTCGATCCATGGGTTCGTGATTTAGAAAAGGAGAGAGACGACCTCAGAAGAGAGGTCGACCAAGCTACCCATGCTTGCCAGCCAATGTTCTATTGGTTCTCTGTCTCAACTGCAGTTGATGTGTGGCGATATGTGAGCGACACCTTCAGTTTGATCCAAGGTGGCTGCCAGTCATTGGTCGCGTCATCACTGCTTATGAATGTTACGTGGAAATCCAAAATCTTAAAACACTTCTTCTTGAGGTGACATCACGCTGTCATGAGTGTTCCTCTACTCCCTTCACAATGACTGTGTTGTGTGTCCTTATGTCAGTTACAATGAGTGCCATGGGACTGATTGCACCAGTCAAACTCTGGAGGAGAGGAACCGGCGATACACTGAAGATAGCTATGGTAGGAAAGCCAAAAACAAGCAAACATAACAGACGTCGCAGACGAAATGCATCGGAGAAAACTGACCAGGACCAGAAAGGATTAAATGGCAAGCAAAAGAAGAGCAAAAAGAAGAAAATTAACGAGATAGAAACAATTGACAATGTTGAACTAGCCTACAGGTTAACTGCCCTCCGAGGTGCCTGTAACCAAAAAGGTATATACAAAATAACTGACCCTAAGAAGGCAGAGAGGAATTAAAAGACTGCGAACAAGGCCAAGGTGAAAAACCTCACCAATGGTAAAAACAAAAGACACAACAGTGTTGGTGTGTGAGTTAAATATTTATTTAACGAAGAAGGAAATATTTTTGTTTATTGAATTATAATTTAGGAGTTTTATTTATAATTAGTTCCTTTGTTTATATTAAGATTTTTTTTTGTTGAGATTACTTGTTCTCAGTAACATACAAATATTATTTAAATCCCAAGAAACGTTTGGGACAGAATTTTATTTAATTTATTCAATCACTAGTGTTTATGATTATATTACTGTGGAGAGAAAATGGGTTTGACAAATATTTTTGTTGGTGGGTTTGAGTTTGAGTAGAACCTGCCTAGTGTGGGCCAGGAGGACCAGCCAAGTGTGGGTCAGTAGGACCTGCCTAGTATGGGCCAGTAGGACCTGCCTAGTGTGGACTAGTAGGACCTGCCTAGTGTGGGCCAGTAGGCCTGCAGTAGTGTTCCTCCGTTCTTATGTTCTTATTCCTGTGATGTTCCCTATAATAATATCTTTATTTATACAAGTACATGTACAAGGTATACAGGCTAGCTGACATCAGTGACATACTGCTATATAGAAAGCCGCTTGTTATGCAGAGCATTTCGGGCAAATTAGGTCAGTTTTGTCCCAACATGCGACCTACACCAGTCCACTAACACCCAGGTACTCATTTTATACTGATGGGTGAACATGGACAGCAGATGTCTTATAGAAACACGTCCTAATGTTATCCAGCCGAACTAGGTATTCGAACCCCGGACCTCAGTGTGTGAGTTAAGAGCACTAGCGATCGAGTAAGATCTCCTAAAGCCTGATTGATAACTATGAAGAATGTTGTTGTCATTAAGATACTTAACTACTTAACAGTACACCGCCCTCTCTAGAATTTTGGATATTACACTAAGTATATTAACAGGCAATATAGTTGCTGACATCAGACCTACTATTTGGAGTAACTCTGGCCTCCTTGAACCCCTCAGGTACGGTATTAGTGGTGATGGACAGATTTATTATGTAAGCAATAGGGATTGACAGTTCAAAAGCACCATCTTTTAGGAACTTAGACGGGATGTTATCCCGGCCAGTGCTCTTAGTTGAGTTTAACCTGCTTAGTTCATTTTGCACGAAGTCAAGAGATACACTTACTAGTTGATCACTGTTTGGGGCTACCCCTCTATGTTTTAAACTTCTCAGAGTCTGTGTTAGAGGTATTTGATGCAGCTGGTAGTTTACATACTAGTGTTGATGCCACAGTTGTGTAGTGTGAATTAAAACAATCTGCAACTTTAGTTGTTTCATGGCATACCTTGTTTCTGATATTTACTATGTTAGATCTATCTACTGGTTTATGGCTATACCCCACCTGTTTTAGTTGTTGCCAGAACTTACTGGGGTTATTCTTGTACTCTTCGATTTTTGAGCAAAAGTACTTTGCCTTTGTTCCTTTTTTAAGTCTCTGCACTACGTTCCTCACCTATGGAATTCATTTAGCGCTGCAATATTCTGTTTGTTTGTCTTAAAGCTTTTCAGCAGCTGGTCTCTGAATTTCATATTACGTAATATCTCGGTAGTCATCCAGGGTTCGGCTCTCCGTTTAATTTTAACCTCTTTAACTGGTGCAATATTATCTTTACACATATGCTGCTATGTATGATAATTTATGTAACTATTTGTTTATTCCTGAATAAACTTACTTAAGGATGGCAGTGAACATAGTTTTGAATTTTTCCCAGGCATCGTTTACGTCCGTGCAACTTGTTATCTCTGTCCAGTCACAATTGTGTAGCCTATTTACCAGTGTTTCTTTACTGTAGTTTCTAGTTGACCTCAATTTTATTGTCCTGTGTAGGCCTATCCTATCCCTAGTGATTTTCCTGGTGCAGTAAATGATGAAATGATCACTAAGACCTGTGGTAATGACGCCTGACTGACTAATGTTCTCAGAGGTTACAAAGTATGTGGTCACTTAGGGTGGCTGACAACTGTGTGATCCGGGTTGGTGTATTAATTAGTTGAGTGTAACTATTTAAACCTAAAATTTAAACCTAGAATTTGTTTGTCCGGCGCCTTCTTGAAGGCGCCGGACAGGCGTTTATAATTTTGAAATACTTATTTCTCGGTGTATAAGTCACTTTGATTTTTTGGGTTGATCCTGGTGGGTAATTTACACAATGTATGATAAGTGTACTTATGTGTACCTGTGCCTATATATATATATATATATATATATATATATATATATATATATATATATATATATATATATATATATATATATATATATATATATATATATATATATATATATATATATATATATATATATATATATATATATATATATATATATATATATACTGTGAATTATGTGAGAAAATTACCTGCAGGAGGTTTACAGGGTATTACCTAAATTATTTCCTGCAAGTGGGACTTAGCCACAGTAGGTCGCCAAACTGTCACTCCTTCGATGCCCGCTCTGAACCACTCCAACAAAAAAGCTAGACCTAGCATTAACTTAATAATTACAATACTAAAACCAGCTAATTTGGTAAATTAAAGTGTTGTGGACTGTATATGAATAGGCTTGCTGGGTACACAGAATATAATTATTGTACATAAATTAAAATAGTGTTATTAGGAAACAAATTCGCATTACCATTACCATGTGTCACAGGAAGACAGTGCTGATGGAACACACCCAAACCTTACCCGAACAGCTAGAATTTATGATGGTCAATGCAAAAACTACTGTACATTATGGGTAAGCATCACTTAGCTGAGGTGTGCTCCTGGGAGAATTGGTATCCTCTATTTTTCCGTCCTGGTTGCAGAATTGTAAGGGTTTCCCACGCTATCCCGATTTGTGAACAGGAACATGTCAGCAATTTCTAAATTACAGATTGACGACGATATACACCAACTGACCTTCAAGAACGCCTGATTACATTGCGCAGTTCAGTTCAGTGTTAACACATTAAATTCATTATGGCGTCTCTCTGCTGCGTCACTCCCCGGCTCTTCCACCCCCCCCCCCCCTTCACTTAAAATATCTCGAAGGGTCAAAAAAGCATCACATTTTAATACGCAATTATTATATTATTCATTTATATGTTCTACATTTAGGAAAATTGTGTAAAACTTCTCCACATATATATTTATTTTTGTATAAACTTCTGAATATACATTTCTCGGTGTATATAACCTTGAAAGTTATATTTCTCATGATATTTAAGCTATGAGTTAAACATTTATATAACCTCAAAAATCATTATATGGATCTCATGGCAGTAAGTTTATTGAGGTACAGATATACATTAATACAGTTAGATAAATTATCATACATAGCAGGATATGTATACTTACCCAGGATAACTAAAAAAAAAGGTCAGACTAAGTAACTTATTTTCATTAGAGTTCTTGTAATATCTTATTATATAAACCTTAAAGTTAAAATAAGTAAGTTACTCGTCCAGTCTTCCATCCAGCAGTGTTCTAACTGCTAGACTTATAATAATTCATTGATTTAGATGTATTACTATACACTAGAGTTCATCCTGAGCTCAACTGTGACCACATATGCAAGGTTTTAATAGACAATTTTCTCTCTCCCAGGAGTAAAAGATGACCTGAAGTTCCCGCAAACTTTGTCGTTGGAAATAAGTCACTTTGTATGATTTCTTGGGGGGGAGGGGGAGGGGGGTATCCTAGGTAAGTCAGTGTAGTTAGGTACAGGTACACATAAGTACACTTACCATACATAGTAACGTGTGTAAATTATCCAGGATAATCCAAAAAAGTCAAAGATACTTATTTACACTGGTGACCATGGGGACCACAGGGGACATAAGACAGTGTCCTCAAGGACACACTGACTTTCTTGGGTTATCTTGGGTAGTTAACCCTCCGGGGTTAAAAATCCGAACAGAATCTTATCTCTTATCCAGAGTTAAAGGTTAATATCTTTATTATGTACCTCATACCCATCATGTGGGCAGTAGTCACTGTAGAAAATACTGCATATTTTCTAAAAATACAGTGTATTTTGTATGTAAATTGATGGAATATATTGTAGGTAATAAAAAATAATTTGTAAATAAATAAAGAACCAGCGAAATGGGTGAGCGTCGCTGGGGAAGAGTCGCCTTTGTTTTGAACTGGGCTGAAGGCACGCGAGTGAAATGTGCATAAATTTCGTCGCTCTGGAGGTTAAATTGTGGTTGAAACCTCCCAAATAGGAGCAGAAATTGTTGGATTTGCAGTCCTGCATAATGTGAGCATTAGGTGAGTGGACAGGACAGTCCAGGAACCCCAGCTAAGTCGATGTCTATTTATGTTGAAATTCTGGCCAGTATTTTCTTCATAATTTAGGCAGGGGTTTGTATATGATACACCAAGTAATCTCCAGACTAACTGGTGAGTCTTGTTATTATAAATTCTCCTTCAATGTATATGTATTCACATTTTAAATTTAATATACAGTCCACATATTTATATTAATGTTTTTACCAGAATTCCTGGTGATGTATATTTCATTTGAAATTAATATAGGTCCAGAGTGACTTGTGGAGAGATAGATTATGGTAGGTATCGAAGGGGGACATTTTTTGCGACCTAGGTGTCCTAAAATTCCTACTTGTCTCTGTAACCTTGATAAAGAATAATTATCTTTGTTACCATGTACTGGTATGTATCTTATGAGCTACATCCAGGTAAATTTAATTTTCCATAGTCATCCCATACCCATCCTGTGGGTGGTAGTCACCTCATTCCCATCCTGTGGGTGGTAGTCACCTCATTCCCATCCTGTGGGTGGTAGTCACCTCATTCCCATCCTGTGGGTGGTAGTCACCTCATTCCCATCCTGTGGGTGGTAGTCACCCCATACCCATCCTGTGGGTGGTAGTCACCCCATACCCATCCTGTGGGTGGTAGTCACCCCATACCCATCCTGTGGGTGGTAGTCACCTCATTCCCATCCTGTGGGTGGTAGTCACCTCATTCCCATCCTGTGGGTGGTAGTCACCTCATTCCCATCCTGTGGGTGGTAGTCACCTCATTCCCATCCTGTGGGTGGTAGTCACCTCATTCCCATCCTGTGGGTGGTAGTCACCTCATTCCCATCCTGTGGGTGGCAGTCACCTCATTCCCATCCTGTGGGTGGTAGTCACCTCATTCCCATCCTGTGGGTGGTAGTCACCTCATTCCCATCCTGTGGGTGGTAGTCACCTCATTCCCATCCTGTGGGTGGTAGTCACCTCATTCCCATCCTGTGGGTGGTAGTCACCCCATACCCATCCTGTGGGTGGTAGTCAACTCATTCCTATCCTGTGGGTGGTAGTCACCTCATTCCCATCCTGTGGGTGGCAGTCACCCCATACCCATCCTGTGGGTGGCAGTCACCCCATACCCATCCTGTGGGTGGTAGTCACCTCATTCCCATCCTGTGGGTGGTAGTCACCTCATTCCCATCCTGTGGGTGGCAGTCACCTCATTCCCATCCTGTGGGTGGTAGTCACCTCATTCCCATCCTGTGGGTGGTAGTCACCTCATTCCCATCCTGTGGGTGGTAGTCACCTCATTCCCATCCTGTGGGTGGTAGTCACCTCATTCCCATCCTGTGGGTGGTAGTCACCTCATTCCCATCCTGTGGGTGGTAGTCACCTCATTCCCATCCTGTGGGTGGTAGTCACCTCATTCCCATCCTGTGGGTGGTAGTCACCCCATACCCATCCTGTGGGTGGTAGTCACCTCATTCCCATCCTGTGGGTGGTAGTCACCTCATTCCCATCCTGTGGGTGGTAGTCACCTCATTCCCATCCTGTGGGCGGTAGTCACCTCATTCCCATCCTGTGGGCGGTAGTCACCTCATTCCCATCCTGTGGGCGGTAGTCACCTCATTCCCATCCTGTGGGCGGTAGTCACCTCATTCCCATCCTGTGGGTGGTAGTCACCTCATTCCCATCCTGTGGGTGGTAGTCACCTCATTCCCATCCTGTGGGTGGTAGTCTCCTCATTCCCATCCTGTGGGTGGTAGTCACCTCATTCCCATCCTGTGGGTGGTAGTCACCTCATTCCCATCCTGTGGGCGATAGTCACCTCATTCCCATCCTGTGGGTGGTAGTCACCTCATTCCCATCCTGTGGGTGGTAGTCACCCCATACCCATCCTGTGGGTGGTAGTCACCCCATACCCATCCTGTGGGTGGTAGTCACCTCATTCCCATCCTGTGGGTGGTAGTCATCTCATACCCATCCTGTGGGTGGTAGTCACCTCATTCCCATCCTGTGGGCGGTAGTCACCTCATTCCCATCCTGTGGGTGGTAGTCACCTCATTCCCATCCTGTGGGTGGTAGTCACCCCATACCCATCCTGTAGGTGGTAGTCACCTCATTCCCATCCTGTGGGTGGTAGTCACCCCATACCCATCCTGTGGGCGGTAGTCACCTCATTCCCATCCTGTGGGTGGTAGTCACCCCATACCCATCCTGTGGGTGGTAGTCACCCCATACCTATCCTGTGGGTGGTAGTCATCTCATACCCATCCTGTGGGTGGTAGTCACCTCATACCCATCGTGTGAGTGGTAGTCACCCCATACCCATCCTGTGGGTGTTAGTCACCTCATTCCCATCCTGTGAGTGGTAGTCACCCCATACCCATCCTGTGGGTGGTAGTCAGCCCATACCCATCCTCTGAGTGGAAGTTGCCCCATACCCATCCTGTGGGTGGTAGTCACCCCATACCCATCATGTGGGTGGTAGTCACCCCATACCCATCCTGTGCTTGGTAGTCACCCCATACCCATCCTGTGGGTGGTAGTCACCCTATACCTATCCTGTGGGTGGTAGTCACCCCATACCCATCCTGTGGGTGGTAGTCACCCCACACCCATCCTGTGGGTGGTAGTCGCCCCATACCCATCCTGTGGGTGGTAGTCACCCCATATCCATCTTGTGGGTGGTAGTCACCCCATACCCATCCTGTGGGTGGTAGTCACCTCATACCCATCCTGTGGGTGGTAGTCACCCCATACCCATCCTGTGGATGGTAGTCACCCCATACCCATCCTGTGGGTGGTAGTCACCCCATACCCATCCTGTGGGTGGTAGTCACCCCATACCCATCCTGTGGGTGGTAGTCACCCCATACCCATCCTGTGGGTGGTAGTCACCCCATACCCATCCTGTGGGTGGTAGTCACCCCATACCCATCCTGTGGGTGGTAGTCACCCCAAACCCATCCTGTGGGTGGTAGTCACCCCATACCTATCCTGTGGATGGTAGTCACCCCATACCCATCCTGTGGGTGGTAGTCACCCCATACCCATCCTGTGGGTGGTAGTCACCCCATACCCATCCTGTGGGTGGTACTCATCCCATACCCATCCTGTGAGTGGTAGTCACCCCATACCCATCCTGTGGATGGCAGTCACCCCATACCCATCCTGTGGGTGGTAGTCACCCCATACCCATCCTGTGGGTGGTAGTCACCCCATACCTATCCTGTGGGTGGTAGTCACCCCATACCCATCCTGTGGGTGGTATTCACCCCATACCCATCCTGTGGGGGGTAGCCACCCCATACCCATCCTGTGGGTGGTAGTCACCCCATACCCATCCTATGGGTGGTAGTCACCCCATACCCATCCTGTGGGTGGTAGTCACCCCATACCCATCCTGTGAGTGGTAGTCACCCCAAACCCATCCTGTGGGTGGTAGTCACCCCATACCCATCCTGTGGGTGGTAGTCACCCCATACCCATCCTGTGAGTGGTAGTCACCCCAAACCCATCCTGTGGGTGGTAGTCACCCCATACCCATCCTGTGGGTGGTAGTCACCCCATACCCATCCTGTGGGTGGTAGTCACCCCATACCCATCCTATGGGTGGTAGTCACCCCATACCCATCCTGTGGGTGGTAGTCACCCCATACCCATCCTGTGGGTGGTAGTCACCCCATACCCATCCTGTGGGTGGTAGTCACCCCATACCCATCCTGTGGGTGGTAGTCACCCCATACCCATCCTGTGGGTGGTAGTCACCCCATACCTATCCTGTGGGTGGTAGTCACCCCATACCCATCCTGTGGGTGGTAGTCACCCCATACCCATCCTGTGAGTGGTAGTCACCCCATACCCATCCTGTGGGTGGTAGTCACCCCATACCCATCCTGTGGGTGGTAGTCACCCCATACCCATCCTGTGGGTGGTAGTCACCCCATACCCATCCTGTGAGTGGTAGTCACCCCAAACCCATCCTGTGGGTGGTAGTCACCCCATACCCATCCTGTGGGTGGTAGTCACCCCATACCCATCCTATGGGTGGTAGTCACCCCATACCCATCCTGTGGGTGGTAGTCACCCCATACCCATCCTGTGGGTGGTAGTCACCCCATACCCATCCTGTGAGTGGTAGTTACCCCAAACCCATCCTGTGGGTGGTAGTCACCCCATACCCATCCTGTGGGTGGTAGTCACCCCATACCCATCCTGTGGGTGGTAGTCACCCCATACCCATCCTGTGGGTGGTAGTCACCCCATACCCATCCTGTGGGTGGTAGTCACCCCATACCCATCCTGTGGGTGGTAGTCACCCCATACCCATCCTGTGGGTGGTAGTCACCCCATACCCATCCTGTGGGTGGTAGTCACCCCATACCCATCCTGTGGGTGGTAGTCACCCCATACCCATCCTGTGGGTGGTAGTCACCCCATACCCATCCTGTGGGTGGTAGTCACCCCATACCCATCCTGTGGGTGGTAGTCACCCCATACCCATCCTGTGAGTGGTAGTCACCCCATACCCATCCTGTGGGTGGTAGTCACCCCATACCCATCCTGTGGGTGGTAGTCACCCCATACCCATCCTGTGGGTGGTAATCAACAACATTACAGAGGTACATGATGGGTCCAGGGACTGGACCACAAAGTTATGACAGTTGAACATTCACACGTCTACACCTGATAACAATTACACTGAGTTATTAATGCAAATATTATCTTTATTTACAGTGAACAAGGTCAGGGAATTACTCCAGAATGGTCTGTAATATACTACTGTGGATAAAATACTTAGACATATCTTGAACATTTCTGAGTGAGTTGTTTCTAAATTCATTAATTTTATCACACTCCAGTACATAATGACGCAGGGTGTGACAATAGTCCGTCTGGCAAAGTTTATATTTTGTTTGGTCTACATCTGGTGGTGGTGATTTAACTTCACAGAAGTCAAATATTTTTCGAATTCATAATACTGTACAGTTTTATTTTGAAAATAAATTAGTTAGTGGTTAGAAGAGATCCGTTTTCTTTGACTTTATTACTACAGAGACTATTAAAATATTCGTAATTTCTTCCGTAACTATAATAAGAGAGATTTTCTTCGGATTTTTAACCCCGGAGGGTTAGCCACCCAGGATAATCCAAGAAAGGCAGTACGTCATTGAGGGATTGTCTGTCTTATTCCCATTGTGGTCCTCAATCTTGTCCCCCAGTATGCCACCCACATCAATCCACTAATGCCCAGGTACCTACTTGCTAGGTGAGCAGGACAAGAGGTGTAAAGAAACTCGTCGAATGTTTACACCCATGACGGGAATCGAACCCGGACCCTCAGCGTGTAAAGCGAGCCAGGCCACGGGGCCACGTATAGTTATCTTTATTTCTACAAGTACATGTACAAGGTATACAGACAATAGCTCACATCAGTTACATACTGCTATATAGAAAGTCCCTTGTTATGCAGAGAATTTTCCACAAATTAGATCAGGTTTGTTCCCAGGATGCGACCCACACCAGTCCACTAACACCCAGGATGCGATCCACACCAGTCCACTAACACCCAGGATGCGACCCACACCACTCCACTAACACCTAGATACCCATTTTATTACTAGTTGAACATGGACAGCAGGTGTCTTAAGGAAACACGTCCTAATGTTCCACCCGTACCGGGGATCAAACCATGGACCTCAGTGTATGAGTTGAGTGCTCTAGTAATCATGCTACATTGATATATTTTCATTGCTATATACATCGATATATTCATGGGGAAGCGCTAAGCTCGTACGTGTCAAGGGACGTAATCAGGTTTCACCCAAGGGAGGGTAGCGCCATTTTTTTCATCAACAGCCCTGCAGCATCAAGGTACTCCCTAGAGAGGGTTCCACACGACTGACAACCGGGGCCAGACTCCCTAACTAGGCAGTTGGTCATGGTTGTCAGTGTGTCTCAGTGGTCCCCTCACCGCCATTGTTTGTGTCGTCAGGAGCTGCCTTCGCCACTTGTCGACCAGACAATGCTATAAGTTTGGGTGATGAGACAGTGTCATTGGCATTCGTCTCCACCAGGAGAGTTGAAGAGGAAGGAGGAGGAAAGAAAGGAGGAAGATGATTTTATTCGGACTAACACTGAGGTTTAGTAAGCCAGGACAACCCACTAATGCCACTGTCATTAGACTGGATTATTCCAATAAGGTCCGTCAGGGTGCGACCCATACCAGTCTACTAGCATCCAGGTATTAGCACCTAGGTACCTGCTTACTGCTACAATGAGCAGTTACCCAAACTGTATTGATCCTTACACCCATCAATGACCAGTTATTCAGACTATACTGATCCTTACACCCAACAGTCACCAGTTACTCAGACCATACTGATCCTTACGCCCAACAACGACCAGTTACTCATACCATACTGATCTTCACACCCAACAGCGACCATTTACTAAGACTGCACTGATCCTTACACTCAGCAATAACCAGTTACTGAGACCGCTCAGATCCTTACACCCAACAACCACCAGTTACTCAGACCGCACTGATCTTTACACCCAGCAACGACCAGTTTGAGATCGCCCTGATCCTTACACCCAACAACGGCCAGTTACTCAGACCACACTGATCCTTGAACCCAACAACAGCCAGTTTCTGAGACAGCACTGATCCTTACACCCAACAATGGCCAGTTACTCAGACCGCACTGGTCCTTACACCCAACAACAACCAGTTACTCAGGCTGCACTGTTCCTTACACCTAACAATAACCAGTTACTGAGACCCCACTGATCCTTACACCTAACATTGGCCAGTTGCTCAGACCACACTGATCCTTATACCCAACAATAGCCACTTACTCAGACTGCAGTGATCCTTACACCAAACAACGACCAGTTACTCAGACTGCACTGATCTTTACACCCAACAACAACCATTTATTCACACCGCACTGATCTTTACACTCAAAAACGACAAGTTACTCAGACCGCACTGATCCTTACACCAAACAACCACCAGTTACTCAGACCACACTGATCTTTACACCCAACAACTATTTACTTAGACCGCACTGATCTTTACACCCAACAATGACCAGTTACCCAGACAGCACTGATCCTTACACCTAACAATAACCAGTTACGGAGACCCCACTGATCCTTACACCTAACATTGGCCAGTTGCTCAGACCACACTGATCCTTATACCCAACAATAGCCAGTTACTCAGACTGCAGTGATCCTTACACCAAACAACGACCAGTTACTCAGACTGCACTGATCTTTACACCCAACAACAACCATTTAGTCACACCGCACTGATCTTTACACTCAAAAACGACCAGTTACTCAGACCACACTGATCTTTACACCCAACAACTATTTACTCAGACCGCACTGATCTTTACACCCAACAACTATTTACTTAGACCGCACTGATCTTTACACCCAACAATGACCAGTTACCCAGACAGCACTGATCCTTACACCCAACAACGACCAGTTACTCAAACTGCACTGATCCTTGCACCCAACAACGACCTGTTACTCAGATTCCACTGATCCTTCCACCCAACAACGACCAGTTACTCAGACCACACTGATCTTTACACCCAACAACTATTTACTCAGACCGCACTGATCTTTACACCCAACAACGACCAGTTACTCAGACCGCAATCATCCTTAAACCCAACAACGACCAGTTACTCAGACCACACTGAGCCTTACGCCCAATAACGGCCAGTTACTCAGACCGCACTCATCCTTACACCCAACAACGACCAGTTACTCAGATTGCATTGATCCTTATGCCCAACAATGACCAGTTACTAAGACAGCATTGATCCTTACACGTAACAACAAGTTACTCAACCGCACTGATCCTTACACCCAACAACGACCAGTTACTCAGATTGCACTGATCCTTCCACCCAACAACGACCAGTTACTCAGACCACACTGATCTTTACACCCAACAACTATTTACTCAGACCGCACTGATCTTTACACCCAACAACGACCAGTTACTCAGACCGCAATCATCCTTAAACCCAACAACGACCAGTTACTCAGACCACACTGAGCCTTACGCCCAATAACGGCCAGTTACTCAGACCGCACTCATCCTTACACCCAACAACGACCAGTTACTCAGACTGCATTGATCCTTACGCCCAACAATGACCAGTTACTAAGACAGCATTGATCCTTACACATAACAACGACCAGTTACTCAACCGCACTGATCCTTACACCCAACAACGACCAGTTACTCAGACAGCACTGATCCTTACACCCAACAACGACCTGTTACTCAGACCGCATTGATCCTTACACCCAACAATGACCAGTTACTCAGACCGCACTGAGCCTTACACCCAACAATGGCCAGTTACTCAGACCACACTTATTTTTACACCTAACAACCACCAATTACTCAGACTGCACTGATCTTTACACCCAACAACGACCAGTTACTCAGACTGCACTGATCCTTACACCCAACAACGACCAGTTACTCAGACCGCACTGATCCTTACACCCAACATTACTCAGACCGCACTGATCCTTATACCAAACAACGACCAGTTACTCAGACTGCACTGATCCTTACACCCAACAATGACCAGTTACTCAGACCACACTGATCCTTACACCAAACAACGACCAGTTACTCAGACTGCACTGATCTTTACACCAAACAACGACCAGTTACTCAGACCGCACTGATCCTTACACCAAACAACCACCAGTTACTCAAACCGCACTGATCCTTACAACCAACAACAACAACCTGTTACTCAGATCGCATTGATCCTTACACCCAACAACGACCAGTTACTCAGACTGCACTGATCCTTACACCCAACAACGACCTGTTACTCAGACCACATTGATCCTTGAACCCAACAACGACCAGTTACTCAGACCACACTGATCCTTACACCCAACAACGACCTGTTACTCAGACCACATTGATCCTTGAACCCAACAACAACCAGTTACTCAGACCGCACTGATCCTTACACCCAACAACGACCTGTTACTCAGACCACATTGATCCTTGCACCCAACAACTATTTACTCAGACCGCACTGATCTTTACACCCAACAATGACCAGTTACTCAGACCGCACTAATTCTTACACCCAACAACGACCAGTTACTCAAACCGCATTGATCCTTACACCCAACAACGACCTGTTACTCAGACCACACTGATCCTTACACCCAACAACGACCAGTTACTCAGACCGCACTCATCCTTAAACCCAACAACGACCAGTTACTCAGACCACACTGAACCTTACGCCCAACAGCGGCCAGTTACTCAGACCGCACTCATCCTTACACCCAACAACGACCAGTTACTCAGACTGCATTGATCCTTACACCCAACAACGACCAGTTACTCAGACCGCATTGATCCTTACACCCAACAACGACCAGTTACTCAAACCGCACTGATCCTTACACCCAACAACGACCAGTTACTCAGTCTGCACTGATCCTTACACCCAACTACGACCTGTTACTCAGACCGCATTGATCCTTACACCCAACAACGACCAGTTACTCAGACCGCACTGATCCTTACACCCAACAACGACCAGTTACTCAGACCGCACTGAGCCTTACACCCAACAACGACCAGTTACTCAGACCGCACTGAGCCTTACACCCAACAATGACCAGTTACTCAGACCACACTTATCCTAACATCTAACAACCACCAGTTACTCAGACCGCACTGATCTTTACACCCAACAACGATCAGTTACTCAGACCGCACTGATCCTTACACCCAACATTACTCAGACCGCACTGATCCTTACACCAAACAACGACCAGTTACTCAAACTGCACTGATCCTTACACCCATCAACGACCTGTTACTCAGACCGCACTGATCCTTACACCAAACAACCACCAGTTACTCAAACTGCACTGATCCTTACACCCAACAACAACGACCAGTTACTCAAACCGCATTGATCCTTGCACCCAACAACGACCAGTTACTCAGACCACACTGATCCTTACATCCAACAACGACCAGTTACTCAGACCACACTGATCCGTACACCCAACAAAGACCTGTTACTTAGACTGCACTGATCCTTACACCCAACAACGACCTGTTACTGAGACCGCATTGATCCTTACACCCAACAACGACCTGTTACTCAGACCTCACTGATCCTTACACCAAACAATGACCTGTTACTCAGACCGCATTGATCCTTACACCCAACAACGACCTGTTACTCAGACCACACTGATCCTTACGCCCAACAGTGACCAGTTACTCAGGCTGCATTGATCCTTACACCCAACAACGACCAGTTACTCAGACTGCACTGATCCTTACACCCAACAACGACCAGTTACTCAGACCGCACTGATCATTACACCCAACAACGACCAGTTACTCAGACCGCATTGATCCTTACACCCAACAACGACCAGTTACTCAGACCGCATTGATCCTTACACCCGACAACGACCAGTTACTGAGACCACAGTGATTCTTACACCCAGCAGCGAGCAGTTACTCAGACCGCACTGATCCTTACACCCAACAGTGACCAGCTACTTAGACTGCATTGATCCTTACACCCAACAACGACCAGTTACTCAGATCGCATTGATCCTTACACTTAACAATGACCAGTTACTCAGACCGCACTGATCCTTACACCCAACAATGACCAGTTACTCAGACCACATTGATCCTTACACCCAACAACAACCAGCTGCTCAGACAGCATTGATCCTTACACCCAACAACGAACAGTTACTCAGACCGCACTGATCCTTACACCCAACAACGACCAGTTACTCAGACTGCATTGATCCTTACACCCAACAACGACCATTTACTCAGACCGCACTGATCCTTACACCCAACAACGACCAGTTACTCAGACTGCATTGATCCTTACGCCCAACAACGACCATTTACTCAGACCGCACTGATCATTACACTCCACAACAAACAATACTCTCACTACAGCGTGCCTCGTTGTGCTCTGGGTTTTCTCGTGTTTTCACGGTCGCTCTTACGTGCTAGAACTTTAATTTGTGCCATCAATCCTATACGATACCTCCCTCTAGCTCCTGGAACCAATCTTGGACGGAAAACATTATAGACTGAGTCAAAAAAGGAGAATTAGTGTGCACTACCTAGCAGAGTTTACTGCCAGAGGGGAATCATAGGCCTGTGTGCCATGTGCAAAACAATAATAATAATAGAATTTTTCTTTGTCAGAGGAAAGACAAGTCTCCCTGATAACATTGTGTATACATAGTGTATAGTGTATACTACAGTGGCTCCCTAGTATATAGATGATAAAGGCTAAAGTGTCATTTGAAAACAGGTGAATTTGCAAATGAAATGATAAGCCTACAGAGGCACGTGCCAGAAGTCGCCAGAAACTTACCAACACAGGTCAGCTGATTTAATAATCTTTCTGGCCTGCTAGTTTACTCGCATATAATCTAGTGATACCAGTGAATAGCAGAATACAGTGTTGTAGTAGCAACTAACCAGTATTATAATGGTACTTATTGGAGTGGAGTGACTTCCATTAGTTTCTTTTTTCTTGAAATACCAGACGTATACTGTGAATTTCATATAACCTGTAGTTACCAGTGCTCGCAATATACACAACGAGAAGCAATTATTACTACAGAAAAAGCGTCCTTCTGCCAAAATTTCCACCAGTCAACTATAGTGATAATATAGCATTTATTGTGGTGAAGACGAAAAAAACCTAGAAAAGCTACATACAGCGATTGATAAACAAGGATAGAGGCTCGACCGTTCGTCAATGTAGGAGCTGCCAGTAATCACCGGGTCTTCAACACGCAAGTTATACTTTTGTATCAATCAAATCACATACTACTCGGGTAGATAATTTCCAGTAGATCCTTCATGTGTTAGCCCAAATTACCGACCAGTATGTTTTAAATAAGTGACCCACTGATCAGATCAGACTGGTTCCGAACCCTTGACTGGTCCGCACCCTTGACTGGTTTCAAACAGATTCGTTGGACAATAAAGCAGACTGTAAACGGATGGGGTTGTAGGCGCCCTTATCAAACACAAACAATAAATATAAATCAGGAACGAACACGGTAAGCTGTCCGATATACAAGTACAGTTAGAAATAGAAATACAAATAGCTAGAGCTTCATTTAAGGAGGTTATTAATAGAGTATTCAAGAGGTTGCTAGTAGAATTACAGTTAATCAACCATTCAAATCATTATGAAGCTCTGTGTAGTCTGCAGTCAATCAAACAAACGGGCTTCCACATGGATAAATTGTCATTTTTGTGGAAATTGGCGTCATGCCCCTTGTGCAGATATCCAAGAACTAGCTACAAGCTGTATTAAAACAGGGAAGTATTTTTGGGTATGCCCAAATGAGATAAATCTGTGGACTAAAATCACATTGATATTAAAAGAGGATAACATCAAAGCTGCTTTCATAGAAAACCTGGAAGCTTTCTACAACAGATGGGAACATAAAAAGTCTGGGCTGAATGGTACTGCCCATGATACTGGCCATGTAGTCAGAAACTGTAAGGCTGGAGGTGATGTCCTGGTAGTAAGTAAATGTGGGGATGATAGTGCTGTCCTGGGAGACAGTAATGGTGAAGCTGGAAGTGCTGTCCTGGGAGACAGTAATGGTGAAGCTGGAGGTGCTGTCCTGGGAGACAGTAATGGTGAAGCTGGAGGTGCTGTCCTGGGAGACAGTAATGGTGAAGCTGGAGATTTTGCCAGGTAGTCGGGAATTATACGCAGGAAGGAATACATATAAATGACCTCATAGGGGACAGGAGCCGTAGTGGGGAAACAAGTGTAGTCAAAGATAAGATAAAACCAATATTGCAAACTAGAAATACCACAGGAAATAGCAAACAAGAGGACTCCACTAGCAATAGTGAGGATATATTACCAAAAACAACTGGTGGGAGCTCCATTGTTGGTGCAAGGGAGAATAGGAATAAGACAGGTAAACATGCACCAACACGGAATACAGTCACAGAAACCCAAGGCAAACGGAAACCAAGCCTGTGCACTTACTATGCACTTGGTATCTGCAGACATGGGAAATCTGGAAAAACAGACGGGACGTGCAACTATGACCACCCTAGAAAATGTCGTGCCCATATGACAACAGGAAAATACAAACTCCCTTCCTGTAAGCTTTTTCACCCTGAAATGTGTACCTCTTCAGTACAGGAAAGACTGTGCTGTAACTTAAATTGCCAGGCACACCATCTAAAGTGGACAAAAATATACAAAACATCCAGGCCATGGGAAAACCTGGGTAGCCACAGCCACTCAAGAGGGAGATGTTTTTTAGTGCCAGGAAGGAAAAAATACTGGCAGGAAATGGCAGAAATCGTACACCAAATCCAGTCATTCCTGGAGTGGAACCACAGTCGATGGCCTCCACTCCATACCAACAGATACAGATACTAATGCCGGAAAAAAATCATCCCCCCCCCAGTACCAACAATACCACCAGTCCGATGACATTCTTCTTTGCAAATATACAGGGTCTAAAGCCAGCAACAAACAACAAAATACCTTTCATAAGTGGACTGCTTTCACTGAGACCCACATAAAGGATCACGTGGACAACGAAATATGGATCCCAGGTTACAACCTATACAGATGTGACAGAGTGAACAGGCAAAAGGGGGGGGGTTGGCCTGTACATTGCAGAGTCACTTGTTTGCACAGAACTGCTTAATGCCTCAAATGATGTTTACCTGGAGTTTACCTGGAGAGAGTTCCGGGGGTCAACGCCCCCGCGGCCCGGTCTGAGACCAGGCCTCCTGGTGGATCAGAGCCTGATCAACCAGGCTGTTGCTGTTGGCTGCACGCAAACCAACATACGAGCCACAGCCCGGCTGATCCGGAACTGACTTTAGGTGCTTGTCCAGTGCCAGCTTGAAGACTGCCAGGGGTCTGTTGGTAATCCCCCTTATGTGTGCTGGGAGGCAGTTGAACAGTCTCGGGCCCCTGACACTTATTGTATGGTCTCTTAACGTGCTAGTGACACCCCTGCTTTTCATTGGGGGGATGGTGCATCGTCTGCCAAGTCTTTTGCTTTCGTAGTGAGTGATTTTCGTGTGCAAGTTCGGTACTAGTCCCTCTAGGATTTTCCAGGTGTATATAATCATGTATCTCTCCCTCCTGCGTTCCAGGGAATACAGGTTTAGGAACCTCAAGCGCTCCCAATAATTGAGGTGTTTTATCTCCGTTATGCGCGCCGTGAAAGTTCTCTGTACATTTTCTAGGTCGGCAATTTCACCTGCCTTGAAAGGTGCTGTTAGTGTGCAGCAATATTCCAGCCTAGATAGAACAAGTGACCTGAAGAGTGTCATCATGGGCTTGGTCTCCCTAGTTTTGAAGGTTCTCATTATCCATCCTGTCATTTTTCTAGCAGATGCGATTGATACAATGTTATGGTCCTTGAAGGTGAGATCCTCCGACATGATCACTCCCAGGTCTTTGACGTTGGTGTTTCGCTCTATTTTGTGGCCAGAATTTGTTTTGTACTCTGATGAAGATTTAATTTCCTCATGTTTACCATATCTGAGTAATTGAAATTTCTCATCGTTGAACTTCATATTGTTTTCTGCAGCCCACTGAAAGATTTGGTTGATGTCTGCCTGGAGCTTTGCAGTGTCTGCAATGGAAGACACTGTCATGCAGATCCGGGTGTCATCTGCAAAGGAAGACACGGTGCTGTGGCTGACATCCTTGTCTATGTCGGATATAAGGATGAAGAACAAGATGGGAGCGAGTACTGTGCCTTGTGGAACAGAGCTTTTCACCGTAGCTGCCTCGGACTTTACTCTGTTGACGACTACTCTCTGTGTTCTGTTAGTGAGGAAATTATAGATCCATCGACCGACTTTTCCTGTTATTCCTTTAGCACGCATTTTGTGCGCTATTACGCCATGGTCACACTTGTCGAAGGCTTTTGCAAAGTCTGTATATATTACATCTGCATTCTTTTTGTCTTCTAGTGCATTTAGGACCTTGTCGTAGTGGTCCAATAGTTGAGACAGACAGGAGCGACCTCTTCTAAACCCATGTTGCCCTGGGTTGTGTAACTGATGGGTTTCTAGATGCGTGGTGATCTTGCTTCTTAGGACCCTTTCAAAGATTTTTATGATATGGGATGTTAGTGCTATTGGTCTGTAGTTCTTTGCTGTTGCTTTACTGCCCCCTTTGTGGAGTGGGGCTATGTCTGTTGTTTTTAGTAACTGTGGGACGACCCCCGTGTCCATGCTCCCTCTCCATAGGATGGAAAAGGCTCGTGATAGGGGCTTCTTGCAGTTCTTGATGAACACAGAGTTCCATGAGTCTGGCCCTGGGGCAGAGTGCATGGGCATGTCATTTATCGCCTGTTCGAAGTCATTTGGCGTCAGGATAACATCGTAGTGGAAGTTTTAGCAAATGGTTAGTAGACAACAAACTATCATTACACCTAGGGAAAACTGAAGCCATTCTCTTTGGAACGAAACATAAACTGAGAAGGGTAAATAATTTTAATGTTCAGTGTAATGGGGAGTCCATCACTTTGGTTTCATCAGTTAAATATCTGGGAATCCCCTTTGACCCATGCATGTCAGGAGAATTGATAGGGAACAGTGTAGTAAAGAAAGCGAATGCCAGACTGAAGTTCCTGTATAGACAAGCACAGTGTCTACCTACTGAGGCTCGCAGGACCCTATGTCTAGCCCTTATACAATGCCATATGGATTACGCTTGCTCTTCTTGGTACTCTGCCTTGACAAAAAAACTGAAAGATAGACTGCAAATCACCCAGAACAAAATCGTAAGATTCATCCTGGGGCTGGGACCAAGAGAACATGTAGGCCAGGATGAATTACAGCAGTTGGATATGCTGAATGTTGAAGACAGAGTAAAACAACTGAAGCTAAATCATGTTTATAAAATTGCTCACGAAGTGTCCAGAATATCTTGCTGTCAATTTTGTCAAGGTTGGGAACCAAAGCAATCATAGTACTAGGGGGAGAGAGCACAACTTTGTAGTACCCACAGTCAGTGGCCAGGCTTCAAACACCTTTTATTGTACAGCAATAAAGGAATGGAACAGACTACCCACAAATGTCAAGGCCAGTCATAGCTTGAACCAGTTCAAGAAGACTGCCAAAAAGTGTCTGATGAATGAAGCAACAGAAAGGGAGGGGAATGATTTTCTATTTTTTAGCTAAAATACGTGTAAATTTTACCTTATCCCTAGTAATGACCCTCGTATTGTAGATAGTCGTAATGACCCTCGGGTAGTAGATAGTCTTAATGACCCTCGTATTGTAGATAGTCTTAATGACCCTCGTGTAGTAGATAGTCTTTTTAGTATGATAATAAGATGTTATCTTCATTATAGAATAATAAGAAAATATTATAACCTTTATATTATAATAATAAGGTAAAAGGACCCCAATGGAAATAAGTCACTCTGTCTGACTTTTTTGGGTTATCCTAGGCTCTCTACACATATGCTGTTATGTATGATAATTCTATGTAACTGTATTGTGTATACCTGAATAAATTTACTTACTTACTTACTTACTATAACCAAAACCTAGTCATTGTGGTAGTCTACAAGCCTCCGGATGCAACATCCCAGCAATTCCAGGAACAGCTGTTAAAAATTGACCACTGTCTGGAAAATCTTCCAGCTCCTGCACCCAACATCTTGCTCCTGGGGGATTTCAACTTAAGGCACTTAAAATGGAGGAATATAGCAAATAATATTGTTGCAGTAATAACACCAGGAGGCAGCTCTGATGAAAACTCAACCTCACATGAGCTTTTAAATCTCTGCACAAAATTCAATTTAAACCAGCAAATAATAGAGCCTACTAGACTGGAGAATACACTAGACCTCATCTTCACTAACAATGATGATCTGATAAGAAATGTCACCATATCAAAAACAATATACACAGATCACAACATAATTGAGGTTCAAACATGTATTCGTGGAGCCCCAGTCCGACATAATGAGATTAGTCATGAGGGAGCATTCACCAAATTCAACTTCAATAACAAAAACATAAAGTGGGACCAAGTAAACCAAGTCCTAACCGATATAAGCTGGGAAGATATACTAAGCAACACAGACCCCAACTTATGCCTAAAACAGATTAACTTGGTGGCACTCGATGTATGCACAAGGCTTATTCCTCTAAGAAAAAGGAGGAGTAGATGTAAAATAGAAAGAGACGGGTGCTCCCTTTACAGGCGACGGAAAAGAATAACAGAGTGCCTAAAAGAGGTCAATATATCTGAAATGCGTAGGGAGACACTGGTCAGAGAAATAGCAAGCATCGAACTTAAGCTAAAGGAATCTTATAGGAGTCAGGAATCGCGGGAAGAACTAAAAGCCATAAATGAAATCGAAAGAAACCCAAAGTATTTCTTCTCCTATGCCAAATCAAAGTCGAGAACAACGTCCAGTATTGGGCCCCTACTTAAACAAGATGGGTCCTACACAGATGACAGCAAGGAAATGAGTGAGCTACTCAAGTCCCAGTATGACTCAGTTTTTAGCAAGCTGCTAACCAGACTGGGAGTCGAAGATCAAAATGCATTTTTTATGAGTGAGCCACAGAATTTGGTTCACACAAGCCTATCCGATGTTATCCTGACGCCAAATGACTTCGAACAGGCGATAAATGACATGCCCATGCACTCTGCCCCAGGGCCAGACTCATGGAACTCCGTGTTCATCAAGAACTGCAAGAAGCCCCTATCACGAGCCTTTTCCATCCTATGGAGAGGGAGCATGGACACGGGGGTCGTCCCACAGTTACTAAAAACAACAGACATAGCCCCACTCCACAGAGGGGGCAGTAAAGCAACAGCAAAGAACTACAGACTGATAGCACTAACATCCCATACCATAAAAATCTTTGAAAGGTCCTAAGAAGCAAGATCACCACCCATCTAGAAACCCATAAATTACACAACCCAGGGCAACATGGGTTTAGAACAGGTCGCTCCTGTCTGTCTCAACTATTGGGTCACTACGACAAGGTCCTAGATGCACTAGAAGACAAAAAGAATGCAGATGTAATATATACAGACTTTGCAAAAGCCTTCGACAAGTGTGACCATGGCGTAATAGCGCACAAAATGCGTGCTAAAGGAATAACAGGAAAAGTCGGTCGATGGATCTATAATTTCCTCACTAACAGAACACAGAGAGTAGTCGTCAACAGAGTAAAGTCCGAGGCAGCTACGGTGAAAAGCTCTGTTCCACAAGGCACAGTACTCGCTCCCATCTTGTTCCTCATCCTCATATCTGCTAAAGCAGATACTAAGTGTACTAGGGACTGGAAAAGAGAAATAAATATTATTGTATATGAGTAAAAGAGCGAAGAGTGAAAATGGCAGGCATTAGGGGGGTACAGGCTGCCATAATTATATTTATATTTCTTCTTCAATTCCATGAAGAAAGAAATAAGTCATGGGGCTGGAAAAGGTGAATGGAGTAACAGCGCCCTGGACAGTAAAAGGCCAACAGTTGCCATCCTACCAGAAAAGTAAATGTCACTATCGCCACAAGGTATGGCAACACTGCATACCCAAACAAAAACAGTGGCACACAGCTCTTATTGTAGCGCTCTTAAGTGGTGATATCCAAATTAATCCAGGACCTCAAACTATTGTGCAGAGGCAAAACAGACAGATAAATGACGGTGATAATGGCGGTCTAGTAGCTAGGAATGATAACCTTAACTCCATATGTAATGCATACATAGGTCAATGTGAGACAATACAGCCATTATTATCTCAAACACTACCAAACAGGTGCATACACTGTACTAAAGTACGCATGAAAAACAGAAAAGGCACCTTATGTAAAATGTGTAAGGGGTGGGTGCATGATGGATGTATGTACAATTATAGCAACGGTGCCAGAATTCATTTTGTGTGTAACAAATGCACTTTGGCACAGTTACCCTTTAGCAGTGATGACATTTATTTACCTAATTTTAATACAAATGACCCATTGCCATATATTGATGATTATGATTGTTTTATGAAAACAGGCCTTCACTTTATTCATGTCAATGCAAGATCACTTCTTCCTAAATTGGCAGAGATTAGGATTCTAGCTAACAAAATTAGGGCGGCAGTTATAACCATCTCTGAATCTTGGTTGGATGATACGGTGACTGACGACGAGGTCAAAATAGAAGGTTACAATATAAAACGCTTAGATAGGAACAGAAAGGGTGGTGGAGTATGTGCCTACATTAGAAATGACTTAGCTTACAACCCAAGACCTGATTTAAATAACAATAAACTGGAGATTCTATGGTTTGAAGTGCTGCTTCCTAAGACCAAACCCATCTTAGTAGGAACTAGTTACCGCCCTCCTACCCAGGACCAGTTCTTAGAAGACTTTTCCAGAGTCTTGTCCGGAGTTGAAAACAATTGCGAGACAATAATACTGGGCGACTTCAATATCTGTTTTCAGCAGCAAAATAACGGGCTATGCAAAAGGTATAAGCAAATTCTAGGATTAAATAGTTACACTCAACTAATTAATACTCCAACCCGGATCACACAGTTCTCAGCCACCCTAATTGACCACATACTTTGTAACCGCTCTGAGAACATTAGTCAGTCAGGCGTCATTACCACAGGTCTTAGTGATCATTTCATCATTTACTGCACCAGGAAAATCACTAGGGATAGGATAGGCCTACACAGGACAATAAAAATGAGGTCAACTAGAAACTACAGTAAAGAAACACTGGTAAATAGGCTACACAATTGTGACTGGACAGAGATAACAAGTTGCACGGACGTAAACGATGCCTGGGAAAAATTCAAAACAATGTTCACTACCATCCTTGATAATATTGCACCAGTTAAAGAGGTTAGGATTAAACGAAGAACTGAACCCTGGATGACTACTGAGATATTAGATAATATGAAATTCAGAGACCAGCTGCTAAAAAGATTTAAAGCAAACAGACAGGATATTGCAGCACTAAATGAATTCCAAAGGGTGAGGAACAGAGTACAGAAACTTATAAAAGGAGCAAAGGCAAAGCACTACTGCTCAAAAATTGAAGAGTATAAGCATAACCCCAGAAAGCTCTGGCAACAACTAAAACAGTTGGGGTATAGCCATAAGCCAGTAGATAGGTCTAACATAGTACTCACTATCGATAATGAGGTATGCAACGAAACATCTAAGGTGGCAAATTGCTTTAATTCATACTACACATCTGTTGCATCAACACTAGTAAGTAAACTACCAGCTGCATCAAATACCTTTAACACAGACTCTGATAAGTTTCAAACATTTCAAACAATTACTCAGATATGGTAAACATGAGGAAATTAAATCTTCATCAGAGTACAAAACAAATTCTGGCCACAAAATAGAGCGAAACACCAACGTCAAAGACCTGGGAGTGATTATGTCGGAGGATCTCACCTTCACGGACCATAACATTGTATCAATCGCATCTGCTAGAAAAATGACAGGATGGATAATGAGAACCTTCAAAACTAGGGAGGCCAAGCCCATGATGACACTCTTCAGGTCACTTGTTCTATCTAGGCTGGAATATTGCTGCACTCTAACAGCACCTTTCAAGGCAGGTGAAATTGCCGACCTAGAAAATGTACAGAGAACTTTCACGGCGCGCATAACGGAGATAAAACACCTCAATTACTGGGAGCGCTTGAGGTTTCTAAACCTGTATTCCCTGGAACGCAGGAGGGATAGATACATGATTATATACACCTGGAAAATCCTAGAGGGACTAGTACCGAACTTGCACACGAAAATCACTCACTACGAAAGCAAAAGACTTGGCAGACGATGCACCATCCCCCCAATGAAAAGCAGGGGTGTCACTAGCACGTTAAGAGACCATACAATAAGTGTCAGGGGCCCGAGACTGTTCAACTGCCTCCCAGCACACATAAGGGGGATTACCAACAGACCCCTGGCAGTCTTCAAGCTGGCACTGGACAAGCACCTAAAGTCAGTTCCTGATCAGCCGGGCTGTGGCTCGTACGTTGGTTTGCGTGCAGCCAGCAGCAACACCCTGGTTGATCAGGCGCTGATCCACCAGGAGGCCTGGTCACAGACCGGGCCGCGGGGGCGTTGACCCCCGAAACTCTCTCCAGGTAAACTCCAGGTACCAATAAAGGGGTAACCCCAAACAGTTGTCAACTAGTAAGTGTATCTCACGACTTTATTCAAAAAGAACTAAGCAGGTTAAACCCAACTAAGAGCACAGGCCCTGATAACATCCCGTCTAAGTTCCTAAAAGATGGTGCTTCTGAACTGTCAATCCCTATTGCTCACATAATAAATCTATCAATCACCACTAATACCGTACCGGAGGGGTTCAAGGAGGCCAGAGTTACTCCTATCTTCAAGAAAAATAGTAGGTCTGATGTAAGCAACTATAGGCCTGTTAGTATACTCAGTATAATATCTAAAATTCTAGAGAGGGCGGTGTATTCTCAAGTAGTTAAGTACCTTAATGACAACAACATTCTCCATAGCTATCAATCGGGCTTTAGAAGATCCTACTCAACCGACACCTCCCTTATTAATCTGATGGATTACCTGAGAACTGAAATGTCAAAGGGGAACCTCATAGGTATGGTAACCTTAGACCTGCAAAAGGCCTTCGATACTGTCAACCACAATATATTATGTAATATACTTCAAGCTATCGGTATAGGTTCTGTAGACTGGTTTAAGTCCTACCTTAGCAACAGGAGACAAATAGCCAAAATCAACAAAACAGAATCAGAACCCCTGCCGATAACATGTGGAGTTCCCCAAGGTAGTATCCTGGGTCCCTTATTATTCTTATGTTATGTCAATGATATGCCTATCAGTGTCAAGTGCAAACTCTTACTGTATGCAGATGACAGTGCTCTGCTAGTGTCAGGTAAAGACCCACAAGATATTGCTAATGTTTTAACACTGGAACTGGAGTCCTGCAGCAAATGGTTAGTAGACAACAAACTATCATTACACCTAGGGAAAACTGAAGCCATTCTCTTTGGCACGAAACATAAACTGAGAAGGGTAAATAATTTTAATGTTCAATGTAATGGGGAGCCCATCACTTTGGTTTCATCAGTAAAATATTTGGGAATCCCCTTTGACCCATGCATGTCAGGAGAATTGATAGGGAACAGTGTAGTAAAGAAAGCGAATGCCAGACTGAAGTTCCTGTATAGACAAGCACAGTGTCTACCTACTGAGGCTCGCAGGACCCTATGTCTAGCCCTTATACAATGCCATATGGATTACGCTTGCTCTTCTTGGTACTCTGCCTTGACAAAAAAACTGAAAGATAGACTGCAAATCACCCAGAACAAAATCGTAAGATTCATCCTGGGGCTGGGACCAAGAGAACATGTAAGCCAGGATGAATTACAGCAGTTGGATATGCTGAATGTTGAAGACAGAGTAAAACAACTGAAGCTAAATCATGTTTATAAAATTGCTCACAAACAATGTCCAGAATATTTTGCTGTCAATTTTGTCAAGGTTGGGAACCAAAGCAATCATAGTACTAGGGGGAGAGAGCACAACTTTGTAGTACCCACAGTCAGTGGCCAGGCGTCAAACACCTTTTATTGTACAGCAATAAAGGAATGGAACAGACTGCCCGCATATGTCAAAGCCAGTCATAGCATGAACCAGTTCAAGAAGAGTGCCAAAAGGTGTCTGATGAATGTAGCTACAGTAAGGGAGGGGAATGATTTTCTATTTTTTAGCTAACATACGTGTAAATTTTACCTTATTCCTAGTAATGACCCTCGTATTGTAGATAGTCTTAATGACCTTGGTGTAGTAGATAGTCTTTTTAGTATGATAATAAAATGTTATCTTCATTGTAGAATAATAAGAAAATATTATAACCTTTATATTATAATAATAAGGTAAAAGGACCCCAATGGAAATAAGTCACTCTGTCTGACTTTTTTGGGTTATCCCAGGTTCTCTACACACATGCTGCTATGTATGATAATTCTATGTAACTGTATTTGTGTATACCTGAATAAACTTACTTACTTACTTACTATAGACAAGGATGTCAGCCACAGCACCGTGTCTTCCTTTGCAGATGACACCCGAATCTGCATGACAGTGTCTTCCATTGCAGACACTGCAAGGCTCCAGGCGGACATCAACCAAATCTTTCAGTGGGCTGCAGAAAACAATATGAAGTTCAACGATGAGAAATTTCAATTACTCACATATGGTAAACACGAGGAAGTTAAATCTTCATCAGAGTACAAAATAAATTCTGGCCACAAAATAGAGCGAAACACCAACGTCAAAGACCTGGGAGTGATCATGTCGGAGGATCTCACCTTCAAGGACCATAACATTGTATCAATCGCATCTGCTAGAAAAATGACAGGATGGATAATGAGAACCTTCAAAACTAGGGAGGCCAAGCCCATGATGACACTCTTCAGGTCACTTGTTCTATCTAGGCTGGAATATTGCTGCACACTAACAGCACCTTTCAAGGCAGGTGAAATTGCTGACCTAGAAAATGTACAGAGAACCTTCACGGCGCACATAACGGAGATAAAACACCTCAATTACTGGGAGCGCTTGAGGTTCCTAAACCTGTATTCCCTGGAACGCAGGAGGGAGAGATACATGATTATATACACCTGGAAAATCCTAGAGGGACTAGTACCGAACTTGCACACGAAAATCACTCACTACGAAAGCAAAAGACTTGGCAGACGATGCAACATCCCCCCAATGAAAAGCAGGGGTGTCACTAGCACGTTAAGAGACCATACAATAAGTGTCAGGGGCCCGAGACTGTTCAACTGCCTCCCAGCATACATAAGGGGGATTACCAACAGACCCCTGGCAGTCTTCAAGCTGGCACTGGACAAGCACCTAAAGTCGGTTCCTGACCAGCCGGGCTGTGGCGCGTACGTTGGTTTGCGTGCAGCCAACAGTAACAGCCTGGTTGAAAGTTAAGACACATGTGCAACATCTGGATATCTTTATTGTAGTAGACGTTTCGCCATCCAGTGGCTTTATCAATACAGATTCTAGGACATAATAGGAAGACAGTAGAACTATATACAAAAGATGAGGTAATCAGTCCCTCGGCCTTGGAGTTAGTGTTCACAGCATCGTGGTGGAGGAGAGTCTGGAGCAAAGGCAAGAAGACTGGCGCCTATAAAAAGCGCCAGTCTTCTTGCCTTTGCTCCAGACTCTCCTCCACCACGATGCTGTGAACACTAACTCCAAGGCCGAGGGACTGATTACCTCATCTTTTGTATATAGTTCTACTGTCTTCCTATTATGTCCTAGAATCTGTATTGATAAAGCCACTGGATGGCGAAACGTCTACTACAATAAAGATATCCAGATGTTGCACATGTGTCTTAACTTTCATATTGTCGGTATTTTATACCTTTCTTTGCACAACAGCCTGGTTGATCAGGCTCTGATCCACCAGGAGGCCTGGTCACAGACCGGGCCGCGGGGGCGTTGACCCCCGGAACTCTGTCCAGGTACACATTAAAGTAGTTAAGTCTCTCTCTACTCATGACGCCAATACTACGTAATAATAATCACTCTTGGGCACACTAAATGTCTTATTTTACATCAATATAGGCATTTTCATTAATCCATCTATGATATTTTCCTCAAAATTATATATGAAACCCATTACATAGCATATAAACATGATACATACACTCAGAATAAAAATTGATGTAAATATGAGATTTGTTTACAAAGCAGCTGTGTAGGTAGTGTCGGAAGAATTACGTTTTCTCTAGTCAAACACTAGGGGGTTATTGTTGAATAATATTTTCGTATGCCTTTACTCTATATATAGCAATTCACGACCCTTGTGGGTTTAGTGCTTTTTATAATTAATAATAATAATTATTATTATTATTATTATTATTGTCAAGATATCTTATTAATGAAAATAAGATACCAGATATACTAAGCAAATTTCCTAAATTTGCTTGTAACAGATAAGTGAACTATAGATATGTAGATATAAATCCATATGTATTCCTGTTAACCCTTTGGGGCCTAGTTCCTAGGCCTTTTGTGTATCCATATGCTCTCGCGCTACCGTCCACAGGATGTTTATTATTATTATTAAAGATTAGCCGGTATTCTCCCGGCCCGGGCCTTTTCCAAGTGGTGGCCCGGCCTTGGCTCCCTCTTTAGGGAGTGTCTGAGACCGAAGTCTCCCATGGGAGGAGGCACAAGTACCTCCTCATCTTTGGGACCAACTGTCCCCAGGCCTAGCCACAAGCTAGGCCTCTCTGGTCTGCCATCCCCGCCCCAAGGGAGCAAATGGGAATGACAGTCTTATGAGCTAAAAGCTCTGACTCAGGCACCTACCCTACCCTAGAAGGGTTAGGCATGGTGTCGATCCCCACAGGATGGATATGGGGTGCACAATAAACTAGCCACTTGGGTGGCAAAAAATAATCTTTTATTATTATTATTATTAATATTAATAATAATAATAATAATATTATTATTATTATTAATATTAATAATAATAATAATATTATTATTATTATTATTATTAATAATAATAATATTATTATTATCATTATTAATATTATTATCTTCATTCATTCTAAAAATGGTGTGTTGCTGTTTATTTATTCTGAACTAACTTGTACAACTTGTACAAGTAAATGTTTTACAAACTCTTACAAATGGACGTGAATGAACTAAAAGTAGACACATATTAATACGCATTTATTTTGCCTAAGTGATCGTCCACTACCTGTTCAGTTTGTGTTCTTACATTGTCTCAACTCTGTATCTCGTTCTCTCTCTCGTTTACTCTTTCGTTAACTAGTTGGCTCTCATTGACGATGGCGTCTAAGGTTAGCTGTAATAAAAAGAAAAGTCGTAAGCCTCTTACTTTAAGTGCCAAGTTAGAGGATGATGGTGTGCCATTCTGATTTTATTCAATAAACTCCCTGCCACTCACCTCTCACACATTATTAATATTAATATTTTAAGGTAAGTAATAAGTGTACTCTGTGTGTATCTTACCTTTTATTGTGTTTTTAACGCCTATTTCTATTGCTAACTTAATATAAGTTAGTGTAAACTTGTTGTCTGGCATTTATTGCATATTTTATATGCTCTGATAATAATACTTGTGGAGCCGGGTGGAGGGACATTACCTTTTCTCTGCTCAGCCATCAGAGAAAACGTGTATGAATCTGCGTTTGGCCCAGCCACTCCCCCACTCCGCTTTTGTTTACAATTTTCGGCATGAATTATTCATTACTTCTACTTTCGTTTATGATGGCATCTAAAGGTAGTTGTTAGAAATAATTAAATTCAGTGAACAAGGCATGTCGATGTTAATAATATGGCTCTGGGCTACAGTGTAGGTAGCCGGTAGGTGTAGCCCAGGCTACACCTACCGGCTACCTACACTGACTTTATACAAATAAATACTACTCACCTCTCTTCCTATATTAAGACTACACATATTTTAAGGTAAATGATGAGTGTACTGTATGTGCATTTTACCTCTCTGGGATGTTTTAAATATCATATATTATGAGACGGGGAGCCAGTGCTACCTACACCTGGGCTACCTGCACCTGACTTCCTACAAATAAGTACTCTACTCACCTCTCTCCCTACATTAAGATTACAAATACTTTAAGATAAGTAATGAATTTACTGTGACTGTATTTTACCTTGTGTGTTTTTAATGCCTAGTTCTATTACTAACCTAATATAATTTAGTGTAAACTTGTTGTCTGGCATTTATATGCATTTATAAATGGAAAAAAATGGAGTTCTGCCTTCCGGCGATGTCTGCTTTCCGGCGACAGCCTGGAACCTAACCCACCGTGTAAGTGGGGCCCTACTGTATATAGAAAGCCCCATGTTATGCAGAGCATTTCCTGCAAATTAGGTCAATTTTGTTCCCAGGATGTGACCCATACCAATCCATTAATGCCCAGGTACCTATTTTACTGCAAGGTGAACAGGGACAGCAGGTGTCTTATGGAAACGCGTCCTAATGTTACCACTTGCATCAGGGATCAAACCATGGATCTCAGTGTGTGAGCTGACTGCACTACCAACACAGCTACAGACACCTCATGATGACATCTAGGTCCAACTTGGACTATTAACAAGTCACACTAAATGATCCAAGTCAGACTGAAATGACGTCATAATCTTTTCTCTATCCTATGTGTGGGCTATTTGTGTATTGTTCCAGTTACAGCATTGTGTAGTTTTTGTTCTTTTCAATATGCAGAGATTAATGTCTATTTTAAATATTCTTGACTGGTGATGAACAGGTAGGAGCCTTGCAGCCTTAATGACCATCATGTAGTTGATAGATTCCAAACCTGATTAACCAGTTAACTCGTTTTCAGTTAGCTTTTTAAAATATATTGATCGTTTTTGTTTTATTTTCGTCTCAGTGACTTTATTGATTTTTTTTTTTGTGAACTCCATACAGTGGACCCCCGACATTCGATGGCATCGACATTCGATAAATCCGACATTCGATGCATTTTAACGCAAAAATTTTGCCTCGACATTCGATGGAAAACCTGACATTTGATACGATTTGTACGAGACGTGTCCACGTGTGGCCTGAACTGCCCTGTGTGTGCCAGTGTTTACAAGCCAGCCAGTGTGCATGCATCTAAGGATACATTCGGTACATTCCATATTATCCACATTATCACTGTTTGGTGCTTGTTTCTGCAAATTATTATTATTATTATTATAATCAAGGGGGAAGCGCTAAACCCGGAGGATTATACAGCGCCTGGGGGGGGGATGTGGAAGGCATTCAGGCTTAATTCGGGGAACTGGAGCACCGATCCAATTCCCTAAATCAAGAGCCCCTCACCAACATCAAGGAACCTTCCTTGAGGGGTTGTTTCTGCAAAATAAGTCACCATGGGCCCCAAGAAAGCTTCTAGTGCCAAGCCTTCGAGAAAAAAGGCGCTAATGACTATTGAAATGAAGAAAGAGATAATTGCAAAGTACAAAAGTGGAGTGCGTGTGTCGGAGCTGGCCAGGTTGTAAAGTAAACCCCAATCAACCATCTCTACTATAGTGAGCAGGAAAACGGCAATCAAGGAAGCTGTTGTTGCAAAAGGTGCAATTTTGTTTTCGAAACAGAGATCGCTAGTGTTAGAAGATGTTGAGAGACTGTTATTGGTGTGGATAAACGAAAAACAGATAGCAGGTGATAGCATCTCTCAAGCGATCATTTGTGAAAAGGCTAGGAAGTTGCATAATGATTTGGTAAAGAAATTGCCTGCAACTAGTGGTGATGTGAGTGAATTTAAGGCCTCAAAGGTTGGTTTGAAAGATTTAAGAATCGCAGTGGCATACATAGTGTGATTAGGCAAGGTGAGGCTGCCAGTTCGGACCACAAAGCGGCTGAAAAATATGTGCATGAATTCAAGGAGTACATAGAGGCTGAAGGATTGAAACCTGAACAAGTGTTTAATTGTGACAAAACAGGCCTGTTTTGGAAGAAATTGTCAAGCAGGACCTACATTACTCAGGAGAAAAAGGCACTCCCAGGACATAAGCCTATGAAAGACAGGCTTATTCTTCTGATGTGTGCCAATGCTAGTGGTGATTGCAAAGTGAAGCCTTTATTGGTGTATCACTCTGAAACTCCCAGAGTGTTCAGGAAAAACAATGTCCTCAAGGCTAATTTGTGTGTGCTGTGGAGGGCAAACAGTAAGGCATGGGTCACTAGGGACTTTTTCTATGACTAGTTACACCATGCATTTGCTCCCAATGTGAAAAATTACCTAATTGAAAAGAAATTGGACCTTAAGTGCCTCCTAGTATTAGACAATGCCCCTGGTCATCTTACAGACTTGGCAGAGTGACTTTCTGGGGACATGAGCTTCATTAAGTTTTTGCCTCCTAATACCACTCGTCTCCTGCAGCCCATGGACCAGCAGGTCATTTCCAACTTCAAGAAACTGTTCACAAAAACTATGTTTCAAAAGTGCTTTGTATTGACCACAGAAACTCAACTGACTCTAAAAAAGTTTTGGAAGGATCACTTTAATATCCTCAGTTGTGTAAACCTTAAAGGTAAGGCTTGGGAGGAAGTGACTAAGAGGACCTTGAACTCTGCTTGGAAAAAACTGTGGCCAGAATGTGTAGACAAAAGGGATTTTGAAGGATTTGAGGCTAACCCTGAGAATCCTATGCCACTTGAGGAATCCATTGTCGCACTGGGGAAGTCCTTGGGGTTGGAGGTTAGTGGGGAGGATGTGGATGAGTTGGTGGAGGAGGACAATGACGAACAAGCCACTGATGAGCTGCTAGAGCATCTTCAGCAGCAAGAGGGCAGACCTGAGGAAACTGCTTCGGAGGAGGTTACCTGGAGTTACCTGGAGAGAGTTCCGGGGGTCAACGCCCCCGCGGCCCGGTCTGTGACCAGGCGTCCTGGTGGATCAGAGCCTGATCAACCAGGCTGTTACTGCTGGCTGCACGCAAACCAACGTACGAGCCACAGCCCGGCTGGTCAGGAACCGACTTTAGGTGCTTGTCCAGTGCCAGCTTGAAGACTGCCAGGGGTCTGTTGGTAATCCCCCTTATGTATGCTGGGAGGCATAGAGGGGATAGAGAAATTGAAGAAGTTGCCTACTTCAAAGATTAAGGAAATGTGTGCAATGTGGCTTAAAGTGCAAACCTTTTTTGATGAAAATCACCCTGACACAGCTACTGCAAGCCGTGTTGGCAACCTGTACACTGACAATGTTGTGAAACACTTTAGGAAAGTCATAAAGGAACGAGAGGTACAGGCCTCTATGGACAGATATGTTGTGTGACAGAAGTCCAGTGACTCTCAAGCTGGTCCTAGTGGCATTAAAAGAAGAAAGGAAGTAACCCCGGAAAAGGACTTGCTACCTCGAGTCCTAACACCATCAACACTCTTCCCTCCTCCCATCCCATCAATCATCACCAGATCTTCAGTAAAGGTAAGTGATAATTATTCTATTGTTATTAATCTATTGTTATTGTTGTTATTGTAATTATTCTATTGCATTAAACTTAATATTTCATGTGGTAATTTTTTTTTCATACTTTTGGGTGTCTTGCACGGATTAATTTGATTTCCATTATTTCTTATGGGGAAAATTAATTCGACTTTCGATATTTTTGACATTCGATAGCACTCAGGAACAGATTAGTATCGAATGTCGAGGGTCCACTGTATTTCTTTGACGTGTATACTCTGAGAACCATTGTTGTATCTGTTATACATCTGTGTACTGTCAGAACCAATGATATACATGTATGTGTGTATACATCCTAAAGAATATTTCCATAAGTGTATGTGCATTACGTGCAACAGTATATATAACTAGGTGAGTACAAATAGGAAGCGCGTCTGTCTGGCGCTCAGCAGACGGAGGATCAAGCCTCCACGTCATGCGCTGAATGATCCCCATGGATTTAGCGCTTAACATAAATTATATATATATATATATATACACTTGGAAGAGTGTGTACATTATATACACAGGGTTATTCCAGTCTTAATTTTAGGTAGTAAGTGTTCTTGACTGGTGGTGTACAGGTGACATGCAGCTTTTATGATTCTTGCATAAATTGACTTGAAATCTAGAAAGTCAACTGGTTCAACCAGCACAAACTCAGCTAGGTAAATACACCCACACAGACAAGTTAAAAAATTCAAGATAAAGAATAGTTTGACGAGGGAAAAAGTATTCTTACCGACACAAAAGCTTTTTCATTGTGCATCAACCTGGAGCTGTCAGTGGCAGACACTCTCTGCCCCCCCCCCCATTCTCTCTCTCTCTCTCTCTCTCTCTCTCTCTCCTCTCTCTCATCTATCTCCTCTCTCTCCTCTCTTTCCTCTCTCTCTCTCTCTCTCTCTCCTCTCTCTCCGCTCTCTCTCCTCTCTCCCCTCTCTCTCTCCTCTCTCTCCTCTTTCTCTCTCCTCTCTCTCTCTCTCTCTCTCCTCTCTCTCTCCTCTTTTTTTTTACACAGGGTTTGACAAGGTTAAGGATCCCTAGCTTTATTGACAGCTATAATTATAGGTTAAGGATTCCTAACTTTATTGGCAAGCTAAGAGCTGTTACCTACATCAGCTCATTTGAAAGCATTTTTATTGTTATGAGACATACAAGTACGGAACAGGATGAAGTTGGAGCCATCTGTGGGCCAGCATTTTCACTTGATCAACTGACTTTATCTCGTTGACATCATTATGCTGTACGAATGTGTTCCATACTCGAGTCATCCTGGGTATGTATGATCTCAGATGGAGTGATGTTCTGGAGAAGGGTACAGCCAGAGTGAAGTTGCTGCTTTCTGCCCGTCTTGTGGCATAAAAGCTTGTTTCACGCTGTCCTCGAAGTGGATCCAAGTGTGGTATTTTGACAATATTGGTCTTGCACATAACAGTAAGGCCACCCACATCCCTCCTATGTTGAAGGCTCTGCTGAAATGACAGATCTATCTATCTATCTATCTATCTATCTATCTCTCTCTCTCTCTCTCTCTCTCTCTCTCTCTCTCTCTCTCTCTCTCTCTCTCTCTCTCTCTCTTTACACAGGGTTTGACAAGATTAAGGATCCCTAGCTTTATTGACAAGCTATTTACAGGTTAAGGATTCCTAACTTTATTGGCAAGCTAAGAGCTGTTACCTACATCAGCTCATTTGAAAGCATTTTTATTGTTATGAGACATACAAGTAGGGAACAGGATGAAGTTGGAGCCATCTGTGGGCCAGCATTTTCATTTGATCAACTGACTTTATCTCGTTGACATCATTATGATGTACGAATGTGTTCCATACTCGAGTCATCCTGGGTATGTATGATCTCAGATGGAGTGATGTTCTGGAGAAGGGTACAGCCAGAGTGAAGTTGCTGCTTTCTGCCCGTCTTGAGGCATAAAAGCTTGTTTCACGCTGTCCTCGAAGTGGATCCAAGTGTGGTATTTTGACAATATTGGCCTTGTACATAACAGTAAGGCCACCCACATCCCTTCTATATTGAAGGCTCTGCTGAAATGACAGATCTACCCAGGATGGGTCCAGGTTCTCTACTCTGTCAAGCAGTCGCAGATGAGAGGGGGGGGGGGAGGCAAACCAAGAAAGTGGAGCATACTCAAGGTGTGAGCGTACTTGTGCCTCGTACAGGATCTTGCAACCCCTACTGTCAAGCAGATGCGAGATACGGCGAAGTGCTGTAAGCTTCCTGGCTGCCTTGTTTGCAAGATTTACAACATGGTTCTTCATGGTTAGTTTGGAGTCAAATTTCACCCCAAGGATATCAACTTCTTCTCCAGGTGCCAACACCCTCCCATTCATCCTTACTACTGCACCAGCATTACCATCATGGTGCCTAGAGACGATCATCATTTGCGTTTTCTCAGGTGCAAATGTTACTTGCTATCTATTTCCCCAAGCAGATATAGCTCTCAGCTGGTGATTGATGTAGCTTAGAGCAGCTGGCATTTCTTCTCTTGGATAAGTGAATGTCAGTGTACAGTCGTCTGCATATGCATGTGATTCTGGGATGAGATGAAGAAGGTCATTGAAGTAGACATTCCATAACAATGGACCCAGCACGCTTCCTTGTGGAACACTTTCCCCAATAGAATGTCTTGCTGATTCCGTTCCATTGAGAACTACACTTAGAGATCTACCATGAAGGTAATCACTGAGGAGACATAGCGTAGAGCCTGCAATTCCCAGTGCTTGAAGTTTTGCTAAGAGGCCCTGGTGCCACACCCGGTCGAAAGCGCCAGCAATGTCCAGTGCTACCACACAGCTGACTTTGGATTCATCCAGTGACTGGTGCCACTTTGTGGAGAGGTTTAACAACAGATCAGCAGCAGAGTAACCTTTCCTGAAGCCATATTGACGATCACAAAGTAGTGAGTGGTAGTCAAAAAACTCTGTCATTTGTCTTGAGATTATTGTCTCAAGGATCTTACCAGTGATTGACAGGAGTGACACTGGTCTGTAGTTGCTGATTTCTGCTCTGCTCTTCTTTTTGTGAACAGGGACTACATTTGCCTCTTTCCATAGAGAGGGCCATTTACACTGTACTAGGCAGTGCTGAAAGATGCGAGTTAGAGGTGCTGCTAGCTGGTCTGCACATCTTCTCAACAATCTTGGGCTCAACTTGTCTGGGCCCACAGCCTTTTCTTGGTCAAGCAATTTAAGAAGGAAATGCACCTCCTCCTGCCTTGTCACCTGGAGTTTACCTGGAGAGACCCCCGCGGCCCGGTCTGTGACCAGGCCTCCTGGTGGATCAGAGCCTGATCAACCAGGCTGTTACTGCTGGCTGCACGCAAACCAACGTACGAGCCACAGCCCGGCTGGTCAGGAACCGACTTTAGGTGCTTGTCCAGTGCCAGCTTGAAGACTGCCTAATAAGTAGGCAATCCCTCTAGCAGGTGCCATTTTGTGGTGGGGGATTTGGGTCTCCTTGAACTACATATCAGGGCGACTACAGTCACAGGAACTGCTCCCATGGCATCATGCATAAAGATCAATAACTGTACTCCCCATTTCTACTTGTGTGATCATAAATCGTTGAATGCCACCTTTCTCTCTGGTAGACATATTATCATACTAACGAAATGGATCACTATAATTTTAAAGTTATATGACCTAAAGGCTTTGGTATTCTTTTAATATAATAGTAATAATAATTCACTATACTGTACGAGTAATGTGTGAGCTCATCAATGATTCTGTAGAGCAAGGTTAATGTGACCTTCTGTCTTTGCGTACCTGGCACCCTCTATTACTGCATGACCCTTCAATGACAGGGTACCTTGATACTGGTGACATTGTTGAGCAAAGGATTTGGGGCTACTTTCTCTTCCTTAGATCAAATCTAATTATCTCCTATTCTATAGATGCCCTATGGCGTCTATAGTTTGGTGTTCCTCCATGAATGTATCACTGCACGAAAATGCCTTGGAGAGTGTATAATAAATTTCTTTCACTGATATACTTTCAAGTCATTACCTGGAGTTTACCTGGAGAGAGTTCCGGGGGTCAACGCCCCCGCGGCCCGGTCTGTGACCAGGCCTCCTGGTGGATCACAGCCTGATCAACCAGGCTGTTGCTGCTGGCTGCACGCAAACCAACGTACGAGCCACAGCTCAGCTGATCAGGAACTGACTTTAGGTGCTTGTCCAGTGCCAGCTTGAAGACTGCCAGGGGTCTGTTGGTAATCCCCCTTATGTGTGCTGGGAGGCAGTTGAACAGTCTCGGGCCCCTGACACTTATTGTATGGTCTCTTAACGTGCTAGTGACACCCCTGCTTTTCATTGGGGGGATGGTGCATCGTCTGCCAAGTCTTTTGCTTTCGTAGTGAGTGATTTTCGTGTGCAAGTTCGGTACTAGTCCCTCTAGGATTTTCCAGGTGTATATAATCATGTATCTCTCCCTCCTGCATTCCAGGGAATACAGGTTTAGAAACCTCAAGCGCTCCCAGTAATTGAGGTGTTTTATCTCCGTTATGCGCGCCGTGAAAGTTCTCTGTACATTTTCTAGGTCGGCAATTTCACCTGCCTTGAAAGGTGCTGTTAGAGTGCAGCAATATTCCAGCCTACATAGAACAAGTGACCTGAAGAGTGTCATCATGGGCTTGGCCTCCCTAGTTTTGAAGGTTCTCATTATCCATCCTGTCATTTTTCTAGCAGATGCGATTGATACAATGTTATGGTCCTTGAAGGTGAGATCCTCCGACATGATCACTCCCAGGTCTTTGACGTTGGTGTTTCGCTCTATTTTGTGGCCAGAATTTGTTTTGTACTCTGATGAAGATTTAATTTCCTCATGTTTACCATATCTGAGTAATTGAAATTTCTCATCGTTGAACTTCATATTGTTTTCTGCAGCCCACTGAAAGATTTGGTTGATGTCCGCCTGGAGCCTTGCAGTGTCTGCAATGGAAGACACTGTCATGCAGATTCGGGTGTCATCTGCAAAGGAAGACACGGTGCTGTGGCTGACATCCTTGTCTATGTCGGATATGAGGATGAGGAACAAGATGGGAGCGAGTACTGTGCCTTGTGGAACAGAGCTTTTCACCGTAGCTGCCTCGGACTTTACTCTGTTGACGACTACTCTCTGTGTTCTGTTAGTGAGGAAATTATAGATCCATCGACCGACTTTTCCTGTTATTCCTTTAGCACGCATTTTGTGCGCTATTACGCCATGGTCACACTTGTCGAAGGCTTTTGCAAAGTCTGTATATATTACATCTGCATTCTTTTTGTCTTCTAGTGCATTTAGGACCTTGTCGTAGTGATCCAATAGTTGAGACAGACAGGAGCGACCTGTTCTAAACCCATGTTGCCCTGGGTTGTGTAACTGATGGGTTGCTAGATGCGTGGTGATCTTGCTTCTTAGGACCCTTTCAAGGATTTTTATGATATGGGATGTTAGTGCTATTGGTCTGTAGTTCTTTGCTGTTGCTTTACTGCCCCCTTTGTGGAGTGGGGCTATGTCTGTTGTTTTTAGTAACTGGGCATTGTCTAATACCAGGAGGCACTTAAGGTCTAATTTCTTTTCAGTTAGGTAATCTTTCACATTGAGGGCAAATGCATGGTGTAACCAGTCATAGAAAAAGTCCCTAGTGACCCATGCCTTACTGTTTGCCCTCCACAGCACACACAAATTAGCCTTGAGGACATTCTTTTGCCTGAATGGTCTGGGAGTTTCAGAGTGATACACTAATAAAGGCTTCACTTTGCAATCACCAGTAGCATTGGAACACATCAACAGAGTAAGCCTGTCTTTCATAGGCTTATGTCCTGGGAGTGCCTTTTCCTCCTGAGTAATGTACGTCCTGCTTGGCATTTTCTTCCAAAACAGACCTGTTTCATCACAATTAAACACTTGTTCAGGTTTCAGTCCTTCACTGTCTATGTACTCCTTGAATTCCTGCACATATTTTTCAGCTGCTTTGTGGTCCGAACTGGCAGCCTCACCATGCCTTATCACACTATGTATGCCACTACGCCTCTTAAATCTGTCAAACCAACCTTTGCTGGCCTTAAATTCACTCACATCATCACTAGTTGCAGGCATTTTTCTAATTAAATCCTCATGCAACTTCCTAGCCTTTTCACTTATGATCACTTGAGAGATGCTATCTCCTGCTATCTGTTTTTCATTTATCCACACCAAAAAGTCTCTCTCAACATCTTCCATCACTTGCAATCTCTGTTTCGAAAACACAGTTAAACCTTTGGCAAGAACAGCTTCCTTGATTGCCTTTTTGTTGCCCACAATAGTAGCGATGGTTGATTGGGGTTTACTATACAACCTGGCCAGCTCGGAGACACGCACTCCACTTTCATACTTATCAATGATCTCTTTCTTCATCTCTATAGTAATTCTCACCCTTATTCCTGTAGGGTTGGCACTAGAAGCTTTCTTGGGGCCCATGGTCACTTATTTTGCAGATAAAATCACCAGAAACACTGTAATAATACGAAATGTTCCGATTGTATGCTTGGATGTTACCGTGGAGGCTGGCTGGTAAACAATGCCACCGGCGGAACATGTGAGGCTGGCTAAGGGCGCACATTAGACGCGTCTCGGACGAACAGCGTTGAGCAGGTTTTTTAGCGGTATGCGAGGCAAAATCTTAGCGATAAAATGTAGCGGTATGCGGATTTAACGTTATGTAAGGCCAACGGAATGCGGGGATCCACTGCATATATATATATATATATATATATATATATATATATATATATATAGGGATTGGCAGAGAGCATGCATAGTTCCTTTGTATAAAGGCAAAGGGGATAAAAGAGAGTGCAAAAATTATAGGGGGATAAGTCTGTTGAGTGTACCTGGTAAAGTGTATGGTAGAGTTATAATTGAAAGAATTAAGAGTAAGACGGAGAATAGGATAGCAGATGAACAAGGAGGCTTTAGGAAAGGTAGGGGGTGTGTGGACCAGGTGTTTACAGTGAAACATATAAGTGAACAGTATTTAGATAAGGCTAAAGAGGTCTTTGTGGCATTTATGGATTTGGAAAAGGCGTATGACAGGGTGGATAGGGGGGCAATGTGGCAGATGTTGCAAGTGTATGGTGTAGGAGGTAGGTTACTGAAAGCAGTGAAGAGTTTTTACGAGGATAGTGAGGCTCAAGTTAGAGTATGTAGGAAAGAGGGAAATTTTTTCCCAGTAAAAGTAGGCCTTAGACAAGGATGTGTGATGTCACCGTGGTTGTTTAATATATTTATAGATGGGGTTGTAAGAGAAGTAAATGCGAGGGTCTTGGCAAGAGGCGTGGAGTTAAAAGATAAAGAATCACACACAAAGTGGGAGTTGTCACAGCTGCTCTTTGCTGATGACACTGTGCTCTTGGGAGATTCTGAAGAGAAGTTGCAGAGATTGGTGGATGAATTTGGTAGGGTGTGCAAAAGAAGAAAATTAAAGGTGAATACAGGAAAGAGTAAGGTTATGAGGATAACAAAAAGATTAGGTGATGAAAGATTGAATATCAGATTGGAGGGAGAGAGTATGGAGGAGGTGAACGTATTCAGATATTTGGGAGTGGACGTGTCAGCAGATGGGTCTATGAAAGATGAGGTGAATCATAGAATTGATGAGGGAAAAAGAGTGAGTGGTGCACTTAGGAGTCTGTGGAGACAAAGAACTTTGTCCTTGGAGGCAAAGAGGGGAATGTATGAGAGTATAGTTTTACCAACGCTCTTATATGGGTGTGAAGCGTGGGTGATGAATGTTGCAGCGAGGAGAAGGCTGGAGGCAGTGGAGATGTCATGTCTGAGGGCAATGTGTGGTGTGAATATAATGCAGAGAATTCGTAGTTTGGAAGTTAGGAGGAGGTGCGGGATTACCAAAACTGTTGTCCAGAGGGCTGAGGAAGGGTTGTTGAGGTGGTTCGGACATGTAGAGAGAATGGAGCGAAACAGAATGACTTCAAGAGTGTATCAGTCTGTAGTGGAAGGAAGGCGGGGTAGGGGTCGGCCTAGGAAGGGTTGGAGGGAGGGGGTAAAGGAGGTTTTGTGTGCGAGGGGCTTGGACTTCCAGCAGGCATGCGTGAGCGTGTTTGATAGGAGTGAATGGAGACAAATGGTTTTTAATACTTGACGTGCTGTTGGAGTGTGAGCAAAGTAACATTTATGAAGGGATTCAGGGAAACCGGCAGGCCGGACTTGAGTCCTGGAGATGGGAAGTACAGTGCCTGCACTCTGAAGGAGGGGTGTTAATGTTGCAGTTTAAAAACTGTAGTGTAAAGCACCCTTCTGGCAAGACAGTGATGGAGTGAATGATGGTGAAAGTTTTTCTTTTTCGGGCCACCCTGCCTTGGTGGGAATCGGCCGGTGTGATAATAAAAAATAAAAATATATATATATATATATATATATACATATATATATATATATATATATATATATATATATATATATATATATATATACAGTGGACCCGGGCATAACGATCACCTCCGAATGCGACCAATTATGTAAGTGTATTTATGTAAGTGTGTTTGTACGTGTATGTTTGGGGGTCTGAAATGGACTAATCTACTTCACAATATTCCTTATGGGAACAAATTCGGTCAGTACTGGCACCTGAACATACTTCTGGAGTGAAAAAATATCGTTAACCGGGGGTCCACTGTATATATATATATATATATATATATATATATATATATATATATATATATATATATATATATATATATATATATATATATATATATATATTATACACACACACACACACAGTGGACCCCCAGTTAACGATATTTTTTCATTCCAGAGGTATGTTCAGGTGCCAGTACTGACCGAATTTGTTCCCATAAGGAATACTGTGAAGTAGATTAGTCCATTTCAGACCCCCAAACATACACGTACAAACGCACTTACATAAATACACTTACATAATTGGTTGCATTGGGAGGTGATTGTTAAGCGGGGGTCCACTGTATATAATATATATATATATATATATATATATATATATATATATATATATATATATATATATATATATATATATATATATTATATATATATATATATATATTTACACATACATACATACATACATACTTACACACATACATACATACATACTTACACACATACATACATACATACATATACACATACATATACACATACATACATACATACATACTTACACACATACATACATACATACCTTACACACATACATATATATTTAAATAATATGTGCACGCACACTCGCGTAAACATTACATAGCATTTTTTTTTCTATTAACACACTGGCCTATTCCCACCAAGCCAGGGTGGCCCAATAAAGAAAAACTTTCACCATCATTCACTCCATCACCGTCTTGCCAGAAGGGTGCTTTACACTACAGTTTTTAAACTGCAACATTAACACCCCTCCTTCAAAGTGCATATATATGTCAAAATTTTTTTTAGACAGATATCATCACAATCGTGTGTAAGTGCATAGGCCATAGGTGTCATACAATGCCTGAGGAATGAGAGGGATAGCTCCAATTCCTTGGATCAAGGCACTTCCCTTGAAAGGTCCCTCAAGATAGATCTTTCAGAATTTTATCTTATACAGTACAGTGATAGATACTGGTACTGTACATTACTTCTTAGTAAAATTAGCTCAATAAAATACAGATCAATCCAATTAAATACCTCTAAGGTAAGCCTAAATTTACTTAGTACAGTATAACATAGCATTAATGAAAAATCTTTTTTTTTCTTCTTTCAATGTAAATAAGATGCACAATTTTATTTCACTTTACAGTGGACCCCCGCTTAACGATCACCTCCTAATGTGACCAATTATGTAAGTGTATTTATATAAGTGCATTTGTACGTGTATGTTTGGGGGTCTGAAATGGACTAATCTACTTCACAATATTCCTCATGGGAACAAATTCGGTCAGTACTGGCACCTGAACATACTTCTGGAATGAAAAAATATCGTTAATCGGGGGTCCACTGTATTGTTAAGTAGTTTTGTCCACCAGTGACTTTATAAAAGTCACACAGAGAAAAACAGCTCACATACTGAGTGTCTGTATGTGGGTTGATCCCTGAAACAGGTGGATGGAAACAGGGCATGTTTCCTTATGCCTGCTGCCCCTCTTCACCTAGCAGTAAGAAGGTGTAAGTTGACTGTTGTGGGTGGCATCCTGGGGGTAGTAGTATACCTTAGATAGGGCTGGGCTTCGGAAAGAGTTAGAATAATATATCTTAGCCTGTAAAATTGATTTGTTCCTTATCTAACAGAGATGTAAGCCACAGCACAGTGCCTTCCTCTGCGGATGACACCCAAATTTGCATGACAAGTGTCATCCATCGATGACACAAAGATTCCAAGCGGACATCAACTAAAATCATTACATGGGCCGTGGAAAACAATAGTTCAATGAAGAGAAATTTAAATTACTCCAATGTGGAAAATTCGAGGAAATTAAAAGTACATCTGAATATAAATCAAATTTCAATCACACAATAGAGCAAAAAAATAATGTGAAGGTCCCGGGAATGATAATGTCAGAGAATCTCATGTTAAAAGATCACAACAATGTATCTACCACATCTGCTAGGAAAATAATAGCATGGATAATGAGAACCTTCAAAACTAGGGATGCCAAGCCCATCACTGGAATATTGCTGCACACTAACAGCCCTTTTCAAAGCAGGCAAAATTGCAGACCTGGAGAATGTGCAAAGAACTTTCACGGCACGTATAAGTACAATAAAGCACCTAAATTACGTACTGGGAACGGTTGAAGTCCTTTGATTTGTACTCCCTGGAACGCAGGCAAGAAAGATGCATGATAATATACACTTGGAAAATCCTAGAGGGACTAGTCCTAATTTTGAACACGAAACTCCCTCCCTACAAAAGCAAAAGATACGGCAGGAGATGCAACATCCCTCCAATGAAAAGCAGGGGAGCCACGAGTACAATAAGAGAATACAATAAGTGTCAGGGGTCCAAGACACTTCAACTGCCTCCCAGCCTACATAAGGGGGATTACAAAAAGACCCCTGGCTGTCTTCAAAAAGGCGCTGGAAAGGCACCTAAAGTCAGTACCTGACCAGCCGAGCTGTGGTTCGTATGTGAGTTTGCTTGCGGCCAACAGTAACAGCCTGGTTGATAAGGCTCTGAGCCACTACGAGGCCTGGTCACAGACCGCGGGGGTGTTGACCCCCGAACTGGAGCACAGATCCAATTCCCTAGATCAAGAGCCCCTCACCAGCATCAAGGTTCCTTGATGCTGGCAAGGGGCTCTTGATCTAGGGAATTGGATCTATGCTCCAGTTCCCTAAATTAATAATAATAATAATGAGCGAGTTTCAGAACATCACCACTAGGTGGTGCAGCGAACGCCACAACATCAGCTGAGCTGTGCATGTGTTTATGTTGCCATGGAAGCATTTCTCATGTTATTACTGCCAAATTTCTTTTTTCTGACCATGGGTCCTAAGAAAGTAAGTGCAAATGATAGTGCTGAGAAAAATAAAGAGGATAATGTCCATGGAATTACAGCATGACACAGCATGTGCAGGTTGTGGGTTGAAAGCGGGGGAGGCTCTCGCACTCAGATATAACAAGCGAGCGTGTGTGGACAGATTTTAATCCGTTAATTGTGCGAAATAATCGTTATGAATGAATTTTCCCCATAAGGGAAATAAAATTAATCCGTGCAAGCGGGGAAATGTTAGGCTTGCTCGAAGATCATGATTGATGGGATGGGAGGAGGGGAGAGCTCAGAGAAGGGGAATGACTTGAGCTCCTATAACTAGGACCAGCTTGAGAGTCACTGGAAAACAAATCTGTCCATAGAGCTCTGTAGTTCGATGTCTAAAATGGGCTTGTCATATCTCGCTGTGTCAAAATAAAGGTTTGCAGTCATATGAAGTAGGCACAATGGATTCCACAACTGGCACAGGGTTAGCTCGTACTAGTCAACTTATTTTCCAGGCACCGAAAATTGTAATAATACGAAATATTCACTTGTAGCGGAGGCTCTTCAATTGTGAGGCTGGCTGAGGGCACATTGAATAATTTTTAATCGAAAAAATTAAAAAGTACAGAAAAATATATGCCATCGGCTCAGTATCTCGAAAAACTCATATGCATCTCAAGGTTCACTGTTCTTCTTTAAAGAATAATTGAAATTAAATACATATATTGGTCAGTGCTATGGGTCTATGGGGAAAAAGGGTTCTCAGTTCCACCACTGTTAACATAGGTGTGTATGGGAAAAATAGGTTCTCAGCTCCTCCACTGTTAACACTGGTGTCCATGGGGAAAAAAAAGTTCTCATTTCCACCACTGTTAACATAGGTGTATACAGGAAAATAGGTTCCCAGTTCCAACATTGTTAACACAAGTGTCCATGGGAAAATAGGTTCTCAGTTCCATGTCCATTTTTGATTTGGGTGAGACTTTTGGGAGAAGCAATTACTGGCTGAAATTTAATATTTACAGAGGAATGAGAAGTCACCCAGCCCGCCTTGGAAGACTTACCCACAACTGTCACCCATTGAAGAGTTGCCTATGATTGCTGTCCACCTGATGTGCCCAGTCACCCAGCTGATATGCCCAGTCACCCAGCTGATGTGCCCCAGTAGATGTATTGCTGCCCTGGTCTGTCATCCAGTGTAGTGGGTGTCTGTCTGCGTCACCCAGCCTCTGTAACCATCACCCACGGACCGCCAGTTACCCACAGTTGCCAGGGATGGGTGACCGCACCTGCTGTTGATGACCTGAAGTGACCTCACCTCACCCCGAGCAACTGACCATTGCCTGCTACTGCTGATGTCGGCTGCTGTGATGCTGTCTACTATGCTGTGGCCGTGCTGTGATGCTGGGACCGTGCTGCGATGCTGTGGCCGTGCTGTGTGCTGCTGTGATGCGGCCGTGCTGTGATGTTGAGATGCTGCGGTCGTGCGATGATGTTGAGATGCTGCGGCCGTGCTGTGATGCTGGGACCGTGCTGCGATGCTGTGGCCGTGCTGTGTGCTGCTGTGATACGGCCGTGCTGTGATGCTGCGATGCTGCCTAGCTCAAGAGGAGGATATGGCGATGATGCTGCAGTGGTGTGTGAGGGATTCTGGCTGGTGTGCCAGGACAGGAGAATCTACTATGAAGGAGTTGCCATCCTCGGAGATGTGGAGGGAAGTGAGCCGTGGAGATGGACTCCAGCTGTTGGGACCAGCCTGCTTTCAAGGGCGGTATGGAGGCATATCCTGCCTTGCTGGTCGACCTGTACGACCGGTATGCGGGGATGCCCTGCCAGCCATGAGAGACAATTGAGAGTGTGAGATGTCCCCAGCCTACTTTGACTTGCCAGAAGTGTTAGTGTTACTTGTGTGAAATAAGGTGACCTTGAAAACGGTCCAGTGATTATGGCCGCCTTGTTTTATGAGGCCAGTGAATCCTAGTAGTGGCATAGGATAATGGAGGGTCTTAGCTGCGATGCCTGCCCTGTCTCGATTTTCAGATGTTGTAGTGTGCATGTGAAGTGTGCCGAAAATGCGACCTTGGTGGTCGTGAAGTGGTCCAGTTGCAGTTACTTGAAAGAATGCAACCCGTTGGAGCAGTTTTCCACGCCATAGAAGCCTAGAGAGGTTTGGCCCAATGGTTAACGTGCGAGGGTGACTAGCATTGGCTAGTGCATTTCTAGTAGAAGTAGGGAAGGCACTGGACCCCGATATTTAGGTTTAAGGAGAAATGACGGGTAAGGAGGCTTTGCACCAGAGAGCGACTATTATGCTGGCCAACTGCCAGGTGTACTGATTATGCTGCCTTGTGGTAGTTGAGGAGGTTGAGGGAAATATATGTAATTGAATAATTTTGTATTATGTATAATTTTGTCTTTGTATTGTAATAGAATTAAGGGGTTAGGATTAAAATAGTCTAATAACTAGGACAAATTGTCCTAGTTCTCAGATATTTTAAATTGGGGGAGAAAGGGGGATGTGATGTAGTTCAGCTGGGCTTGTGAGGTCTCTGGGGAGACCTAATTTAACCAATTATATGGTCACACCTTGCCTTGGCAAACGTCTGTCAGCCACGCCCACGTCTGAGGTCTTTTGTTCTTGACGGCATCAGACCTAGGCGTCAGGTCGTACACGTGGTTGTGGAGGGTGCTTGGACCACCATAAAAGCCCAAGGAAGAGCATGATCAGGAGATTCGAGCGGAGCTGCTGCTGGGGTGCAGAGCTCCTGAGCAGAGACTTCGAGCGAAGCTGCTGCTGGGGTGCAGGGCTCGGGAGAAGGCTACTGAAGTCTCTGGAGGAGACTGTTGGAGGCACTGGGCAGAGTACTGGCTTGGCGCAGTACTCGTGCTGTGTAGGTCTTGGGACCTGTGGCTTAGTTCCTGTAGTGAACTGTCCTCTGTACTATATTGTAAGTTATATTCTGTTTCGCCAAGCTAATTGTATTCCCTGTCTCACTGCTTATGTGTACCACCCCATTTATCTAAACCACAATAATGTTCTCCTGTTCCCTAATATATTATTGTACAAGGACTTAATAATAAACTGTGTTTGAGTAGAATAGTAATATTCACGGTCCCCGTTATTTATTCTTTTTTCTTATATTTTATTATGTTTATATGAGTGAAGAATGGGCGAGGCATATGTTAGTGAGTAGTGTAGAGTTAATGAGAGTGTCGTGGTGGTCACCACTGACCTGTCATTACCTACCTACCTCCGCTAATCATCTCACTCCTACCACCTCGCCTGCCTCTCCCCTGCCTACATAATCCCTTACTCCCATATTCCCCACTTATATCCTATTCAATCATTACCCCCCTACATGACATCCAGGCTATCAACCTCCAGTTTTCAGAACACATTAATATCATATTTGGGGGACTTACTGAACATTAAAAAAAATAAGTAAAATAAAGAAGTTATAGAAAATATGTACAATACTGAGCAAAAGTTTTATAACGTACATATATAAAATACAGTAGGGCCCCCCTTTACGGCATTCTGTTAATACAGCGATTTCAAATTATGACCAAAACTCGCTATACCGCTTCCTATCTTTCTAATACAGTGGTCCCCACCCAGTTTGTTTACATTCTCCATGAGTACATCTCTCTGTTATGTCTGGAAATTTTCCAAGATTTCAAGTGTTTTAAAGTTATTTCATATTTTATATGTTCTCTGATAATTATATACTTACATGTACCTGTACCTAAATATACTTAGTGTGCTGGCATGCAGATACACAGTGGCTTTGCTAGGGTTAGTGTCACCCGGGGTGGCATCTTTAGTGTCACCCTCATGAAATCCAAGGGTGGGGGGAGTAAACTCCAGTTACATCACTACTGCATGCCCAATGACTAATGTTTAGCAATGAGAACGTTTAAGGGCCATAAACCGAACAGGAGAATACTTCTCAATTTTATTAATGATAAAATAAATAATCGTAGTAATATTGAGGAAACAAACTCAAATACCACTTTGAGTACAGCCAACAGATCCTACATTTATTCATCTTTAACAATGCAAAAAAAAAAAAAACTTGAAAAATAAAGAAAAACATTGTAATATCAGAGAAACACTAGTTCTGCTTTGACCTTGAGTACAGGTAACATCTCAATGAATCTCATCTTACATTTCCTTGCCTTCAATCCTGCAAAATTATCTATCACATCATCAAAATCAATTATTTTCCCTTTATAAGCCTATTTGTACTCTGTAATCATATAAGAGGCTGTATAGAAACGAAGGATTTTTCTCTTATGTTGCTGCAGCGCTGTTTTGGGCATTAGTGTCACCTTCTTTAGAGGCTCTATTGTGTCACCCCTTGATGGTGTCACCTGGGGTGCCCCCCCCCCTTATGACGCCACTGCAGATACACATTAAAATCACTAAAAGTGTCCCTCTAGTCTTAATGTCATAGTAATACTAATAGTACGTAATAATAATCACTCTTGGGCACATTACATGTCTTATTTTACATTAATATAGACATTTTCATTAATCCATCTATGATATTTTCTTCAAAATTATATAACAAACTGTTACATAGCATATAAACATGCTATGTTTATATGCTATGAAGGTGTCATAGATAGCCAAAGGGAAAACATTACATTTACTCTGGTCCAGCACCAGAGAAAACGTGTATGAACCTGCGTTTGGCCCATTCACTCCCACTTTTGTTTACAATTCTTGGCTTGAATTCTCATCACTTCTCCCTTCATTTATGATGGCATATAAAGGTAGTTGTTAGAAATGATAAATTCAGTGAACAAGGTATGTCGATGGTAATAATGTGGCTCTAGGCCGCATTAAATATCGTATACCTATGTAGGTAGGTCACCGTATGTGTAGCTCTGTAGTCCAGGCGGGCTACATGTACCGGCTACCTACACCTGACTTCCTACAAGTACTACTCACCTCTCACCCTACGTTAAGACTTCAAACATTTTAAGGTAAGTAATGAATGTACAATGTACGGTGGCGGCTCGTCCATAGGAACGCAGTCCCCCCCCCCAGATGCTCACTGCCAGATGTATGACTTCATCAATCTTACGCTAAAATAATTTGCAACTGACAAATATATTACAGGAAAAATCTATTGTATGTCGTTTTCAATGTACTTACAAGCGAATTTTTTATTTTTTGTTGAAACGAGCTAAAAAATTATTAAAAATAGAAGTCTGATGTGGTACAATAGTACGTATAGGTATTACTGGCGTTACGAGCTGCCACTACCTGTGTATGTACGTATTTTATTTTTTATTGTGTTTTTTAATGCCTAGTTCTATTATTAACTTAATATACGTTAGTGTAAACTTCATGTCTGGCATTTATATGCATTTATAAGTGGAAAAAATGGCATTCTGCTTTCCAGTAATGTCTGCTTTCCAGTAGTAGCCTGGAGCCTAACCTGCCATATAAATGGGGCCCTACTGTACAAGTACTGTATAATACAATGCTCCACGGGCTATTACTGTATTATATAAGAGTAGGTAACAGGAAAACTAATTACATATTATATATACAATATTTAATTTTCAAAACATTTTATACTTATCTCATTATTTTATATATATATTTCACAGACTGTCACTAGAGGCAGGACCAACTGGATCATATGTTATTCTCTAATTGTTTTGACAAGTGGATCATCCGGACGATAAACTGGAAAAGAAAACAATACATTAATACACGAGATGGAAAAAAAATTACAAAATCCCCCTAAAATTTTAAGAAAATGTGTGTGTGTGTGTGGGAGGGGGGGAAGGGCTTAGACATGCAGCAGGCATATGTGAGCATCTTAAGATAGGAGTGAATAGAGACGGAATGGTTTTTGGAACTTGGCGAGCTGTTGGGGTGTCAGTAGGGTGATATTTTGTGGGGAGATTCGGGGAGGTCGGTTGGCCGGACTTGGGGTCCTGGAGGTTGGGGGTGTGGTGCCTGCACTTTTGGGGAGGGGTTTGGGATGTTGGCTGTTTGGAGTGACATCTAAACTGTCATATCTGGGTGCCTCTGCAAAGACAGTGATTATGTGTTAATGATGGTGAAAATGTTTCTTTTTTTTTGGGGGGGGTCACACTGCATTTGTGGGAGACAAATGACATTTAAAAAAAAAAAATTATATATATATATTCTTCTTTCTTTCTTTCAACACATCGGCCATATCCCACCGAGGCAGGGGTGGCCCAAAAGGAAAAACGAAAGTTCCTCCTTTTACATTTAGTAATATATACAGGAGAAGGGGTTACTAGCCCATTGCTCCCGGCATTTTAGTTGCCTCTTACAACACACATGGCTTACGGAGGAAGAATTCTGTTCCACTTCCCCATGGAGAATATATATATATATGTATATATATATATGTATATATATATATGTATATATATATATATGTATATATATATATATATACAGTGGACCCCCGCATACCGTTGGCATCACATAACGTTTAATCCGCATACCGCTCGCTTTTATCGCAAAAATTTTGCCTCGCATACCGCTCAAAAACCCGCTCACCGCTGTTCGTCAGAGACGCGTCCAATGTGCGCCCTTAGCCAGCCTCACATGTGCCGCCAGTGGCATTGTTTACCAGCCAGCCTCCGCGGTAACATCCAAGCATACAATCGGAACATTTCGTATTATTACAGTGTTTTTGGTGATTTTATCTGCAAAGTAAGTGACCATGGGCCCCAAGAAAGCTTCTAGTGCCAACCCTACAGCAATAAGGGTGAGAATTACTATAGAGATGAAGAAAGAGATCATTGATAAGTATGAAAGTGGAGTGCGTGTCGCCGACCTGGCCAGGTTGTACAAGAAACCCCAATCAACCATCGCTACTATTGTGGGCAACAGAAAGGCAATCAAGGAAGCTGTTCTTGCCAAAGGTTTAACTGTGTTTTCGAAACAGAGATCGCAAGTGATGGAAGATGTTGAGAGACTCTTATTGGTGTGGATAAATGAAAAACAGCTAGCAGGAGATAGAGTCTCTCAAGCGATCATAAGCGAAAAGGCTAGGAAGTTGCATGAGGATTTAATTAAAAAAATCCCTGCGACTAGTGATAATGTGAGTGAATTTAAGGCCAGCAAAGGTTGGTTTGAGAGATTTAAGAAGCGTAGTGGCATACATAGTGTGATAAGGCATGGTGAGGCTGCCAGTTCGGAAAACAAAGCAGCTGAAAAATATGTGCAGGAATTCAAGGAGTACATAGACAGTGAAGGACTGAAACCTGAACAAGTGTTTAATTGTGATGAAACAGGCCTGTTTTGGAAGAAAATGCCAAGCAGGACCTATATTACTGAGGAGGAAAAGGCACTCCCAGGACATAAGCCTATGAAAGACAGTCTTACTTTGCTGATGTGTTCCAATGCTAGTGGTGATTGTCAAGTTAAGCCTTTATTAGTGTATCACTCTGAAACTCCCAGACCGTTCAGGCAAAAGAATGTCCTCAAGGAGAATTTGTGTGTGCTATGGAGGGCAAACAGTAAGGCATGGGTCACTAGGGACTTTTTCTATGACTGGTTACACCATGCATTTGCCCCCAATGTGAAAGATTACCTAACTGAAAAGAAATTAGAACTTAAGTGCCTCCTGGTGTTAGACAATGCCCCTGGTCATCCTACAGACGTGGCAGAGCGACTTTATGGGGACATGAAATTCATTAAGGTGAAGTTTTTGCCTCCTAATACCACTCCTCTCCTGCAGCCCATGGACCAGCAGGTTATTGCAAACTTCAAAAAACTGTACACAAAAGCTCTGTTTGAAAGGTGCTTTGTAGTGACCTCAGAAACTCAACTGACTCTAAGAGACTTTTGGAGAGATCACTTTAATATCCTCAATTGTGTAAACCTTATAGGTAAGGCTTGGGAGGGAGTGACTAAGAGGACCTTGAACTCTGCTTGGAAGAAACTGTGGCCAGAATGTGTAGACAAAAGGGATTTTGAAGGGTTTGAGGCTAACCCTGAGAATCCTATGCCAGTTGAGGAATCCATTATGGCATTGGGAAAGTCCTTGGGGTTGGAGGTTAGTGGGGATGATGTGAAAGAGTTGGTGGAGGAGGACAATGAAGAACTAACCACTGATGAGCTGATAGATCAACTTCAACAGCAAGAGGCCATACCTGAGGAAACTGGTTCAGAGGAGGGGAGAGAGAAATTGAAGAAGTTGCCTACTACAAAGATTAAGGAAATCTGTGCAATGTGGCTGAAAGTGCAAACCTTTATGGATGAGAATCACCCTCACACAGCTATTGCAAGCCGTGCTGGTGATTATTACACTGACAATGTTGTGAAACACTTTAGGGAAGTCATAAAGGAACGAGAGGTACAGACCACTATGGACAGATATGTTGTGCAAAAGAAGTCCAGTGACTCTGAAGCTGGTCCTAGTGGCATTAAAAGAAGAAGGGAAGTAACCCCAGAAAAGGACTCGACACCTCAAGTCTTAATGGAAGGGGATTCCCCTTCTATACACTAACACTCTCTCTCTCCTCCTCCCATCCCATCAATCATCACCAGATCTTCAATAAAAGTAAGTGTCATGTAATTGTGCATGCCTTTTTCAGTTTGTGTGTATTAAAATTAACATTTCATGTGGTAAATTTTTTTTTTTTCATACTTTTGGGTGTCTTGCACGGATTAATTTGATTTCTATTATTTCTTATGGGGAAAATTCATTCGCATACCGATCATTTCGCATAACAATGAGCCCTCTTGCACGGATTAAAATCGCTATGCGGGGGTCCACTGTATATATGTATAGGTAGTAGGTTGGTAGACAGCAACCGCCCAGGGAGGTACTACCGTCCTGCCAAGTGAGTGTAAAACGAAAGCCTGTAATTGTTTTACATGATGGTAGGATTGCTTGTGTCCTTTTTTCTGTCTCATGAACATGCAAGATTTCAGGTACGTCTTGCTACTTCTACTTACACTTAGGTCACACTACACATACATGTACAAGCACATATATACACACCCCTCTGGGTTTTCTTCTATTTTCTTTCTAGTTCTTATTCTTGTTTATTTCCTCTTACCTCCATGGGGAAGTGGAACAGAATTCTTCCTCCGTAAGCCATGCGTGTTGTAAGAGGCGACTAAAATGCCGGGAGCAAGGGGCTAGTAACCTCTTCTCCTGTATATATTACTAAATGTAAAAGGAGAAACTTTCGTTTTTCCTTTTGGGCCACCCCGCCTCGGTGGGATACGGCCGGTGTGTTGAAAGAAAGAAAGATATATATATGTATATATATATATATATGTATATATATATATATGTATATATATATATATATATGTATATATATATATATATATATGTATATATATATATATATATATGTATATATATATATATGTATATATATATGTATATGTATATATATGTATATATATGTATATATATGTATATATATATGGTTAGGGTGTGTAGAAGAGAGGGAGAATACTTCCCGGTAAAAGTAGGTCTTAGACAGGGATGTGTAATGTCACCATGGTTGTTTAATATATTTATAGATGGGGTTGTAAAAGAAGTAAATGCTAGGGTGTTCGGGAGAGGGGTGGGGTTAAATTATGGGGAATCAAATTCAAAATGGGAATTGACACAGTTACTTTTTGCTGATGATACTGTGCTTATGGGAGGATTATAGATATGAATTCTAAAGAAAAATTGCGAAGGTTAGTGGATGAGTTTGAGAATGTGTGTAAAGGTAGAAAGTTGAAAGTGAACATAGAAAAGAGTAAGGTGATGAGGGTATCAAATGATTTAGATAAAGAAAAATTGGATATCAAATTGGGGAGGAGGAGTATGGAAGAAGTGAATGTTTTCAGATACTTGGGAGTTGACGTGTCGGCGGATGGATTTATGAAGGATGAGGTTAATCATAGAATTGATGAGGGAAAAAAGGTGAGTGGTGCGTTGAGGTATATGTGGAGTCAAAAAATGTTATCTATGGAGGCAAAGAAGGGAATGTATGAAAGTATAATAGTACCAACACTCTTATGTGGATGTGAAGCTTGGGTGGTAAATGCAGCAGCGAGGAGACGGTTGGAGGCAGTGGAGATGTCCTGTCTAAGGGCAATGTGTGGTGTAAATATTATGCAGAAAATTCGGAGTGTGGAAATTAGGAGAAGGTGTGGAGTTAATAAAAGCATTAGTCAGAGGGCAGAAGAGGGGTTGTTGAGGTGGTTTGGTCATTTAGAGAGAATGGATCAAAGTAGAATGACATGGAAAGCATATAAATCTATAGGGGAAGGAAGGAGGGGTAGGGGTCGTCCTCGAAAGGGTTGGAAAGAGGGGGTAAAGGAGGTTTTGTGGGCGAGGGGCTTGGACTTCCAGCAAGCGTGCATGAGCGTGTTAGATAGGAGTGAATGGAGACGAATGATACTTGGGACCTGACGATCTGTTGGAGTGTAAGCAGGGTAATATTTAGTGAAGGGATTCAGGGAAACCGGTTATTTTCATATAGTCGGACTTGAGTCCTGGAAATGGGAAGTACAATGCCTGCACTTTAAAGGAGGGGTTTTGGGATATTGGCAGTTTGGAGGGATATGTTGTGTATCTTTATACGTATATGCTTCTAAACTGTTGTATTCTGAGCACCTCTGCAAAAACAGTGATAATGTGTGAGTGTGGTGAAAGTGTTGAATGATGATGAAAGTATTTTCTTTTGGGGGATTTTCTTTCTTTTTTGGGTCACCCTGCCTCGGTGGGAGACGGCCGACTTGCTGAAAAAAAAAAATGTTTTGATAATAAATTTCTAATGCATATAGAACTTACTACCTCCTTCAATTTACTCCATCTTCCACCACTGTGTTTAATGGGGTGTCTGATTACATTAGCCAAAAAGCAGACCAAGTCTGCTGTAAAGTCTGCTATATTGAATGGCTATTCTGTCTGGTTGTATGCTTGATAAAATGGACTGACTCCGCTGAATTGAAAGTTTGTAGGGGGTATATCCTGGACGCGTCCGTTTTCAGTATTCCTGGGCAGTGGGAACGGTGACTCAGCTTGTATCAGTTTTTTGTCTACTTATGTTACACACCATTTCATTTCCAATTTTCCATGGATCTACAGTGTCTTTAATAATTTAAAGTACCATGTACAGTGTTATTAACAGTGACCTCTAAGCAAGTAATGGTGCCAAGAAGTGTGTACCCTTAACTGTTAAGGGGAAACTTGAATTAATAAGAGAGCTGGTGGATGGCATTTCAATATCCTGTGGCCTGGTTGGTATTGCACTTGTCTCACACACAGTATCTGTGGTTCAATCCCTGACACAGATGGAAATGTTGGGCATGTTTCCTTAAGACATCTGCTGTCCCTGTTCACTGAGCAGTAAGTAGGTACCTGGGTGTTACTGGACTGGTGTGGGTGGCATCCTGGGGGACAAGATTGAAGGATCCCAATGGAAATAAGACAGACAGTCCTCGATGATGCATTGACTTTCTTGGGTTATCTTGGATGGCTAATACTCTGGGATAAAAATCCCAACAAATCTTATATTATGGTATAGCAAAACAGTGTCTGACATTCATAGAAGCAAGGAAAACGTAATGTGCTATGGCGTACATTGCAGATGCTAGCCATCAAACCATGTGTCTCCCATACCATCTACAATATTACTGCTGGAGCTTTGCAGCTCCTCTGACTCAAAATAAATTCTATGTCAACACTAGACCACAAGGGAATATTATACAGGTCCGCCATCACAAATCCGGCAATCAGTTATTCGGTTCCTTCAGTTATTCGGCACTAATTTTGGCTAGCATAATTTCAAATTTCCAGGGTCGCCACACCAACCTGCTGGTACTGTTTGGTGGCGCTACTTGCTGCATAAGTCATTCCAATTTCTTTTTCTCCATTAATTGTTATAACCTGCTGACGTTTAGCCCTAGCCATGGTTCCAATGAATAAAAGAAATGCTTCTCATTATGTAAAGCACCTACACAGTACATTATCCATTAAAGATAAGGTGGCTTTGAAGCCACTGTCGGTTGCCATGAGCTCAGTCTCATGATGCAGGAGAATATGCTTTATTATGCTAATATCAACACTACAGCTTATTTGCCTATCACAACTGATCTAATATGACATAATAAACAATATAAATAACATAAAACATGTTAAATACTCCAGAATGAATAATATTCGGCATAATACTGAGCAGTTTGATGAAGGTATGAAGAGGATGTGGTATACAAATACCATTCTCCTATCCCTGTCTTGGTGGCTTATATTAGAGATAACGGAGTATAGCACAGGGCTAGCTGTGATATACACTCGTACTGCACCATAAACTTGAAACAAAAAAAGTTATTTTCTCTATATAGATTATCACACAGCAGCATGTGTGTAGAGAACCTAGGATAACCCAAAAAAAGTCAACATGGCTTATTTTTAGTACCTGGCTTGGGTTAGCCATATATGATTTTTGGTAAATATTCGATTCCCAGCCAGGGTAGAAACATTAGGCGTGTTTCTTTACACCTGTTGTCTATGTTTACCCATCAGTAAATGGGTACCTGGGTGTTAGCCGACTAGTGTGGGTGTTATCCTGGGACACTGACCTAATTTTCTTGAAATACTCTGCATAACAAGCAGCTTTCTATACAGTAGTATGCCACTGATGTCAACTAGGACTGTATACCTTGTACATGTACGTGTAGTAAATAAAGATATTATTATTATTATTATTATTATATAATTTTCTCAGTTGTTTGTTGGGTTATCTTATTCAAACTTGGGTAATGTATGATGGAAAGATACTTCTTCACATACACCAAAAATGAAAGAAATCAGACCATAAATAGCGGAGTTCACTTCTTCGCCATTTGCGGCAGCTTAGCAGTATATTTTTGTATGGTTGTTATGGTTATATTTTAATTTTTTCGGTCTAATTTGATAGAATGAAAGATATATTACAGAAATTGATATGATTTTGATTGGTTTCATGACAAAAAGTACCTTGAAATTGCGCTCACAGTTGCGAAAATGTTCTATTCTTTAGCGAAGCTCAAGAGTAAACAAATGACGTCACCGTCCAATACCTGTCCGCCTGCCAGTCTAAATTCCAGTACGGAGTCAAGAATGGCTTGGCATTATTTATACAATTATTACAATAATGCAGCAGTATGCATAACAGTAAATCTTCTATTTTTTTGTGAATAAAAATTCCAAATGAAAAGCAAGAGTAATATAAAAGGGGCCTGTAGCCATGACTAATGAACAGAAAAAAATGTTATTTTAGTGCCAGGAATGTCTGCATTGTTTATTCTGGATCTATTTTGAAATTGGCATCTGTTGAAATTTGTGTGAAATCGGTCAAACTGCCAATTTCTGACCACTTTATTGGGTAGTTGAAATAAGTGAATGGGCAGTTTCTTGTACTCAGTTGACAGACTAGAAGTAAATAAGTTTATTCAGGTATACACAAATACAGTTACATAGGTTATCATACATAGCAGTGTATGTATAGAGAACCTTGGATGACCCAGAAAAGTCAGACAAAGAGACTTATTTCCAGTACCTGGCTTGGGCTTGCCATATATGATTTTTGGTAAATATTTTTTTTTTCTCGGTTGTTTGTTGGGCTATCTCATTGAAACTTGGGCAATGTATGATGGAAAGATGCTTCTTAACATACAACAAAAATAAAAAAGACAGATGATAAATAAGGGAGTTAACTTCTCAGTCATTAGCCGCCTCTTTGCAGTATATTTTCGTATGGTTTTTATGGTTGTATTCTCATTTTTTTGGACTCATTTGATAGAATGGAAGATATATTACAGAAATAGACATGATTTTGATTGCTTTCATAACGAAAAGTACCTTGAAATTGAGCTCAAAGTAGCAGAAATGTTCGATTTTTGCCAATGTTCAATGAACTGTTTAAGTCAAGTTGGTAAATTTTATTAAGTGTATTCTAACCTAACCACTCTGTAATTTGGCAAACTCAGTAATCCGGCAAACTACAGGTCCCAATGATGCCGGATTTGTGATGGAGGACCTGTACATCTTTAAGTTCATCCATCCACCAGAAAATGTAAAAAAAAAAAAAATTACTGTACTGTACTTTTAAGTCATTTTCTTTCTGGGTACAAGTACAGGTAATAGTGTATTGTAGTCTAGGTTATTGTTAGTCTGCCTGAAGTGCACTGCATCATAGTGGCTTTCTTCTGTTCTTAACAATATTTTATTATATGTAAACTGCATAACCTGTATACTGCAGGAAAGAAATAAAGTCTGTTTTATTGGGTGTTTGAAGATGTCCAGTAGTCGATCAATAAAGCGGACTACGTCCACTTAATGGAAACTTTCAATATAACAGATTTTTGGCTACAGCAGACACCCCTTCCCCTATTAATCCATTTTATCAAAAATTTATCATACATATTGAACTGTAGTATCAGCATGTCTCTGGCAAGACAGTGATGGAGTGGGTGAGGACAACAGTATTTTTTCTTTTTTGGGTCACCCTGCCTTGGTGGGAAACGACAGTGTAAAAAAAAAAATACACGACTCTTTCATACTGATACCCATTTTTCTCATGGGATAAAACTGGCTTTCATACACATTATATCACACTAAAATATACCTTTAGCCTCTTTCTAAACCAACTGAATAAAACTTGACAAAATTTAGACTTTGATAGACATATTCTTTGCTTTGTAGCCTCTTCTGGTCCACTATTCAAATTCATTTTTTTATTTCTTTTCATGCTGTATGGTAGGTAGGTAAAAGCTTTGCCAGGAAAATGGATAGGTGATTCCTGATGCTGGTCTTAGTCATATGACGACCCACAGCTGGAGCTTTTGGTCATCTGACCGAGGCCTTCCACTGGCTTACCCCTCCACCTCTTTAAAAATCATGGTTATGATTATATCTTTCCTGCTGTATGTGGATAATGTTGTTTACATGTAATAAAATATTGTTAGGCACAAAAGAAAGCCACTAGTATGCAATTGCATTCTGAGCAAACTAATCCTAATGCTTAAGACTAATTAGGAATTACAGGCTATTAAGTAGGATTTTTATGTAGTTAAATATTATCATATGCATAAGTAAGGTAGCAAAATGAACAATGGTACAATTCTCAAAACTTATATAAATGATTTTTCTGAGTCACTTATTATGTACAGCTGACTCAACTATGTTGAATTCTTTCCATAATATTCTCAAGATTCTTGGCTTTCTGTGCATGCTTAAGATTCCCACTTTCTGCCCCATACTGCAAGTAACTTGCTTGTCTTAGCACTGCATAATCCCTGCCTAGAAGCCATCCTGGGAACACAATATGGTGAAGAATGGATTCAATTTCTTTCACATCATAAACTATTTCTCAACAAGATTGGGTGCCATAAAGAAAAACTCATTCAGTGACTGTCTTGCCAGATATGTGCAGATGTCACATTAAACTCAAATAAACTGTATCATCCTCTCCCTCTCCCCTTCCATCAACTGTACTTCCCATCTTTATTTATTTATTTTTTTCAACAAACTGGCTGTTTCCCATCAAGGCAGGGTGACCAAAAAAGAAGAAACACTATGACCATCACTCACTCCATTATACTGCATGTGTGTCTATTTTTCCATCATGTCAGTATTTTATACCATTCATCTCCACTACAGTATTGTCATTACCTGTATAACTGTAGCGATAGCGTTTTTTATCTCCATCATTCTTGACATACCTCCACAGGCCTACACCCATCAATCCAATACCTGAAATAAAGATAAGTATTGTACAGTGTTTCCAACACAGGCAGGCCCTGCTGTACAGCACTTCATTTTACAGCATTTCGCAAATACAGTGGCTGTCAATTATAGCCATTCATTTACTTAGACTTTCTACAATGAATATATTCACTCACTATAAGCTAAGGATGAAAATATTTTAAGGTAAGTAATGTATATACTGTATCTCCATTTATTAAGCCTAGCTCTATTGCTCATTTAATATATGTTAGTATAAACATGTTATCAGGCTTTTAAATGCATTTGAAAGTGAAAAAAGGCTATGTTTCACTTTTCAGCAATTTTAGCTTTACACAAGTATCCCAGAACCCTGCCACATAAGTGGGGCCATACTGTAGCCCAGAATATAACCTGCTGTATAAGTGGGGCCCTCCTGTATACAGCTTCTCCTCACTTAGCAACGTACTCGTTTACCAACGCCTCGGACTTACAACGGGCTCTCTGACCAGTATTCATACCTAATAATGTATGTTAGAGCTGATTTCCTCTATACTGTTTATTTCAGTATACAGTGGACCCCCGGTTAACGATATTTTTTTCATTCCAGAAGTATGTTCAGGTGCCAGTACTGACCGAATTTGTTCCCATAAGGAATATTGTGAAGTAGATTAGTCCATTTCAGACCCCCAAACATACACGTACACACGCACTTACATAAATACACTTACATAATTGGTCGCATTGGGAGGTGATCGTTAAGCGGGGGTCCACTGTACATACAGTACACTACTGTATACACATTTAAAAATATACCAGAAATGTTATAAATGGTGCAAAGGTGACATTAAAACAATATCAGAGATGGCTGACACAAACTCGCTACCATTATAGTATGCTCCTCACTTAGCGACAAATTCGTTTAACCCTTTGACTGTTTCAGGCCCCTCTCTGAAACTGTCATTCTATGTCGCTCAATTTTTGAAAAAAAAAAAAATTATTTTTTCTTATGAAATGATAGAGAATCTTTTCCCGATGGTAATGACACCAAAAGTTCGAAATTTGGTCGAAAACTCGTGGAATTATGCTCCCGTGAAGTTAGCGGTCTCGGCGACATATGCGTATCGGCGATTTCGCCGACTTTGAGCCCAATTTTCAGCCAATTCCATTGTTCCAGTTGACCAAACTCATAGCTATTTCTTTAGAACTCCATTTTATCTATCAGCTGAGTACAAGAAACCTCCCATTTACTAATTTGGACTACCCAATATGGTGGTCAGAAATTGGCAATTTGGCCAATTTCACACAAAATAAAAAAGATGCCAATTTCAAAATAGGGTCCAGAATAAACAAGGTAGACATTCGTGGCACTAAAATAACATATCCTCTGTTCATTAGTCACATCTCTAGGCCCCTCTTATATTATTATTGCTTTCTATTTTGATTTTTTATTCATACAAAAAAATACAAAATTTACTGTTATGCAGACGACTGCATTATTGTAAAAATGGTATAAATAATATCAGTGCACTAGTGAAAGAATATTAGACTCCCCAGTTGACGTGTATTGGACGTGTTGTGTGATTTATGTACTCTTGAACATTGGTAAAAATCGAACATTTCCGCTACTTTGAGCTCAGTTTCAAGGTCGTTTTCATCGTAAAAGTAATGAAAATCATCTCTATTTCTGTAATATGTTTTCCATTTTATCACCTAAGACCATGAAAACGCGAATACAACGATAAATACTATACGAAAATACACCTCAAAGTCGGCGTTTTATTCCAAAAAAACGATCAGAGTTTTTTTTTTTCTCATTACGCAATGTGTGCTGCAGGATTTTTTTTATGTGGTGCACACTGACCACACAGACCCATTCTCTCACATGTGGGCCTACCAGCTTTCTCCCGCTTGATTTGAAGCCGCTAGAATTATTGAGTATATATACGTCAGAAACATTGGCTCGTAAGACGTATTTATACGTCGAAAACAGTCAAAGGGTTAACGATGTGGTCTCAGGAATGGAACTCCGATGTTAAGTGAGGACGTGCTGTATTCATTATTATTGTTGTTATTACATCTCTGGGAAGGGGGCAGTGCTAAACCTGTATGGGCCATATAGTGCCTGGGGGCAATGGGAGACATTTAGGTTTAACATAAGGAAGGTGAACACAGATCTAACAAACCAATTTTGATATGATTTTGTAAATTGAGTTGCAAATTAATATAGTATATAATGAGGAATGGGGATATGTTGCAGTTTTTTTTAACTTCAGTAGACCATCATTTAGCACGAGTTTATTTGGCATGATTCGGGTATAGCAAGATTGAAGAACTGCGACACAATTTTATGTAACACGTCGAAAAATTAGTTTAACACGGGAAGGACAAAAAAAATTCCCTTTTCCTCAAGCGGCCGCCTTGTTGTGGATCAGCAGGGAAAACCTCCCGCAGTCCACCGCCACCCTGCGACATCACTCCACCATCCCAGCATTTGTACTTCATACATGTCCAGTCTTTCTTCTCTGTTACAAGCTAGATGTGTTTGTGAATTGTTTTGATCTTTTGGCCATAATGAAGTGTTACTTTGTATACCTGGAGTACCTGGAGTTTACCTGGAGAGAGTTCCGGGGGTCAATGCCCCCGTGGCCCGGTCTGTGACCAGACCTCCTGGTGGATCAGAGCCTAATCAACCAGGCTGTTACTGCTGGCTGCACGCAAACCAATGTACGAGCCACAGCCCGGCTGGTCAGGAACCGACTTTAGGTGCTTGTCCTGTGCCAGCTTGAAGACTGCCAGGGGTCTGTTGGTAATCCCCCTTATGTATGTTGGGAGGCAGTTGAACAGTCTCGGGCCCCTGACATTTATTGTATGGTCTCTTAACGTGCTAGTGACACCCCTGCTTTTCATTGGGGGGATGTTGCATCGTCTGCCAAGTCTTTTGCTTTCGTAGCGAGTGATTTTCGTGTGCAAGTTTGGTACTAGTCCCTCTAGGATTTTCCAGGTGTATATAATCATGTATCTCTCCTGCCTGCGTTCCAGGGAATACAGGTTCAGGAACCTCAAGCGCTCCCAGGAATTGAGGTGTTTTATCTCCGTTATGCGTGCCATGAAGGTTCTCTGTACATTTTCTAGGTCAGCAATTTCACCTGCCTTGAAAGGTGCTGTTAGTGTGCAGCAATATTCCAGCCTAGATAGAACAAGTGACCTGAAGAGTGTCATCATGGGCTTGGCATCCCTAGTTTTGAAGGTTCTCATTATCCATCCTGTCATTTTTCTAGCAGATGCGATTGATACAATGTTATGGTCCTTGAAGGTGAGATCCTCCGACATGATCACTCCCAGGTCTTTGACGTTGGTGTTTTGCTCTATTTTGTGGCCAGAATTTGTTTTGTACTCTGATGAAGATTTAATTTCCTCGTGTTTGCCATATCTGAGTAATTGAAATTTCTCATTGTTAAACTTCATATTGTTTTCTGCAGCCCACTGAAAGATTTGGTTGATGTCCGCCTGGAGCCTTGCAGTGTCTGCAATGGAAGACACTGTCATGCAGATTCGGGTGTCATCTGCAAAGGAAGACACGGTGCTGTGGCTGACATCCTTGTCTATGTCAGATATGAGGATGAGGAACAAGATGGGAGCAAGTACTGTGCCTTGTGGAACAGAGCTTTTCACCGTAGCTGCCTCGGACTTTACTCTGTTGACTACTACTCTCTGTGTTCTGTTAGTGAGGAAATTATAGATCCATCGACCGACTTTTCCCATTATTTCTTTATCACGCATTTTGTGCGCTATTACGCCATGGTCACACTTGTCGAAGGCTTTTGCAAAGTCTGCATATATTACATCTGCATTCTTTTTGTCTTCTAGTGCATCTAGGACCTTGTCGTAGTGATCTAATAGTTGAGACAGACAGGAGCGACCTGTTCTAAACCCATGTTGCCCTGGGTTGTGTAATTGATGGGTTTCTAGATGGGTGGTGATCTTGCTTCTTAGGACCCTTTCAAAGATTTTTATGATATGGGATGTTAGTGCTATCGGTCTGTAGTTTGCTGTTGCTTTATTGCCCCCTTTGTGGAATGGGGCTATGTCTGTTGTTTTTAGTAACTGTGGGACGACCCCCATGTCCATGCTCCCTCTCCATAGGATGGTAAAAGCTCGTGATAGGGGCTTCTTGCAGTTCTTGATGAACACGGAGTTCCATGAGTCTGGCCCTGGGGCAGAGTGCATGGGCATGTCATTTATCGCCCGTTCGAAGTCATTTGGCATCAGGATAACATCAGATAGGCTTGTGTTAACCAAATTCTGTGACTCTCATAAAAAATTCATTTTGATCTTCGACTCTCAGTCTGGTTAGCGGCTTGCTAAAAACTGAGTCATATTGGGACTTGAGTAGCTCACTCATTTCCTTGCTGTCATCTGTGTAGGACCCATCTTGTTTAACCCTTTGACTGTTTCAGGCCCCTTTCTGAAACTGTCATTCTATGTCGCTCAATTTTTGAAAAAAAAAAATTATTTTTTCTTATGAAATGATAGAGAATCTTTTCCCGATGGTAATGACACCAAAAGTTCGAAATTTGGTCGAAAACTCATGGAATTATGCTCCCGTGAAGTTAGCGGTCTCGGCGACATATGCGGATCGGCGATTTCGCCGATCTTTAGAACTCCATTTTATCTATCAGCTGAGTACAAGAAACCTCCCATTTACTAATTTGGACTACCCAATATGGTGGTCAGAAATTGGCAATTTGGCCAATTTCATGCAAACTAAAAAAGGTGCCAATTTCAAAATAGGGTCCAGAATAAACAAGGTAGACATTCGTGGCACTAAAATAACATATGCTCTGTTCATTAGTCATATCTCTAGGTCCCTCTTATATTATTATTGCTTTCTATTTTGATTTTTTATTCATACAAAAAAATACAAAATTTACTGTTATGCAGACTACTGCATTATTGTAGAAATGGTATAAATAATATCAGTGCACTAGTAAAAGAATATTAGACTCCCCAGTTGACGTGTATTGGACGTGTGGTGTGATTTATTTACTCCTGAACATTGGTAAAAATCGAACATTTCCGCTACTTTGAGGTCAGTTTCAAGGTCGTTTTCATCGTCAAAGTAATGAAAATCATCTCTATTTCTGTAATATGTATTCCATTTTATCACCTAAGACCATGAAAACGCGAATACAACGATAAATACTATACGAAAATACACCTCAAAGTCGGCATTTTATTCCAAAAAAAACGATGAGTTTTTTTTTCTAATTACGCAATGTGTGCTGCAGGATTTTTTTTATGTGGTGCACACTGACCACACAGACCCATTCTCTCACATGTGGGCCTACCAGCTTTCTCCCGCTTGATTTGAAGCTGCTAGAATTATTGAGTATATATACGTCAGAAACATTGGCTCGTAAGACGTATTTATACGTCAAAAACAGTCAAAGGGTTAAGTAGGGGCCCAATACTGGACGTTGTTCTCGACTCTGATTTGGCATAGGAGAAGAAATACTTTGGGTTTCTTTCGATTTCATTTATGGCTTTTAGTTCTTCCCGCGATTCCTGACTCCTATAAGATTCCTTTAGCTTAAGTTCGATGCTTGCTATTTCTCTGACCAGTGTCTCCCTACGCCTTTCAGATATATTGACCTCTTTTAGCCGCTCTGTTATTCTTTTCCATCGCCTGTAAAGGGAGCGCCTGTCCCTTTCTATTTTACAGCTACTCCTCCTTTTTCTTAAGAGGAATAAGCCTTGTGCATACATCAAGCGCCACCGAGTTAATATGTTCTAGGCATAAGTTGGGGTCTGTGTTGCTAAGTATATCTTCTCAGCTTATATCAGTTAGGATTTGGTTTACTTGGTCTCACTTTATGTTTTTGTTATTGAAGTTGAATTTGGTGAATGCTCCCTCGTGACTAATCTCATTATGTCGGTCTGGGGCTCCGCGCATACATGTCTGAACCTCAATTATGTTGTGATCTGAGTATATTGTTTTTGATATGGTGACATTTCATATCAGATCATCATTGTTAGTGAAGATGAGGTCTAGTGTATTCTCCAGTCTAGTAGGCTCTATTATTTGCTGGTTTAAATTGAATTTTGTGCAGAGATTTAAAAGCTCGTGTGAGTGTGAGTTTTCATCAGAGCTGCCTCCTGGTGTTATTACTGCAACAATATTGTTTGCTATATTCCTCCATTTTAGGTGCCTTAAGTTGAAATCCCCGAGGAGCAAGATGTTGGGTGCAGGAGCTGGCAGATTTTCCAGACAGTGGTCAATTTTTAACAGCTGTTCCTGGAATTGCTGGGATGTTGCATCCAGAGGCTTGTAGACTACCACAATGACTAGATTTTGGTTCTCGACCTTTACTGCTAAAACTTCCACTACATCATTTGAGGCATTCAGCAGTTCTGTGCACACAAGTGACTCTGCAATGTACAGGCCAACCCCCCCCCCCCCTTTTGCCTGTTCACTCTGTCGCATCTGTATAGGTTGTAACCTGGGATCCATATTTCGTTGTCCAATTGATCCTTTATGTGGGTCTCAGTGAAAGCCGCGAACATTGCCTTTGCCTCTGCAAGCAGTCCACGGATGAAAGGTATTTTGTTGTTTGTTGCTGGCTTTAGACCCTGTATATTTGCAAAGAAGAATGTCATCGGACTGGTGGTATTGTTGGTACTGGGGGGGGATTTTTTTTCCGGCATTAGTATCTGTATCTGTTGGTATGGAGTGGAGGCCATCGACTGTGGTTCCACTCCAGGAATGACTGGTGTACGATTTCTGCCATTTCCTGCCAGTTTTTTTTTCTTCCTGGCACTAAAAAACCTCTCCCTCTTGAATGGCTGTGGCTACCCAGGTTTTCCCATGGCCTGGATATTTTGTATCTTTTTGTCCCCTTTAGATGGTGTGTCTGGCAATTTAAGTTATAGCACAGTCTTTCCTGTACTGAAGAGGGACACATTTCAGGGTGAAAAAGCTTACAGGAAGGGAGTTTGCATTTTCCTGTTGTCATATGGGCACGGCATTTTCTAGGGTGGTCATAGTTGCACGTCCCATCTGTTTTTCCAGATTTCCCATGCCTGCAGATACCAAGTGCATAGTATCTGCACAGGCTTTGTTTCCATTTGCCTTAGGTTTCTGTGACTGTATTCCCTGTTGGTGCATATTTACCTGTCTTATTCCTATCCTCCCTAGCACCAACAAAGGAGCTCCCACCAGTTGTTTTTGGTAATATATCCTCACTATTGCTAGTGGAGTCCTCTTGTTTGCTATTTCCTGTGGTATTTCTAGTTTGCAATATTGGTTTTATCTTATCTTTGACTACACTTGATTCCCCACTACGGCTCCTGTCTCCCATGAGGTCATTTATATGCATTCCATCCTGCATACAATTCCCGACTACCTGGACAAAATCTCCAGCTTCACCATTACTGTCTACCAGGACAGCACTGTCAGCCCCACATTTACTGACAACCAGGACATCAACTCCAGCCTTACAGTTTCTGTCTACATGACCAGCATCAAGGGCAGTACCATCCAGCCCAGACTTTTTATGTTCCCATCTGTTGTAGAAAGCTTCCAGGTTGTCTATGAAAGCAGCTTTGATGTTATCCTCTTTTAATATCAATGTGATATTAGTCCACAGATTTATCTCATTTGGACATACCCAAAAACACTTCCCTGTTTTAATACTTCTTGTAGCTAGTTCTTGGATATTTGCACAAGGGGCATGACACCAATTTCCACAAAAATGACAATTTATCCATGTGGAAGCCCGTTTGTTTGATTGATTGCAGACTACACAGGGCTTCATAATGATTTGAATGGTTGAATTACTGTAATTCTACTAGCAACCTCTTGAATACTCTATTAATAACCTCCTTAAAGTGAAGCTCTAGCTATTTGTATTTCTATTTCTAACTGTACTTGTATGTTAGGACAGCTTACCGGAGTAAGTTTGTGTGACTGACTGATTTACTGAATGACTGACTTACTGAATGACTGACTTACTGAATGACGTAACTGACTGAATGACTTGATGTTAGACACTCCAGTACAGCCATCGGCTTCAGTACCAGAATGTCTACCATCCACCTCAGCCCAGTAGGGCCACAGCATAACTCTCCACTCTCTTTACAATCATCCACAAACACGAGCACTCACAATTTAAGGTAAGAAATACTATTATTTCTGTTACATTTGTAGTTGTACGCAGTAAAAACAACATAATACATCACAAAAATGAACCACAATTACATATTCACTTTTATTTTTGTAAGATGTGGAGGCCTAAAAAAAGTTGTTTGGTTTTTTGGGGGGCTCTCAGGAACGTAATTCCATTTTTCCCATAAGTTCTTCAATTCATCTAACACGATTTTTTTCTTTTTACCTAGTTAGTTTAATATGTTTACCTAACATGGCATTTTCAGGAATGTAACTGTGTTAAATGACGGTCTACTGTATAATGTCGGCATGCCTCTGGCAAGACAGTAGTGGAGTGAGTGATGAAAGTGTTTCTTCTGTTATGGGTCAACCTGCCTCAGTGGGAAACAGCTGAGTTAAAAACAAGTTTTGCAAATAAATCACAGGACAGGCCTGTGAATTTCAGGACTCTCTTGCCATGGGTTTGAACCCCACCCATTTTGTTATTTTTAAACAATGCATAATATTGCTGTAAGGCAAATATCTCTAAGACAACAATCAAGATGTTAACAGAGAATTAACCGTGAAAAACTAAGAAAAAGAAAAAAGAAAAAAATAACAATCTGACTAATCAAATTTCGTCATATGGGTATTTGCTTACCGACTAATGCCATAACAGAGGAGGCCATCACCTCTGGGATTTCTGCCCATCCCTGGCGATACAATTGTGATACTGAAATATACAATAAATATTAATCACCCAACTCCACTAAAGCAAACAAAATTATTTACCAAAAAAATTTTGACAGTGATAAAAGAGTAATAAAAAAAATTATGCCCTTAACTACTCTACCAATAAACAATTTTGACCCCCCCCATGGTAATTTTATTTAGGTACAGGTACACAGTTTATCATACATAGTAACATACTTATTCATGTGCCTACTACATATACAGAACAATACACGCAAATATAAACCCTCCACTCAAACTTCTCCTCACCAACCTAAACAGGACACATGACCACAACACAAGACACAGATCTCTTTTTGATATACCTCATGTCCATATCACACTGTGTAAAAACTCTATGCACATAAAGGGCCCCAAAATATGGTATTCATTACCAGAAGATATTAACCCTTTGAGGGTTTTCGTCGTACTAGTACGTCTTACGCGTAGGGGTTTTTGACGTACTAGTACTCATAAATTCTAGCGGCCTCAAATCTAGTGGGAGAAAGCTGGTAGGCCTTCATATGAAAGAATGGGTCTATGTGGTCAGTGTGCACAGTCTAAGAAAAATCCTGCAGCACACAGTGCATAATGAGAAAAAAAAAACTTTTACCATTTTTTTTTAATAAATCAGCGACTTTGCAGTGTATTTTCGTATGGTATTTATTGTTGTATTCTAGTTTTCTTGGTCTCATTTTATAGAATGGAAGACATATTACAGAAATTGAGATGATTTTGACTGGTTTTACAAAGAAAGGTGCCTTGAAATTGAGCTCAAAGTAGCAGAAATGTTCGATTTTTACCAAACTTCAAAAGTAAACAAATCGTGCCAAGCGTGCAATACACGTCAACTGGTGAGTCTAATATTCTTTCACAAGTGCACCAATAATATTTATACCATTTTTTACACTAATGCAGTAGTCTGCATAACAGTAAATCTTATATTTTTTGTGAAAATAAAAATTCAAAGTGGAAAGCAAAAGAATATAAGAGGGGCCTTGAGACATGACTAATGACTAGAGGAAATGTCATTTTAGTGCCAGGAATGTCTTTCTTGTTTATTCTGGACCCTATTCGGAAATTGGCATCTTTTGAAATTTGTGTGAAATTGGCAAAATTGCTAAATTCTGACCACTGTACTGGATAGTTGAATTTCATAAATGAGTGGTTTCTTGCACCCATTCGATAGAAAAAATGGAGTTCTAGCGACATATTCATGTTTTTTGTCGACTAGTACAGTGAAATTGGCCGAAAATGGGGCTCAAAGTAGGCAAAATCGCCGATGCGTAAACATCGCCGAGACCGCTAACTTTGCGAGAGCATAATTCCGTAAGTTTTCTATCAAATTTCAAACTTTTGGTGTCTTTATGATCGGGAAAAGATTCTCTATCTTTTCATAAGAGAAAATAATTTTTTTTTTTTTTTAAATTTGGCCGACCCTGAGAATGAGTTTCGGAGAGGGCCTGTCGACCCTCAAAGGGTTAAATAAACCAGTCTGAAAATCAATTTAAGACTTCTCAAAAGCCACTTAATCACCCTAGACTAAATGCTAAATACTCAGTACACACATACTCACCTATGTACTCCCACATCATAACTTCAACAATCACTTTGAACCTTTTATCCATTGTTGACAAGAATATAATTGAATCATTGTTTTCACAAGAAGCATTTTTGAATATATGAATATATCTTTTGTCTTATACAAATTTTGATTCAATTATAATTAATAATCTACTGTACAACTATGAAATAATTACTATCCTACTGTACAACTATGATAAAATCCTTAGTGTTAAGTAGTCTGTAAGCCAATAATGTTAAGTTGGCCCATATTGCCTAGGCATAATAATCTCTCTCTCTGCATTGCAACCCATTATTGTAAATACAAAATCTCAATGTACTGTTTGCAAAGACATAAAATAAATAAATAATAAATAAATAAATATGTAAATTACCCACCAGGATAACTCAAAAAAAGTCAAAGTGACTTATTTCCATTGGGGTCCTTGTAAAATCTTATTATTGAAACCTTAAACATTATACACAGTTTATATCCTCATTTATATCCTTGTGCATATATTTTAATATAATTTTTTTAAAGGGGTGGATGGGTAAGCCAGAGAAAGACCTCAGTCATGTGACCAAAAGTTCCAGTGGCATCAGGAAACAACTGTCCTGTTTAGAAAGAATAAAAAGACACAATACTGAGACTGGAACAATACACAGATAACCCACACATACAAGAATGAAATTTATGGCTGCATTTCGGTCAAAGTCGGACCAAAATGTCGTCATAAGTTTCATTCATTGTCCTGTTTCTAGATGAATCTTACCTGACCTAACCTTTCCTATACCTTCAATAAGTTTCGAGAATTTTTCTACTCCCGGTCATACCCTACATCCCTTAATTCTCTATGTACCTTCAGTGGGTTTTGAGAGTTCTATTCTGGCAGCCTGGTTCTAGGCCAGACTTGTCTCATGCTTGCCTGGTCAACTAGGCTGTTGCTACTGGCAGCCCACATGCAGCCATAATACTTTACCCTATTTCTCATATATAATATTGATGACCCAAATACTAGACAACTATTTCTCCTTTATATTCCAGACAGACTAAATGATGCCTTCCTATAAGAGTGAAAATGTTAACTAGGCCTATATAAGTGGCATCATGCACTTTGTACAAAAAAATCGTAAACTATTATTATTAGTGGTACTAGTATTACTATTATTAGTAGTACCAGTATTAATATTATTACGAAGTGTTATTATTAGTATTACTAGTAGTAGTATTATTAGAGTAGCACTATTATTAGTAATACTGTTGTTATTATTAGCAGTAGTACCGTTACTATTAGTAATACTATTATTATAGTAGTGGTACTATTAGTAGTAGTACTAGTACTATTATCATTAGCAGTACTGTACCATCATTATTATTAGTACTATTATTAATAGAACTATTATTTTTTTTTTTTATTATTGGATCAAGGGCATCACCAGCATCATAACTCACGTAAATAACTGTATACGCTTAATTGGGGAAATAACTATTTGGGGAAACAACTGTCTGGGAAAATAACTATTTTGGGAAATATCTGGGGAATAACTGTCTTGGTAAATAACTGGGGGAAATAATTATCTGGGAAAAATAACTCTGGGGAAATTAACTACAGGTATAATAACTTTTGGGATAAAGAGTATCTGGGGAAATAACTGTCTGGGAAAAATAACTGGGGAAATAGCTGTGTAGGTAAAACAAGGAAATAACAATATCTGGGAAAATACCATAATTATGCCAATGGAAATAAGTCACTCTGACTTTTTTGGGTTATCCCAGGTTGTCTGCACACATGTTCCCCTCAAGGAAGGTTCCTTAATGTTGGTGAGGGGCTCTTGATTTAGGGAACTGGATCTGTGCTCCAGTTCCCCGAATTAAGCCTGAATGCCTTCCACATCCCCCCCCAGGCGCTGTATAATCCTCCGGGTGTAGCGCTTCCCCTTTGATTATAATAATAATAATAATGCACACATGCTGCTATGTTGCCAGCGATCATGTGGTGGTGGTGAACACTGCCAGCGATCATGTGGTGGTGTGAACACTGCCAGCGATCATGTGGTGGTGGTGAACACTGCCAGCGATCATGTGGTGGTGGTGAACACTGCCAGCGATCATGTGGTGGTGGTGAACACTGCCAGCGATCATGTGGTGGTGGTGAACACTGCCAGCGATCATGTGGTGGTGGTGAACACTGCCAGCGATCATGTGGTGGTGGTGAACGCTGCCAGCGATCATGTGGTGGTGGTGAACACTGCCAGCGATCATGTGGTGGTGTGAACACTGCCAGCGATCATGTGGTGGTGGTGAACACTGCCAGCGATCATGTGGTGGTGGTGAACACTGCCAGCGATCATGTGGTGTGAACACTGCCAGCGATCATGTGGTGGTGGAGAACACTGCCAGCAATCATGTGGTGGTGTGAACACTGCCAGTGATCATGTGGTGGTGAACAATGCCAGCGATCATGTGGTGGTGGTGGAGAACACTGCCATCAATCATGTGGTGGTGTGAACACTGCCAGCGATCATGTGGTGGTGAACACTGCCAGCGATCATGTGGTGGTGGTGGAGAACACTGCCAGCAATCATGTGGTGGTGTGAACGCTGCCAGTGATCATGTGGTGGTGTGAACACTGCCAGCGATCATGTGGTGGTGGTGAACACTGCCAGCGATCATGTGGTGCTGAACATTGCCAGCGATCATGTGGTGGTGGTGACCACTACCAGCGATCATGTGGTGGTGAACACTGCCAGCGATCATGTGGTGGTGGTGAACACTGCCAGCGATCATGTGGTGGTGTGAACACTGCCAGCGATCTGCCGAAATCTGTGCTTGTAGTGTCTTCAATGGAAGGCACTGTCATACAGAGTCGGGAGTCATCTGCAAAGGAAGACATGGCACTGTGGCTTATATATCTGTCTATGTCTGATATGAGGATGAGGAACAAGATGGGAGCGAGTACTGTGCCTTGCGGATTATTATTATAATCAAAAAGATGTGCCTTGCGGAACAGAGCTTTTCACCGTAGCCGCCTCAGACTTTACTCTGTTGATTACTACTCTCTGTTCTATTTGTCAGGAAATTATAGACCCATCTACCAACTTTTCTTGTTATTCCTTTAGCACGCATTTTGTGCGCTATTACGCCATGGTCACACTTGTCGAAGGCTTTTGCAAAGTCTGTGTATATTACATCTGCATTCTTTTTGTCTTCTAGTGCATCTAGGCCCTTGTCGTAGTGATCCAGTAGTTGCAACAGCCAGGAGCGACCTGTTCTAAACCCATGTTGCCCTGGGTTATGTAACTGATGGGTATCTAGATGGGTGGCGATCTTGCTTCTTGGGGGCCCTTTCAAAGATTTTTATAATATGGGATGTTAGTGCTATCGGTCTGTAGTTCTTTGCTATTGCTTTACTGCCCCCTCTGTGGAGTGGTGGCCCGGTGGCCTGGTGGCTAAAGCTCCAGCTTCACACACGGAGGGCCCGGGTTCGATTCCCGGTGAGTTGAAACATTTCGACACGTTTCCTTACACCTGTTGTCCTGTTCACCTAGCAGCAAATAGGTACCTTGGTGTTAGTCGACTGGTGTGGGTTGCATCCTGGGGGACAAGATTAAGGACCCCAATGGAAATAAGTTAGACACTCCTCGATGATGCACTGACTTTCTTGGGTTATCCAGGGTGGCTAACCCTCGGGGGTTAAAAATCCGAACGAAATCTTATCTTATCTGTGGGGCTATGTCTGTTGTTTTTAGTAACTGTGGGACGACCCCCGTGTCCATGCTCCCTCTCCATAGGATAGTAAAAGCACATTATAGGGGCTTCTTGCTGTTCTTGATGAACACGGAGTTCCATGAGTCTGGCCCTGGGGTAGAGTGCATGGGCATGTCAGTTATCGCCTGTTCGAAGTCATTTGACATCAGGATAACGTCAGTCAGGCATGTGTTTACCAAATTCTGTGGCTCTCTCATAAAAAAACATCAAGATCTTCAACTCTCAGTCTGGTTAGCGGCTTGCTAAAAACTGAGTCATATTGGGACTTGATTAGTTCACTCATTTCCTTGCTGTCATCTGTGTAGGACCCATCTTGTTTAAGTAGGGGCCCAATACTGGATGTTGTTCTCGACTTTGATTTGGCATAAGAAAAGAAATATTTTGGATTTCTTTCGATTTCATTTATGGCTTTTAGTTCTTCCTGCGATTCCTGACTCCTATAAGATTCCTTTAGCTTTAGTTCAATGTTTACTATTTCTCTGACCAGTGTCTCCCTATGCAATGCAGACATATTGGCCTCTTTTAGCTGCTCTGTTATTCTTTTCCTTCCCCTATAAAGGGAGCGGCTGTCTCTTTCCATCTTACATCTACTCCTCCTTTTTTCTTAAAGGAATATGCCTTGAGCATACATCGAGTGCCACAGAGTTAATCTGTTTTAGTCATAAGTCGGGGTCTGTGTTGCTTAGTCTATCTTCCCAGCTTACATCATTTAGGACTTAGTTTACTTGGTCGTTTTTTTAGTTAGTTTAGTTTAATATGTTTATTATGCTCCCCATACCCATCCTGTGGGCGGTAGTCAAAAGATTACAGAGGTACATAATTGGTCCAGGGACTGGACTCCAAAGTTTTGATAGCTGAGCAAGTTACAGAGGTAATGAACTCACAATTTACAAAGGTAATGAACTCACAATTTACAAAGGTAATGAACTCACAATTTACAAAGGTAATGAACTCCAGGTAAGTCTGGTCACAATCATGACAAGCTACAAAGGTATTTACAGATTACAGAGGTACGTAATGGGTCCAGGGACTGGGCCCCCAAAGTTTTGATAGCTGAACTAGGTACAAAGGTAATGAGCTCACAAGTTACAAAGGTAATGAATTCTGTAGAATGGTTACTTACGTTTATACTTTGGCTACAATCATGAACAAATTATAGAGTAATGAGCAATTCACACTTCCACACCCGGTCACAACTGTAATGAGTTATTGGTGCAAATATTGATTGTTGAGTCACACACCACACACACACACACACACACACACACACACACACACACACACACACACACACACACACACACACACACACACACACACACACACACACACACACACACACACACACACACACACACACACACACACACACACACACTTTAGTTTAATATTGGTCCCACTTTATGTTCTTGTTATTGAAGTTGAATTTGGTGAAGGCTCCTTCGTGACTGATCACATTTTGTTGGTCTGAGGCTCTTACATAATGATGAAAAATATTATGACACACATTATACTGAGAAATGAATTGATTGCAAAAAGAGAAAATGTATGCAAGAGTTTGAATTGTGTTGGGATTGTCATGTTGGGTCATCTGATCACTGGCATTACATCATTGGTGCGAGCGTGTCATCAGCTGCATGACACGAGGATGACTCACAGCACATCATCATCCTAGGTGTGCAGGGCATTGCAGTATGAATGACTGCTTGATCATGGTCAGTATGTGAACAACAGTGTGGTAGTGAGAACCGGCTACAAAGGAGCATGAAGCAAGGGCGACTTGTGAACCTGATGGTCATGAGCATAGAATCTGACATCCTGCACTCATTGGATTTTGATGGAGTCATCAGAGACTTTCCCATCAGAAAAGAATAGAATGTGCCTAGCTTATAATATTTTATCTGACTGAAGATAAATCCTCATAACGCTCTACATTACTTTTGAGTTACACTTGCAAATGAACTGAAATGGTGTTAAAATATACCATAACTCCAATTTATCATTTCATTTCTTCATCTTATGACGATAGTATGTATATTGAGAGTGGAGAAAGTTTTCCAAGGAGAAACTTAGAAGTCTTTGAACCATTAGTGTTAGACCTTTTTAATGCGAGAGGCCCCACACCAAACTGGGCACTGGGCCCCGGGCCCCCCACTACCTAAATTCGACACTGCTTAGCGTATAGTGAGTGGTGAATATATTTTCTTGTAGGAAGTCTAAATATATGAAGAATGGCTATAGTAATTCAAAACCACTGCATTAGCAAAATGCCATAATGCGAAGCGCTGCAAAGCGAGGCCTGCCTGTATGTTGTTATGGCAGTGTGCAGATTTGGGGCAAGTAACCCCTTAATTGTCCAAACATAAAAATTATATAGATTAAAAAAATGAGAAAAAGGTATATCGGCAACACTTCTGTAAGCAGCAGGACTCCATGCTACTGTCATGTGAGCATCCAGCGCCAACTTTGCAGTCTTATATCTCAGTAAGTACAAGTACTGACCCAAAAAAAAAAAATCTATCCTATTACATGTAGAAAAATGCCCTCCATTTTAATATTTTTTTTTTTCAAAATATTCAAACCAACAGATACAGATACTAATGCCGAAAAAAAGCCCCCCCCCCCCCCGTACCACCAATACCACCAGTCCGATGACATTCTTCCCTGCATATAAACAGGGTTTAAAGCCAGCAACGAACAACAAAATACCTTTCATCCGTGGACTGCTTGCAGAGGCAAATGCAATGCACATAAAGGGTCACTTGGACAACGAAATATGGATCCCAGGTTACAACCTATACAGATGCGACAGGGTGAACAGGCAAAAGGGGGTGGTTGGCCTGTACATCGCAGAGTCACTTGTTTGCACAGAACTGCTTAATGCCTCAAATGATGTAGTGGAAGTTTTAGCAGTAAAGATCGAGAACCAAAACCTAGTCATTGTGGTAGTCTACAAGCCTCCGGATGTAACGTCCCAGCAATTCCAGGAACAGCTGTTAAAAAATGACCACTGTCTGGAAAATTTGCCAGCTCCTGCCCCCAACATCTTGCTCCTGGGGGATTTCAACTTAAGGCACCTAAAATGGAGGAATATAGCAAATAATGTTGTTGCAATGATAACACCATGGAACTCTGTGTTCATTAAGAACTGCAAGAAGCCCCTATCACGAGCCTTTTCCATCCTATGGAGAGGGAGCATGGACACGGGGGTCGTCCCTCAATTACTAAAAACAACAGATATAGCCCCACTCCACAAAGGGGGCAGTAAAGCAACAGCAAAGAACTACAGACCAATAGCACTAACATCCCATATCATAAAAATCTTTGAAAGGGTCCTAAGAAGCAAGATCACCACCCATCTAGAAACCCATCAGTTACACAACCCGGGGCAACATGGGTTTAGAACAGGTCGCTCCTGTCTGTCTCAACTATTGGATCACTACGACAAGGTCCTAAATGCACTAGAAGACAAAAAGAATGCAGATGTAATATATACCGACTTTGCAAAAGCCTTCGACAAGTGTGACCATGGCGTAATAGCGCACAAAATGCGTGCTAAAGGAATAACAGGAAAAGTCGGTCGATGGATCTATAATTTCCTCACTAACAGAACACAGAGAGTAGTCGTCAACAGAGTAAAGTCCGACACAGCTACGGTGAAAAGCTCTGTTCCACAAGGCACAGTACTAGCTCCCATCTTGTTCCTCATCCTCATATCCGACATAGACAAGGATGTCAGCCACAGCACCGTGTCTTCCTTTGCAGATGACACCCGAATCTGCATGACAGTGTCTTCCATTGCAGACACTGCAAGGCTCCAGGCGGACATCAACCAAATCTTTCAGTGGGCTGCAGAAAACAATATGAAGTTCAACGATGAGAAATTTCAATTACTCAGATATGGTAAACATGAGGAAATTAAATCTTCATCAGAGTACAAAACAAATTCTGGCCACAAAATAGAGCGAAACACCAACGTCAAAGACCTGGGAGTGATTATGTCGGAGGATCTCACCTTCAAGGACCATAACATTGTATCAATCGCATCTGCTAGAAAAATGACAGGATGGATAATGAGAACCTTCAAAACTAGGGAGGCCAAGCCCATGATGACACTCTTCAGGTCACTTGTTCTATCTAGGCTGGAATATTGCTGCACTCTAACAGCACCTTTCAAGGCAGGTGAAATTGCCGACCTAGAAAATGTACAGAGAACTTTCACGGCGCGCATAACGGAGATAAAACACCTCAATTACTGGGAGTGCTTGAGGTTTCTAAACCTGTATTCCCTGGAATGCAGGAGGGAGAGATACATGATTATATACACCTGGAAAATCCTAGAGGGACTAGTACCGAACTTGCACACGAAAATCACTCACTACGAAAGCAGAAGACTTGGCAGACGATGCACCATCCCCCCAATGAAAGCAGGGGTGTCACTAGCACGTTAAGAGACCATACAATAAGTGTCAGGGGCCCGAGACTGTTCAACTGCCTCCCAGCACACATAAGGGGGATTACCAACAGACCCCTGGCAGTCTTCAAGCTGGCACTGGACAAGCACCTAAAGTCAGTTCCTGATCAGCCGGGCTGTGGCTCGTACGTTGGTTTGCGTGCAGCCAGCAGCAACAGCCTGGTTGATCAGGCGCTGATCCACCAGGAGGCCTGGTCACAGACCGGGCCGCGGGGGCGCTGACCCCCGAAACTCTCTCCAGGTAAACTCCAGGTAAACCAGGAGGCAGCTCTGATGAAAACTCACACACACACGAGCTTTTAAATCTCTGCACAAAATTCAACTTAAACCAGCAAATAATAGCCTACTAGACTGGAGAATACACTAGACCTCATCTTCACTAACAATGATGATCTGATACGAAATGTCACCATATCAAAAACAATATACTCAGATCACAACATAATCGAGGTTCAGACATGTATGCGTGGAGCCCCAGACCGACATAAAGAGAACAGTCACGAGGGAGCCTTCACCAAATTCAACTTCAATAACAAGAACATAAAGTGGGACCAAGTAAACCAAGTCCTAACCCATATAAGCTGGGAAGATATACTAAGAAACACAGACCCTAACTTATGCCTAGAACAAAAAACTCGGTGGCACTCGATGTATGCTCAAGGCTTATTCCTTTTTAACAAAGCGGCTAAAAGAGGCCAATATATCTGAAATGCGTAGGGAGTCACTGGTCAGAGAAATAGCAAACATCGAACTTTAGCTAAAGGAATCTTATAGGAGTCAGGAATCGCAGGAAGAACTAAAAGCCATAAATGAAATTGAAAGAAACCCAAAGTATTTCTTTTTCTATGCCAATCAAAGTCGAGAACAACGTCCAGTATTGGGCCCCTACTTAAACAAGATGGGTCCTACACATATGACAGCAAGGAAATGAGTGAGCTATTCAAGTCCCAATATGACTCAGTTTTTAGCAAGCTGCTGACCAGACTGAGAGTCGAAGATCAAAATTTTTTTATGAGAAAGCCACAGAATTTGGTAAACACAAGCCTATCTGATGTTATCCTGATGCCAAATGACTTCAAACAGGCGGTAAATGACATGCCCATGCACTCTGCCCCAGGGCCAGTCTCATGGAAATCCGTGTTCATCAAGAACTGCAAGAAGCCCCTATCACGAGCTTTTACCATCCTATGGAGAGGGAGCATGGACACGGGGGTCGTCCCACAGTTACTAAAAACAACAGACACAGCCTCACTCCACAAAGGGGGCAGTAAAGCAATAGCAAAGAACTACAGACCGATAGCACTAACATCCCATATCATAAAAATCTTTGAAAGGGTCCTAAGAAGCAAGATCACCACCCATCTAGAAACCCATCAATTACACAACCCAGGGCAACATGGGTTTAGAGCAGGTCGCTCTTGTCTGTGTCAACTATTGGATCACTACTACAAGGTCCTAGATGCACTAGAAGACAAAAAGAACGCAGATGTAATATATACAGACTTTGCAAAAGCCTTTGACAAGTGTGACCATGGCGTAATAGCGCACAAAATGCGTACTAAAGGAATAACAGGAAAAGTTGGTAGATGGATCTATAATTTCCTCACAAACAGAACACAAAGAGTAGTGGTCAACAGAGTAAAGTCCGAGGTGGCTACGGTGAAAAGCTCTGTTCCACAAGGCACAGTACTCGCTCCCATCTTGTTTCTCATCCTCATATCTGACATAGTCAAGGATGTCAGCCACAGCACCATGTCTTCCTTTGCAGATGACACCCGAATCTGCATGACAGTGTCTTCCATTGCAGACACTGCAAGGCTCCAGGCGGACATCAACCAAATCTTTCAATGGGCTTCAGAAAACAATATGAAGTTCAGCGATGAGAAATTTCAATTACTCCGATATGGTAAACACCAGGAAATTAAAACTTCATCAGAGTACAAAACAAATTCCTGCCACAAAATAGAGCAAAAACCAACGTCAAAGACCTGGGAGTGATCATGTCGGAGGATCTCACCTTCAAAGACCATAACATTGTAACAATCGCAGCTGCTAGAAAAATGACAGGATGGAAAATGAGAACCTTCAAAACTAGGGATGCCAAGCCCATGATGACACTCTTCAGGTCACTTGTTTTATCTAGGCTGGAACATTGCTGCACACTAACAGCACCTTTCAAGGCAGGTGAAATTGCTGACCTAGAAAATGTACAGAGAACCTTCACGGCATGCATAACGGAGATAAAACACCTCAATTACTGGGAGTGCTTGAAGTTCCTGAACCTGTATTCCCTGGAATGCAGGCAGGAGAGATACATGATTATATACACCTGGAAAATCCTAGAGAGACTAGTACCGAACTTGCACACAAAAATCACTCACAACGAAAGCAAAAGACTTGGCAGACGATGTAACATCCCCCCAATGAAAAGCAGGGGTGTCACTAGCACGTTAAGAGACCATACAATAAGTGTCAGGGGCCTGAGACTGTTCAACTGCCTCTCAGCATACATAAGGGGGATTACCAATAGACCCCTGGCAGTCTTCAAGCTGGCACTGGACAAGCACCTAAAATTGGTACCTGACCAGCCGGGCTGTGGCTCGTACGTTGGATTGCATGCAGCTAGCAGTAACAGCCTGGCTGATCAGGCTCTGATCCACCAGGAGGCCTGGTCACAGACCGGGCCGTGGGGGCATTGAGCCCCGGAACTCTCTCCAGGTAAACTCCAGGCATTGGGCGAGAGAATGTAGATGTACATTTGGACAGTTAAGGGGTTAAGAACCATCCACATGTATATTATAAAGTTGCAGTTTTTGAACTGTAGTAATGGAATGCCTCTGGAAAGACAATGATGGAGCGAGTGATGAGGAAAGTATTCCTTTTTCGGGTCACCCTGCCTTGGTTGGAAATGGCTGATGTGTTAACAAAAAAACTCCGCTCCACTGAGTACATATTTAGGACTCTGAGGCATTCTTAGTAATTTAAATTCTTTATTAGCTCAGAGCAAGTTGTCAGTGATTTTTTAATCTGTTCCAGCTCTGATATCTCTCCCACTCTGCTCTGCCTCCCAAGGTAGGTTTCTTGATCCTGGTGAGGGGCTCTTGTAAGTACTTTGGTCAATTTCTTTCTATGGCTTGTGTTGCATATTTAACAACATGCTCCCAGTTCAGTTTGGGCATGACTTATAGTGACATAGGTGTCTGTTGGAACCTTTGTGATAATGTAGAAGAGTTTTAGTGTGCTTTCATTAATGGAGTTATTACAGTAACCATAGTACAGTAGTCCCCCCATATCCGTGGGAATATGTTTCAAAACCTACCATGGATACCCAAAACCACGGATATTAGCAAATCTTATACACGATCATTTTTCGTTTACATACCTATGATAAAGTTCAATTGATAAATTATGCACAATAAGTGGAGAATTAGCACTTTTCACTGATGGGAAGCACTTCACAGCTTCTCTGAGGCCTTGAAGAACTGCCAACATTGCTACTTTTGTGTTCTATGGCCATTATCAAGCAAAATTAAGGGTTGTTTTCAGGTCACAGTAAACCGTGGAAATCAATCTGGATACAGGGTGGTAGCAGTAATGCAGTTCTGTCATAGTAGTACGTAGTAGTAAGGGTATCAGCAGTAGCAGCAGCAAAAATAATGCACAATTCTGTAGTAGTAGTAAAGATACCAGTAGTGGTAGTAGCAGGACGAACCAAAATGTTGCTGTAAGGTTCGTCTAAATGTATGGAACAATTAACTAAAACCAAATTGTGGTACTGTAACCTTATTCTCTAGAAAACTGTTGTGTTACTAAACAAACTTATGACCCACTAAAGTTTATTACTGTTCTTATAATTTTAGCAGAATATACTAGATTTTTTAGCCATCATGTCTAATATGATTCTCAATATCTTAAATAGTGTACATATTTAATCATGTCTAGCATGATTCTTAATTTTTTTTTTTAACATGGCCATTTCCCACCAAGGCAAGGTGACCCAAAAGAAAGAAAAATCCAAAAAGAAAGAAGAAACTTTCATTATCATTCAACACTTTCACCATCACTCATACATAATCACTGTCTTTGCAGAGGCGTCAAGATATGACAGTTTAGGCAGTCACTCCAAACCTCCAGTATCCCAAACCCCTCCTTTAAAGTGTAGGCATTGTACTTCCCATTCCCAGGATTCAAGTCCAGCTACCCGATTTCACTGAATCCCTTCACAAAATATTACCCTGCTCACACTCCAACAGCTTGTCAGGTTGCAAAAACCATTCATCTCCATTCACTCCTATCTAACATGCTCACGCATGCTTGCTGGAAGTCCAAGCCCTTTGCCCACAAAACCTCCTTTACCCCCTCCCTCCAACCTTTTTGAGGATGACCCCTACCCCACCTTCCTTCCCCTACAGATTTATACGCTCTCCAAGTCATTCTACTTTGTTCCATTCTCTCTAATGACCAAACCACCTCAACAACCCCTCTTCAGCCCTCTGACTAATACTTTTAGTAACTCCACACCTCCTCCTAATTTCCACACTATGAATTCTCTGCATAATATTTACACCACACATTGCCCTTAGACAGGACATCTCCACTGTCTCCAGCCTCCTCCTCACTGCAGCATTTACAACTCAAGCTTCACACCCACTATACTTTCATACATTCCCTTCTTTGCCTCCATGGATAATGTTTTTTTTTTGTTTCCACAGATACCTCAATGCACCACTCACCTTTTTTCCTTCATCAATTCAGTGGTTAATCTCATCCTTCATAAACCCATCCGCTGACAAGTCAACTCCCAAATACAGTGGAACCCCAGTTTTCATCTTTAATCCGTTCCAGAAAGTCAACTGAAAACCAATTTGTACGAAAACTGAAGTAATATTTCCCATAAGCAATAATGTAAATCCAATTAATCTGTTCCAGACACCCAAAAATATTAACAAAAAATACATTTTTTTGTTAATATTTACATACAGAAAACAATGAGAAATAAATATAAATGACTAATGAAATGAATAAATGAACATTTAACATCACTTTTACTTTTATTGAAGACTCTTGTTGGCATATGGAAGATGGCGAGGAGGGGCAGGGGAGGAGAGGTTATTGTTTGGAAGGGGAATCCCCCTCCATAAGGACTTCAGGTATCAAAGCCCTATCTGGGGTTACTTCCCTTCTTTGTCTTTTACTGACACTAGGGACCAGCTTGAGAGTCACTGGACCCCTGTCGCACAAAAAATCTGTCCAGAGAGGCATGTTTCTTGCATCTCTTTAAGATTTACCTAAAATGGGACATGGCATTGTCATTGAACATGTTGCTGACACGCCTTGCAACAGCTTTGTTAGGGTGACATTTCACTACAAAACTTTGCACCTCACTCCACTTTGCACAAATGTCCTTAATTGCTGAAGAAAGCACATTCTCCCCTCTCTCTTCCTCCTCCTCTGAAGCAATTTCCTCAGCAAAGGTCTGCTGCTGTTCCAGATGAAGGTCTTGCAGCTTTTCAGTGGTTAGCTCTTCCCTGTGGTCATCCACCAACTCTTCCACAACCTGGCCACTCACCTCCAACCCCATGGACTTCCCCAAGGACACAATAATTTCCACTACAGGCATAGGGTTGTCAGGGTCAGCCCCAAACCCAACAAAATCCTTCTGGAGGACACATTCTGGCCACAATTTTCTCCAAGAAGAGTTAATCGTCCTGGAAGTCACTCCCTGCCAAGCCTTATCTATAAGGCTTATGCAAATGATACTGAAGTGATTCCTCCAAAACCCTCTTAGGGTCAATTCAGTGTCTGAGGTCACTTCAAAGCACCTTTGAACCATTGGTTTGGTGTAGAGTTTTTTGAAGTTTGAAATGACCTGCTGGTCCATGGGCTAGATGAGAGGAGTGGTATTAGGGGGCAAGAACTTCACTGTGATGAAACCAAACTCCCCCAATAATTGGTCTTCCAAGTCTGGAGGACGAGTAGGAGCGTTGTCCATTACCAGGAGGGACTTCAGCGGCAATTGATTTTCCAGGAGGTATTTTTTCACACTCAGGCCAAACACTTCATTGACACTCAATGAAAATTTGCCTTGTGAACCATGCCTTATTGTTAGCCTTCCACATCACACACAATTTACTCTTGATGATGTTGTTTTTCTTGAACAATCAGGGATTTTCAGAGTGATACACCAGTAAATCCTTCACTTTGAAATCTCCACTAGCTTTACCACAGAACAAAAGAGTTAGCCTATCCTTCATAGACTTGTGTCCTAGCAGTGCCTTTTCCTCTTGCGTGATGTAGGCCCTCTTTGGCATTTTCTTCCAAAAGAGGCCTGTTTCATCACAAATGAAGACTTGTTGGGGGAGAAACCCTTCAGCCTCTACATACTCCTTGAATTCATCAACAAATTCTTCAGCCCCATGTTTGTCCAAACTTGCAGCCTTGCCATGCCTTACCACACTGTGTATGCCACTTTGCTTCTTGAATCTGTCAAACCGGCCTTTGCTGGCCTTAAATTCACTAACAGTAGCACTCGTTCCAGGCATTTTCTTTAGGAGATCTGCATGCAACTGCCTTGGTTGATCCACACCAACAATAACTTCTCAATATCTTTGATTGTTTGCGATCTCTGTTTCGTTGGTACACTTACCCCTTTCGCAACATCAGCTTCATTGATTTCCTTTTTCTTCACCAGGATAGAACTGATTGTTGATTTGGACTGCCCATACATCCTGGCGAGCTCGGCCACACGTATGCCCTTTTCATATTTTTCTACAAGTTCTTTCTTGAATTTTATCGCGTTTCTCACCCTCTTTACCAAAGGGCTAGCACTCGAAACTTTCTTTGGCCCCATGGTGGCTCATTTAGCAGTCACAAGCACAAAAAACAATGGATTATTATGAAATGTTTTGAATGAATGTGCTGAGTAATGCTCACTGAACGAGTAACAAAGGCAGATTGAGTCACGAATGCATGAGCGGTCACGTCCAGCAGGTAGGCGGACGTATCTGGTACAGACAATTTCCAAGCAGAGGTACAACAACAGGGAAAATTTTGCCGAAAAAAGTGGTTGAAAACTGAATTGTACGATAACCAGACCAGACGAAAACCAGGGTTCCAGTGGATCTGAAAACATTCTCTTCTTCCATACTCCCTCTCTCCAATGTGATATCCAATTTTTCTTTATTTAAATCATTTGATACCCTCATCACCTTACTCTTATCTATGTTCACTTTCAACTTTCTAACTTTACACACCCTCCCAAACTCATCCACTGACCTTTGCAACTTTTCTTTAGAATCTCCCAAAAGCACAGTATCATCAGCAAAAAGTAACTGTGTCAAATCCCACTTTGTATTTGATTCCCCATAATTTAATCCCACCCTTTTCCCCAACACCCTAGCATTTACTTCTTTTACAACCCCATCTATAAATATGTTTAACATTCATTTATTTACTTTTCAATACTGGTGCAACATTTAGTTACAGTAATTATTTGTTTATTAACTTATTCAATGACAGTAGTTATTTATTTATTTACTTATCCCCTAAATTACTAGGAACAGTTGAGTCCCTTGATTTGTACTCCCTGGAATGCAAGCGAGAAAGATTCATGATAATATACACTTGGAAAATCCCAGAGGGACTAGTCCCAAATCTGCACGCAAAAATCACTCCCTACGAAAGCCTAAGACTGGGCAGGGATGCAACAGCCCCCCAATGAAAAGCAAGAGCAACATGAGTATGCTAAGAGACAACACAGTAAGTGTCAGGGGCCCAAGACTGTTCAACTGCCTCTTGGCATACACAAGAGGAATTACCAGTAGACCCCTGTCTGTCTTCAAGAGGGAGCTGGACAGGCATCTAAAGTAGTACCTGACCAGCCGGACTGTGGTTCCTACGTCAGTTTACATGCAGTCAGCAATAACAGCCTAGTTGGTCAGGTCCTGATCCACCATGAGGCCTAATCGTGGACCGAGCTGCAGGAGCATTGACCCCCACCACCCGCTCCAGGTATTCATATTCAACTTACGATATTTTCAACTAACAATGGGTTCATCAGAAGATAACCAAATTGTAAGTCGAGGAGCACCTGTTTTGTATTGCATGGGGAAAGTGTTAGTTACCACAGGGGTCATACAGTACCCAGGAAATAGGAGGTATTCAGGTTTAAGATAATTAAGAATGGAGGAAGACTGTGCAGGCCTACTGGCCCATACAAAGTAGGTCCTTCTCAAAACCATTCCTACCCATCATACTGTCCAACCTTTTCCCACAGCTTCCCAAGAATCAGCTTCAATACTTCAAAGACTGAAGAATTAGACACGTGCAACATATCGGTATCTTTATTTGCAGACGTTCTGCCAACCAGTGACTACGGTGCTCTTCAACTCCAAGCTCAGGGACTGCTTACCTCATCTTTTGTACATAATTTTTCACACTATGTTTTTGTAGTGTCTTGATAAAGCCACTGGATGGTGAAACATCTATAAATAAAGATATCCAGATGTTGCACGTGTCTAATTCTTCATTTTGTCGGTGCTGTATACGTACCATTTATGTACAACTTCAGAAACTAATCAAACCCATTGTTATTAGTAGTATTATTATCATGAGGAGCGCTAAACCTGTAGGGATTATACAGTGCCTGTGGGGGAGGGGTTATGGAAGACAATCAGACTTAATTCAGGGAATTGGAGCAAAGATCTAATTCTGGTTGACCAGGCAAACACCAGATGAGCCTGGCCCATGACCGGGCTCAGAGAGTAGATAAACTCTCGAAACTCTTCAAAGGTATAAAGGTATATCTAGATTAATAGTACATCATCAGCATCAAGGAACCTCCTTTGAGGGGGTTAATCAAACCCAGCCCTTCTCAGGGGAGGTGCCTTGATGCTGGCAAGGGGCTCTTGATCCAGGAAGTGGGATTTGTCCTCCCCTTCCTTGGACTGAACCTTAATACCTCCTTACTCCTCAGGTGGTATACAAATTGTACAGGTTTAGCACTTTTCCCTGAAAGATATAACTGCAGTAGTATGCTAGTGATAATCCAAGTTCAATTTAACCTATGACTGTTACCCAAAAAGTTTTGTTTTTAACTGTGCATTTTCAGTGAATATACTGATGCCTTGGTGGGAGACGGGCAACGTGTTAAAAAAAAATTACAGCGTGTAAAAGTTAAGCCAACTTGAGATTACGAAGAGAGATTTGTAATTCTTGTACAGGAACACATTACTGTCACACTGTTTACCTTTAGCATTCACTTTCATCAGTTCAATAGAAAACAATATTTCACGTATAATTTACATCGAGCAAAGCTGCAATAAACCCTCACAATTATAAACATATCCAGAGTACCACAGTCAAACATTTATCACTTTAGTGAAAAACTAGGAAACATGATTACTGATGCACACATGAATAAAGACCACCTACTACTGGAGTTTACCTGGAGAGAGTTCCAGGGGTCAACGCCCCCGTGGCCCGGTCTGTGATCAGGCCTCCTGGTGGATCAGAGCCTGATCAACCAGGCTGTTGCTGCTGGCTGCACGCAAACCAACGTACGAGCCACAGCCCGGCTGGTCAAGAACCGACTTTAGGTGCTTGTCCAGTGCCAGCTTGAAGACTACCAGGGGTCTGTTGGTGATCCCCCTTATGTATGCTGGGAGGCAGTTGAACAGTCTCAGGCCCCTGACACTTATTGTATGGTCTCTTAACGTGCTAGTGACACCCCTGCTTTTCATTGGGGGGATGTTGCATCGTCTGCCAAGTCTTTTGCTTTCGTAGTGAGTGATTTTCGTGTGCAAGTTCGGTACTAGTCCCTCTAGGATTTTCCAGGTGTATATAATCATGTATCTCTCCCGCCTGCGTTCCAGGGAATACAGTTTTAGGAACCTCAAGCGCTCCCAGTAATTGAGGTGTTTTATCTCCGTTATGCTACTAACAGGAGATTTCAACATAAGCATACTACACGACCAGGACCCACAAGTAACAGAATTCACAAACACAATGAGTAACTGCCTGTTGCTACCAACAATATCTAAACCTACAAGAATCACTGAGACACGCATCTCCTTAATAGACCAGATCTGGACAAACACCATATCCCCTTTAAAATCAGGCATAATCACAGACAACACTACAGACCACTACTCAATCTTTCTCATAACTAATCTGGGCAAACTGCCACAAGACATCACTAAAGTAACCTTCAGACTACATAACAAGACAGCAGTTAACAACTTTATAGCAGCTATGAATAACATCGATTGGCAAAATGAGCTCGAAACATACACAGATGTGAATGAATATATAAATAATTTTCTAAAAAAAGCCCAAAGCCTCTATAACAAACATTGCCCCCAAAAAACTAAACAGATCACAGCAAAGATACTGAATAATCCCTGGCTAACACCAAGCATCCTCAAATCCATTAACACAAAGCACAAATATGAAAAACAGTATAGAATGGGTCAAATAACTAGAGAACAGTCTAAACGTTACTCGTCAGCACTTACCAGCCTGATAAGAAGATCTAAAAAATTATATTATGAAAATAGACTACATAACATCAAAGGTGATATGAAAAAAGCCTGGAAAACTCTATCTGAAATTCTTGGAAATAAAAAGTTATCCAAAAACAAAACAATCAAACTAACAAAATCAGATGAACCCCTACTCACACCTACTGAAACAGCAAACAGACTCAATGTTTTCTTCTCCACCATAGGTAAAAATCTAATGAACAAAATACCAAGCGTAAACATCCGTCCATCAGACTACCTCATAGGTACCTACCCAAATACACTATTCCTAGCTCCAACCAACACCATAGAAGTTACACTCATCATAAACACCCTTAAAAACAAGGCAGGAGATATAAACAGCTTGCCTGCTTTTATGTACAAAAAAGCTTCTCAAGTATTGTCACCAATTATTGCAACGCTCTTTAACAAATCCATTGAATCAGCTACCTTCCCAACAATCCTCAAAATAGTGAGGGTCACTCCGATCCACAAAGGAGGTGACCAAGCTGACTTGAATAACTATAGACCAATATCTAACTTACCACTGCTCTTTAAAATCTTTGAAAATTAATGCATAGACGGATCTATTCCTACCTCGTCTCACACAACATATTAAACCCTTGTCAGTTTGGATTCAGGAATAATAAAAGCATGAATGATGCTATTATACACATGCTAGAACTAATATATACCACACTCGAAAAGAAAGAAGTCCCGCTGGGAATTTTCATTGATTTACGTAAAGCTTTTGATATAGTTGACTATGAACTGCTGTACTCCAAATTAACGCACTATGGTATCGGAGGCCACTCCCTCAACTACCTAAAATCATACCTTAGTAACAGAACTCAATGTGTGTATGCAAATGATGCAAACTCTTCCACCCAACCAATCACAGTAGGAGTCCCACAAGGAAGCGTCTTTGGACCACTCCTCTTTCTCATCTACATCAATGATCTACCGAATGCATCACAGCTACTCAAACCCATATTATTTGCAGACGACACTACATATGTTTTTTCCCACCCAAACATAGTCATACTAGCAAACACAGTCAATGCTGAATTGCAGAAAATATCTGCCTGGATGATGACTAATAAACTTACCCTGAATACTGATAAAACCTATTTCATTCAGTTTGGAAATAAAGCTGCAAATGATCCAATTAACATGATGCTAAATGGATCATCAGTCACAAGACTCACAGAGGGAAAATTCCTAGGTATCCACCTTGACAGTAGCCTTAAGTTCCGGACACACATACAACAAATCACCAAGAAAATCTCCAAGACTGTAGGCATACTATCAAAGATAAGGTACTACGTTCCACAATCAGCTCTCCTGGCACTGTACCATACACTCATATACCCTTATCTTACATATGGAATTTGTGCATGGGGGTCAACAACATCCAATCATCTAAAACCCCTCATAACCCAGCAAAAGGCAGCAGTAAGAATGAAAACGAATTCCCACTCCCGCCAGCACACTCCACCAATTTTCAAAAGTCTGAATCTGCTCACCATTAAGAACATCCATACTTATTCATGTGCCTACTAGATACACAGAACAATACATGGAAATATAAACCCTCCACTCAAACTTCTCCTCGCCAACTTAAACAGGACACTTGACCACAACACAAGACACAGATCTCTTTTTGATATACCTCATGTCCTTATCACACTCTGTAAAAACTCTATGCACATAAAGGGCCCTAAAATATGGAATTCATTACCAGAAGATATTAAAGTAACCCAGTCTGAAAACCAGTTTAAGACACTTAATCACCCTAGACTAAATGCTAAATACTCAGTACACACATACTCACCTATGTACTCCCACATCATAACTTCAACAATCACTTTGAACCTTTTATCCATTGTTGACAGGAATATAATTGAACCATTGTTTTCCACAAAAAGCATTTTAGACTATAAGAATATATCCTTTTTCTTATACAAATTTAATTCACTTATAATTAATAATCTACTGTTCAACTATTAAATAATTACTGTCCTACTGTACAACTATGATAAAATCTTTAGTGTTAAGTAGTCTGTAAACCAATAATGTTAAGTTGGCCCATAATGCCAAGACATAATAGAGGCTCTCCTTGCATTGCAACCCACTATTGTAAATATAAAATCTCTATGTACTGTTTGCAAAGACAAAATAAATAAATAAATAAATAGATAAATAAAGCTGCAACCTGTCAAACTAGACTAGGCTATAAAGTAATGGTTTTGGTATCAGTAGGCTAGGTCCTACAAGAACCTACATTAACTGTGGTAAATCTTGGTTTGAACATAAGAACATAAGAAAGCAGGAACACTGCAGCAGGCCTACTGACCCATGCAGAGTGGGTCCATGCCCCCCCTCCCCCCAATTAGCCCAATGACCCACCCAGTCTGGTCACCTCAACTCAAGGAAGGAGCACGGCACCAGACCTAGCCGCACAAGCTAGTCAGGTCAAACTCACACCCACCCACACCCACTCGTGTATTTATCTAACCTATTTTTAAAACTACACAATGTTTTACCCTCAATAACTGTACTCGGGAGTTTGTTCCACTCTTCCACAACTCTATTACCAAACCAGTGCTTTCCTATATCCTTCCTGAATCTGAATTTTTCCAACTTGAAACCATTGCTGTGAGTCCTGTCTTGGCTGGAAATTTTCAGCACGCTATTTACATCCTCTTTATTTATTCCTGTTTTCCATTTATACGCCTTTCGAGAGAGTGCAGATTCAGAGCCCTCAGTCTATCCTCATAGGGAAGATTTCTGATACATGGGATCATCTTTGTCATCCTCCTCTGTACGTTTTCCAGAGCATTTATATCCATTCTGTAATACGGTGACCAGAACTGAGCAGCATAGTCTAAATGAGGCCTAACCAAGGATATATAGAGTTGAAGAACAACCTGAGGACTTCTATTATTTATACTTCTAGATATGAAGCCAAGAATTCTGTTAGCTTTATTGCGAACACTAATGCACTGTTGTCTTGGTTTTAGATTACTGCTAACCAGAACTCCTAAATCCTTTTCGCAATCATTAGTATTAAGATCTACATTATTTAGTTTATATGTGGCATGGTTATTTTCCTGTCCAACATTTAGAACTTTGCATTTGTCTATATTAAACTGCATCTGCCACTTCTCCGACCACTGCATCAGTCTATTCAAATCATCCTGGAGTGCTCTAGTGTCCTCATCAGAATGAATTGGATGGCCTATTTTGGTGTCATCAGCAAATTTGCTTGTCGCTATTTATTCTCTCATCTATGTTGTTTATGTAAATTGTGAGCAACAACAGGCCCAACACTGATCCCTGTGGAACACCACTTGCGACGTGCCCCCCTTCTGATTTCTCCCCATTTGTGCAAACTCTCTGCTGCCTATTTGTCAACCATGCCTCTACCCAGGAAAAAATTTCTCCTCCTATTCCATGTGCCTTAAGTTTCCTCAAAAGCCTCTGATGTGGAACTCTATCGAAAGCCTTACTGAAGTCCATATACACAATATCGTACTCATTACCATGATCTACCTTCTCAAACACCTTAGTGAAAAAAGTTAGTAAATTCGTAAGACAAGAACGCCCCTTTGTAAAACCGTGTTGAGATTCATTAATCAGTCTGTGCCTATCAAGATGGCTACGAATTGCTTCGGCAATTATTGATTCCATAAATTTTCCCACTATGGAGTTAAGGCTTACTGGTCTATAGTTCGAAGCCAAGGACCTGTCACCTGCCTTGTAAATAGGTATTACATTTGACATTTTCCACTTGTCAGGCACTATGCCAGTTTGCAGTGATATGTTAAAAAGATTAGCCAAAGGTATGCTAAGTTCCTCTTTACATTCCTTTAACACCCTTGCAAACAGTTCATCAGGGCCTGGGGATTTGTTAGGTTTTAGTTTCTCTATTTGTCTGAGGACCATGTCACTAGTTACCACAATTGTGCATAGTTTATTATCGTCCTGTTCTACATAATCTATTATTTCAGGAATATCGCTAGTATTTTCCTGAGTGAAAACTGAGAGGAAGTAGGTATTGAGAATTTCACACATATCCTTATCACTGTCAGTGATCTGACCAGAGTTACTCTTAAGTGGGCCTATCTTATCCCTAATCTTACTTCTGTATACCTGAAAGAACCCTTTTGGGCTAGTCTTTGAATCCTTTGCGACCTTAGCCCCATAATCCCTTTTTGCCTTTCTTATTCCTCTCTTTATTTCTCTCTTTAGTTGAATATATTGATTTCTTAACTGCCTGTCCCCTCTTTTGATATGCCTATATATGCCTCTCTTTTGACCAATGAGATGTTTTAATCTATTGTTCATCCATTTGGGATCATTCTTGTTAGATCTAATTTCCCTACTCAGAACAGAAGTTGTCTGGGCAGCTAGAACTATGCTCTGAAAAATGTCATATTGGCAACCAAGATCACCTACCTGACCCATGGTCAGGACATCCCAATTTAGCCCACCCAGGTAATTTTTCAGTCCCATGAAGTCGGCCAAGCGAAAATCTGGGACAGAAATTTGATTGCAGTTATCTGGGTAATTCCATGATATATTGAAACTAAGTGATTTGTGATCACTTTCCCCAAGCTCATCATTAACCTCAAGATTATTAATTAGTGACTCTTTGTTGGCAAGAACCAAGTCAAGCAGATTGTTTCCTCTAGTTGATTCTGTCACAGCCTGTTCTAAAAAGCAATCCTGAACTGTATCAAGAAAGTCACTAGACTCAAGATTTCCTGTCATATTGTTCCAATCAATTTGTCTAAAGTTAAAATATCCCATTATCACAACATTTTCATATCCAGATGTCTTATGAATTTCGTCCCATAACAGCTTACTGCACTCCCTATCAAGGTTTGGGGGCCTATAAATCACACCCAAAATTAATTTGTCATGACCCTCGAGAAACTGTAGCCAAGCAGATTCTGTGTTTGATGTTTCAAATCTTATATCATGTCTAAGACAATAATTTAAATTTTCTCTGGCATACATCGCCACTCCACCACCCTTCCTGTTGACCCTATCAGTGTGGAATAGTTTATAACCCTGTATGTTGCATTCAGAAGGCATTTCTCTATCTTTCAGGTTGAACCAGGTCTCTGTTATACCAATAGTATCTATATTTTACTTACACTTGCAAGTAATCTTAGCTCATCTATCTTATTTCTTAGACTCCTACTATTTGTATAGTAAACCTTAAGGGAGCTAGGCACTCATTGCCCTCTACTATCTCTCTTTGTTTGTTGATCAATTGCTTTGCCATTACTAGCAACTTTATTTTGAATATTGTCTTTTAAACATATCCCTGAGGTATTCCGGTAATAACTGCTGTTTTTGACCCTAATACTGCAGCCTGATTGTTTCCCACAAACACCCATACCTGTAAATTTTACCTTATTCCTAGTAATGACCCTCGTATTGTAGATAGTCTTAATGACCCTCGTGTAGTAGATAGTCTTTTTAGTATGATAATAAGATGTTATCTTCATTGTAGAATAATAAGAAAATATTATAACCTTTATATTATAATAATAAGGTAAAAGGACCCCAATGGAAATAAGTCACTCTGTCTGACTTTTTTGGGTTATCCTAGGTTCTCTACACATATGCTGCTATGTATGATAATTCTATGTAACTGTATTTGTGTATACCTGAATAAATTTACTTACTTACTTACTTACCTCTATAATCTATCAGTTTAAATTCCTAGACAAGTCATCAATTACCCTCTCAATTGAATTGGCTAATGCAACCACTCCATCCCCAGAGAGATGAACCCCATCCCTTGCATACATATCACGTTTGCCAAAGAATAGGTCCCAGTTATCAATGAATGGGATTGCAAGTTCCTTGCAGTACCTGTCTAGCCAGCAATTTATACCAATTGCCCTCAACATCCATTCATTGCCCACTCCCCTTCTAGGCAAGATGCTACATATGACTAGGATCCCTCCCTTAGACCTAACTACTTCTATGGCTGACCTGTACTTATCCAGCAGCTCCTGTCTCCTGCCCTTCCCAATGTCATTACCCCCAGCACTAAGACAGATAATGGGCTTGTTCCCATTACCTGACATATTATCCAACCTGCTGACTATGTCACCAACACCAGCTCCAGGAAGGCACACCCTTTGTCTGACCTTTCTGTCCGTTACAAAATGTACGGTCCATATATGTTACCTGAGAATCTCCTACTATTAAAATATTCTTACCTTGATTAGCAGGGGAATCAGTGGTACCTTCAACCTCACTAACCATTGAAGTGCACTCGTCCTGGAGAACAGAGAATCGATTTCCTACCTTCACATCTTCTCTGCTAAACCTCCTTATCTTCCTTCTTCCTGAACTGTGAACCACTTGCCACTTAAAGCGGCTGCCACTATCACTGCTAGTGACCATTTCCTCCTTACCAGCTAAATCCTTCTCACACTCCCAAACTCATCTAGGCGAAGCTTCAGCCTCGTATTTTCCTCCTGAAGAAGTAGAACCTCCTCCTTCAACACCTGGACCTGAGATTCTAAAACACTACAAGCCATGGTGCTTGGTAACACCCCACGCTAACTCCCGGAAAATTAGGACAGGTATGACCGCAGGTGACCACTGACCTCAGCGTACTGTTTGTGGTGAAAATGGTATAAAATGCCGACAGGTTGAAGATTAAGACACATGTGCAATGATTAGGAATCTTTATTTATGAAATGCTTCACCTACACAGCAGGCTTCTTCAGTCAAATACAGAGGGAGCAGGTGTAGTGTAATAAACATGATGTAATCAGTCCCTCAGCCTGGAGAATATTTCAGTTCCATGAAGCTGAGCTCTTCTTCAGGCTAGTAAGTAAGTAAGTTTATTCAGGTATACACAGATACAGTTACATAGAATTATCATACATACTATTTCACATACTATTTCTCCAAGTCTGATGGATTGATTACATCTTTATTTCACTACTATACCTGCTGCCTCTGTATCTGACTGAAGAAACTTACTGTGTAGGCAAAATGTTTCATCAGTTAAGATACTCAACTGTTGGACATTGTCTTAATCTTCAAAGTTTGGTTTACTTACATTTATTTCATCAGTTCTTAAACTGGTTCATACATTATGTAGCTTTTATTTTTTCAACACACTGGCTGTCTCCCACCAAGGCAGGGTGACCTGAAAAAGAAACACTTTCACCATCACTCACTATTACTGTCTTGCCAGAGGTGGGCAGATATGACAGCTTATGCTACACAAAACGGGGCATGAAAACAAAGATTTTTTAACATGTTTATTATTAATAAGAGAAAAATTTACAACCAAAAAAAGTTAATCATTAGATGCCATCATCATTTTCTCCAGCCACCAGAAAATTATAGAAAAAAGCGCATGAAAAGACGAGCCCAGAGCAGCTGCTTGTAGCAGGAGAATATAATAAATGTGAAGTGCGAGGTAAATGCTCTCAAAATTCTAAGCGAAGCATAACTTTAAGATTTTAGGAAGACTATAAGCATTTATATATTTTGAGGATTACCAGAGTTTGTAGTGTAATATGATGATGGCAAATGATTAAACAATTCTCAGCATGAATGATAAAAATATTTTGAAGAGAGGATTTGTGTGGACAAGTATGAGGGGTACATTTGATTGTAATTAAAAAAATGCTAAACACAATAAGTACCGAACTTAAATACGTGGAGGTGTGAGGAGTATTAGTGAGCTTCAGAGTAGAAGACCTTGTCTGGATAAACTCCAGAGGGCTAACAATCCAGAATAACCCACAAAAGCCAAGTAGCATGGCTTGCTTTCATTGGGAACCATAGTCATGAAACTCTTACATGCAGTACATGAAAGATTTGCAAGATTCTTAAATGAGTATTATGAGTATGAGATGTAAAATATTAATGAAGAGAATAATTCTATTAATACTGTTGATGTTATCATTAATTAGTTAGGCATCTCTTAAAATTAATGGGTACAGTACATAAGGACATGTATGGTGGCTAGTTTACAACAGGTCATTAAAAATTGGACAGTATCGCTGGACAGTAAGGAGCTGTACAGTTAAAGTCATATATTACAGTGTTAGTATTTACATATGTGTGTGGAGCATCAAGAGATTAAAAAATATAACACAAACTCTAATAACATGGAAGAGTTTGGGAAGTTTACATGTCAACTGGAATAACAAGATTCTTAACATTTAAATATTGGAAGACATGGATTTCTTTGAACTTATCAAAGAAGGCATTTCACACTGGAAGACTTGGTTACATAAAGCATTATATACATTCATATAGTGTCTTGTTGCAAGCTCTTACACCTTAATATTAGGCATCCTAGGTGAGAATATGAAAGAGGCCCAGAAGGCCTACATATAGAGGCATAACTACAGTAGGGAACATTTTGACCATAATTTCACAAACCTGAAGTATAGCAAAGCCGTGGTATCTTTACTCTACAGAAACCCGTGTTACTCCAAACGTTTTCTATAGGTAGGCAATCGATGTAGAAAAAGACGGATATAGACCACGAAGCGGTGCAATGCCGTGGAGATCACAGAATTATTAATAATATACATAGGTTTTTGTTATAGTGTCTTTCAAATTACATACAAGTCTTTCATTAAACTGGGAGGCACATCATGTGCTTCAAAACTCACATGCTCAGTAGTGCATTCAACATCTCTGTTTTCTTCTGTAGAACTTATGTAATTTTCTGTATTGTCTAGTATGGCAGAGTGAGCAGAATCATAAGCTTCATCTACCACTAACTTATCTAATACTTCTTTATTTTTCTTTTCTAAGTCTTTAGCTGGGTGACTGATATCTGACAACTTTTGCCCATCTACTAGTTTGCTCTCACTCTGGTCCAGTTTACTGTATTCATCGCTTCTGTCCCATTTCTTGTGCAAGTCACTGTTTTCGCTTTCTCCCCTGGTCTGCTCTTCGGTGTCTCGTTTTCTGCGCTTGGGCAGAGTGCTCGAGCTCTCGATGCAGAGAACTATGAGTCGGTTGTCGCAGGCGACCTTCTGCTGATCGAGAAGCTTGAGAGAGTGGAGAGCGGCAGCCATACCATGAGTGCTGGAGGAGGCACTGGACCAAGCATTACAATTATGACTGAGTGACGACTCCCCATATCTGTTGGAGCCATGCCACATGTACTTCACTGGCCTGCAGAGGAGTGAAGCACAATATTAGTAAGAATAATGGTGGTATGTCAGTGTAAACAGAGATTACAGCATACAGGAGGGCCACACTTTACAGCGATTCACTTTACAGCATTTCACTAATACGGCAATTTTCAATTATACCCATTCTTCATTTATACAGGCTACCTACAATAAATATATTCATCACTCATTATAAGCTAAGTACAAAAATATTTTTAGGTAAGTAATGTGTGTACTGTATATGCATTTTTTAGGCCTAGCTTTATTACTCTTAATATATAAGTGTAAACAAATTATCAGGCTTTTATATGCATTTGAAAATGAAAAAAAAGGCCGTGATTCACTTTACAGTGATTTTCGATTTACAGTGGTAGCCTGGAACCTAACCTGCTGTATAGACAGGGCCCTACAGTAGCCCAGAACCTAACCTGTTGCATAAATGGGGGCCTACAGTATCCCAGAACCTAACCTGCTGTATAAATGGGGCCCACCTATACATACTCATGTGAACTGACAACACAGATATAAAGAGGGAAGGAAGGGGGGTTATAACAGGAATATGGATGGGTCAAAGCCTCACCAGGAGCTGTCAGTCATGACATCTCTACCATCAAAGGATAGTATCCTTGGCTGCTCTAGGAACTGTCCACCTTCGCCAGCCACCACATCACGCCAAGATCCCAACACCTCCTCGCCCTGTCAGGGTATAACCAAGATTGTTATGCAGAACTAGCACCTTTAGTGAGCTTGCGGGCTAATACAATAGAACCCATTCCTCTTAAAATGGAATCAACTTAATTTCTTTTAATTTATCTCACTGATCCCCCTTTTTCCATTAAATGCATTATGTTAAATTACTGTGCATCTCTGCTCAGTGACATTACAAATGATTAGTGAATGGTTAGCTAATGTTTGATGTCATTCACCTGTAAGTTGATGATTGGTTGTTGCCTATCAGCGAAGCGGACCAATGAGGCAACATCATGCCTTGGGCCAGACAGTAATGCCCTAGAAGAAGAAACAATTTACCAGTGATGAACAAGGATGTTTTAGGAAAGGTAGGGGGAGTGTAGACCAAGTGTTTACAGTGAAACATATAGGTGAACAGTATTTAGATAAGGGTAAAGAGGTTTTTGTGGCACTTATTTATTTGGAAAAGGCGTATGACAGGGTGGATAGGGGGACAATGTGGCAGATGTTGCAGGTGTATGGAATAGAAGGTAGGTTACTGAAAGCAGTGAAGAGTTTTTATGAGGATAGTGAGGCTCTTGGTTAGAGTATGTAGGAGAGAAGGAGATTATTTCCCAGTAAAAGTAGGCCTTAGACAAGGATGTGTCATGTCACCATGGTTGTTCAATATATTTATAGATGGGTTGTAAGAGAAGTGAATGCACAGGTGTTGGCAAGAGATTTGGAAGAGAAATTGCAGAGGTTGGTGGATGAGTTTGGTAGGGTATGTAAAAGTAGAAAATTTGAAGTGAATATAGGAAAGAGTATGGTGATGAGGATAACAAAAATGTTAGGTGATGAAAGATTGGATATCAGATTGGAGGGAGAGAGTATGAAGGAGGTGAATGTATTCAGATATTTTGGAGTGGACATGTCAGCAGATGGGTCTATGAAGGATGAGGTGAATCACAGAACTGATGAGAAAAAAAAGGGTGAGTGGTGCACCTAGGAGTCTGTGGAGACAAAGAACTTTGTCTGTGGAAGCAAAGAGGGGAATGTATGAGATTATAGTTATACCAACACTCTTATATGAGTGTACAGCATGGGTGGTGAATGTTGCAACAAGGAGAAGGCTGGAGGCAGTGGAGATATCATGTCTGAGGGCAATGTGTGGTGTGAATATAATGCAGAGAATTCGTAGTTTGGAAATTAGGAAGAGGTGCGGGATTACCAAAACTATTATCCAGAGGGCGGAGGAAGGGTTACCGAGGTGGTTCGGACATGCAGAGAGAATGGAACAAAATAGAAAGACTTCAAGAGTGTATAAATCTCTAGTGGAGGGAAGGCGGGGTAGGGGTGGGCCTAGGAAAAGTTGGAGGGAGGGGGTAAAGGAGGTTTTGTGTGCGAGGGGCTTGGACTTCCAGCAAGCATGCATGAGCATACTTGATAGGAGTGAATGGAGACAAATGGTTTTAAGGACTTGACGTGCTGTTGGAGTGTTAGCAGGGTAACATTTATGAAGGGTTTCAGGGAAACCGGCAGGCTGGACTTGAGTACTGGAGATGAGAAGTACAGTGTCTGCACTCTGAAGAAGGGGTGTTAATAGATGAATGGTTCAAAGAACCGACATGTTGATAAATTAGACACATGTGCAACTCTTGGGTATCTTTATTGAGGAAACGTTTCGCCACACAGTGGCTTCATCAGTCCATACGTAGGAGAAACTTCAAGTTTCTCCTACGTATGGACTGATGAAGCCACTGTGTGGCGAAACGTTTCCTCAATAAAGATACCCAAGAGTTGCACATGTGTCTAATTTATCAAGGGGTGTTAATGTTGCAGTTTTATAACTGTAGTGTAAGCATGCCTCTGGCAAGACAGTGATGGAGTGAATGATAAAAAATTTTCTTTTTCGGGCCACCCTACCTTTGTGGGAAATGGCCGATGTGTTAATAAAAAAAATAATTTTATTTAAGCTATTTATGTCAGGTTGGGTTAAATTTATTAGGTTCATAAAATTATTTTGGAGTAATTCAAGCCATTTTAGGTAATTTATTTTAGATGACAGAAACTATTTTAATATTTTAGAGGTTAATTTATGAGAAAGTAAAGCAAGTGTATTTTGATATAAGCAAAATTTTGTAAGATTAACCTGTCATATTATACATCATGAGGCAAAAAATAAAAATACCAGGAAACCTTCCAGGTTACAAAATATTGAAGACATCTGTTTTACCATCATATGAGAGGAAGATGGTACCTCCCCTGAATGGTTACTATCTACTGACCTACTACCTGTTTCACACTCATATGACAGGAGGGTAGCACCTCCCCTGGATGGTTACTATCTACTGACCTACTGCCTGTTTCACCCTCATGACATGAGGGTAGTACCTCCCTGGATGGTTACTATCTGCTAACCTAATGCCTGTTTCACCCTCATATGACAGGAGGGCAGTACCTCCCTGGATGGTTACTATCTACTGACCTACTGCCTGTTCCACCCTCATATGACAGGGTAGTACCTCCCTGGATGGTTACTATCTACTGACCTACTGCCTGTTTTGCCCTTGAATGACAGGAAGGCAGTACCTCCCTGGATGGTTACTATCTACTGACCCACTGCCTGTTTCACCCTCATGAGAGGAGGGTTGTACCTCCTTGGATAGTTACTGTCTACTGACCTACTGCCTGCTTCACCCTTATATGACAGGAGGGTAGCACCTCCCTGGATAGTTACTGTCTACTGACCTACTGCCTGCGTCACCCTCATATGACAGGAGGGTAGTACCTCCCTGGATGGTTACTGTTTACTAACATACTGCCTGTTTCACCATCATGTGACAGGAGGGTAGTACCTGAATGGTTACTATCTACTGACCTGCCTGTTTCACCCTCCTATGAGAGAAGGATAGTACTTCCCTGTATGGCTACTATCTACTGACCTACTGCCTGTCTCACCATCATATAAGAGGGTAGTACCTCCCTAGATACACTCATTCTACCTGAAGGAGCCACGGAGACCAGCAGTACGGGCTTGCCTATAGCAAGCGTAGTCAGCGGAGGACACCCCACGCAGGTTACCGGTCCAGGGTTCATTGAGCGCTGCCAGCCTTAACTGTCAGGGGGAGAGAGAGGCAGTGTAATGGTGATAGTTATACAGTAGTGATATTGGATGTGGTGATGATTGTGGCAATAATAGTGGTAGTCTGGTGGTAGTTGTGGTAGTTGAACTGGCAGTACTGTCCGCTATTGGTCGTAGCAATAATAGCAGTAGTAATGGTACAGTAATATTAGAAATAAAGCTAAAAAAATATTTAACTAAAATACAGCGAGGTACAAAATTATTTTACTAGAATACAGCAAGATACAAAATTATTTAACCAGAATACAGTGAGGTACAAAATTATTTTACTACAATACAGTGAGGTAAAAAAATAATTATTTACTAGAATAGAGTGAGGTTACACTGGAAAGTTTTACAATTAGACTGGCCAGCAGCAACAACAGCCTGGGTGACCAGGCAAGCACCAGGCGAGCCTGGCCCATGACCAGACTCTGGGAGTAGACACTCAGAACTCACCAAAGGTACATCAAAGGTAAAGGTACGATTTTATGAGAACACTGCATTACATATTGTAACAAAAGCCTTCTGTTATGCACAACATTTTGGGCAGACTAATTATAGACCAAACAAATTACTTATAAGCCTAGCATGTATAATTAGGCTTTATGTTATATAAATCAACATGGTTATTTTAATGTATATTGTAAAAGCTGACTAAGTTGGGAGCAGAGTTAGTCTGAGGGAGGATGATAACACAGTTCTTTAGGTATCAAGACTTAGTTTGCAAGAGCAGTGTAAAGGAGATGTGAATATATGGTTTAGAAAACTAACAAGTTGGTAAATAAGATACTTGTGCAACACTTGGGTATCTTTATCAAGATTGATGGACTAAACACATTGGTTTAAGTTCCTGAGTGGCATTAGGAAGGCCACTGATGTAGACAAGGAAGAAAAAAGGGCCTAGAACAGTGCCCTAGTGCATGTCTAAGTTGAAAAATCAAGTTGTTGATCAACTGTCATTAATACCAATACTGGAAGTCCTCAACTTATGAACACATTGGGGACCTCCTAAATTGCGTATAATATTCATAATACAAGAAGTCTTCAACTTACGGATATGTTGGGGACCTTCTGTATTGTGTATAATATGATATTATACACAATAATGATATAATGATGATATACACAATAATGATATACAGTAATAATGATATTATACACAATACAGAAGATTCTCAACGTGTTTGTAAGTCGAGGACTTACTGTACAGTAGGATCCCTGTATCAGCAGGTGATATGTCCCAAGACCTACTGTTGATGCCCAAAACCAAGGATGGTAGCGAACCCTATATATAAGTCGTTTCTCATTTATATATATTACATACCTATCCATATAATATTACCGTTTGAACCATTAAACATAATTTTGTTTTTATGATGTGCAACTTCAAGATTATTAATCATATAAACCTCCACCCTGACTACCTCACATTAGTATTAAGATACAATAAAGATTTATTAAAAAGTTAACCATTCTTATCTTGTCTAGACTTAAGTAGTTATGCATTATGTACTAGGATTAGTTTGCCCAAAATGCCCTGTTATTCAAATTCAAATTCAAATTCAAAGTTTATTCTCTATAAGGATTACAATGTTGAATTTACAGAATTTGGTTATTGTGTGGTTTACATGTAGTTAAATAATGATTACAGAGTGTACCACTAGAACGCCTAGCATGGCTAGGCATTTCGGGCAGACTTAGTTTAATTCTTTATTTTAAAATATTACAAATTATGAGGTAAGTTAGTATTATGGCTAAGTGACTAAATACTAGTTTGTGAGTTTAGCAATGTGAATGCTTTTGTTTTGGCACAGTACATAGTTTCAGTATTGGAGTATCATAGGATTCATTATTTTAAGATTGAGATTAATATTTCTGTTTATGGTCAAATGGGTGAGTGAGTGTAAGTGTGAACCACTAGGTGGTATTTGTGGAGTTAGTTGATGGGGTGTATCAAGGAGATAAGATGTTTTCTAATGGTAGTTTTAAAGGTGATGAATGTGTCTGCAGTTCTAGAGTTCTCAGGTAGGGTGTTCCAGATTTTAGGGCCTTTGACATACATTGAATTTTTGTAAAAGTTTAGTCGGACACGGGGAATGTCGTAGAGATGTTTGTGTCTGGTGTTATGCCTGTGGGTTCTGTCACAACTATCAAGAAAGCATTTTAGGTCAAGGTTGATGTTGGAGTTTAAGGTCCTGTAGATGTAGATTGCACAGTAGTAAGTGTGGATGTACTGAACAGGGAGTAAGTTTAGATCTATGAAAAGTGGGGGGGGGGGTGTTGCCAGGGATGGGATTTAGTGATTATTCTTATTGCAGCTTTTTGTTGGGTTATTATTGGCTTTAGGTGTGTTGCTGCAGTTGATCCCCAAGCACAAATAGCATAGGTGAGGTATGGATAAATAAGTGAGTGGTATAGTGTGAGAAGGGCATTTTGCGGCACGTAGTATCGTATCTTGGAGAGGATCCCAACCGTTTTGGATACTTTTTTGGTTATGTGTTGGATATGGGTGCTGAAATTCAGGTTGTTGTCAAGGTATAGGCCTAGGAATTTGCCCTCATTATGTCTGGTAATTAGAGTGTTGTCGATCTTAATGTTAATTTGTGCATCTCCTGCTCTGCTACCAAACATAATATAGTAGGTTTTGTCAGTGTTAAGCGTAAGTTTATTGGCTGTCATCCAAGTTGATATTTTGATCAGCTCCTCGTTAACAATGGTGTTGAGGGTGGCAAGATTAGGGTGAGAGATGACATAAGTCATGTCGTCAGCAAAGAGAATGGGTTTCAGGTGTTGGGATACGTTTGGAAGATCATTGATGTATATGAGGAAGAGCAGGGGACCAAGGACACTTCCCTGCGGAACTCCAGTATCAAGTGGCCGTGTTGTTGATGCTGTGTCTTTAATGGTGACGTACTGATACCTATTAGTAAGGTAAGATTTGAAATAAGCAAGCGCATGGCCTCTTATACCGTAATAGTCAAGTTTGTGGAGTAGGATGTCGTAGTCTACTGTGTCAAAAGCTTTTCTTAGGTCAATAAAAATTCCTAGTGGATATTCCTTATTTTCCAATGCTGTGTAAAGCAGATCTAGCATTTTTATGATTGCATCATTAGTGCTTTTATTTTTCCTGAATCCAAATTGGCAGGGGTTGAGTATGTTTTGTGCTGTTATAAATGAATATAGTCTCCTGTGCACGAGTTTCTCAAAGATTTTGGATAGCAATGATAAGTTTGATATTGGCCTATAGTTGTTTAAGTCTGTAGGGTCACCACCTTTATGTATTGGTGTAACCCTTGCCATCTTGAGTAGTTTCAGGAAGGTGCTAGTTTCTAGTGACTTGTTAAAAAGTAATGAAATAGCATGCGAAAGGATATGGGCCGCTCGCTTGTACAGTAATGGTGGGACATGAGACAGATTCCCTGAGTTATTTTTAAGTGACTTTATAATCTCAGTGACTTCCGAGGGCTCAGTTGGTGCAAGATAGAAGGAATTTGGGAAATTCCCATCTAGGTAGTCCCCGGCATGGGCATTGGTATGTGGGATTTTATTGGCGAGATTAGATCCTATGGTTGAGAAGAAGTCGTTTATCTTGTTAGCTGTGTCAGTGGGATGTAGTGGTGTTTCATTAGGTTTAGTTAGGACAATATTCTTGTTTTTTTTCAGTTTGTGGGTCCCTAGAATCTGAGAGTGTGTTATGATAGTGGCTTTCTTTGTACTTAACAAATCAAAATTGTAATTGCCTATTGTAACCTTTGAAAAGAAATAAAATCTTTAATCTTTTTAATCTTTTTTTATCATAAATTTTAATTGATAAATTACACGCAGCAAGTCAAGAACTAGCACTTTTTTACTGATGGGAAGTACTTCACGGCTTCTCTTAGGGTTTGAAGAACTCTCGTCATCACTACTTTTGTGCTTTAAGGGTTAATTTCTGGCCACATTAAACTGCAGATAACTGAAACCATGGAAACCATGGTTCAAAAGACCCCTGAAACTTGCCCCAGATGTCAGCACACCCCTGAAACTTGCCCCAGATGTCAGCACACCCCTGAAACTTGCCCCAGATGTCAGCACACCCCTGAAACTTGCCCCAGATGCCAGCACACCCCTGAAACTTGCTCCAGATGTCACCATACCCATGAGAGTTGCCCAGATCATCCCTACAGGGTCCCAGGGAATTATAAAAACCACGACCAAAGAATTGTGAAAAATGGTGATATCCGGCCACCAACAGTTACCATGCAAGTCCAGAAGTATTTAAACAATGGGCTGACCATAATAAAATATACTGTATTAAACAACCTTTCGTAAAAGGGGTCTGCCTCCCATGGAAGTAATAAAGCTTTAAAAGCAAATTAGAAGCTTGACAACCAACTGAATTTGTGAGATAATATAGTTTTTTCCATTGGGTTAACCTGAAGAACTTGAGAATGCTCTAGGATGTGGAGTTATGGCAAAAATAAATGAGTAATAAAATGAGAAGGAAATGGTAATATTTCATGTCCTCACTTTTTACAAATGCACAAGACTTACCTCTTTCAAATTCCACACCTCGTTCTTGATTTAAAAAAAAAAAGGTCATGAGTTTGGTTAGTATACACACACTCTTATTTCAAATATAATTATATATATATATATATATATATATATATATATATATATATATATATATATATACATATATATATATATATATATACATATATATATACATACATATATACATATATATACATACATATATATACATACATATATATACATACATATATATACATACATATATATACATACATATATATACATACATATATATACATACATATATATACATACATATATATACATACATATATATACATACATATATATACATACATATATATACATACATATATATATATACATACATATATATACATACATATATATATATACATACATATATATACATACATATATATATATACATACATATATATATATACATATATATATATACATACATATATATATATACATACATATATATATATACATACATATATATATATACATACATATATATATATATACATACATATATATATATACATACATATATATATATATACATACATATATATATATATACATACATATATATATATATATATATATATATACATACATATATATATATATATATATATATATATACATACATATATATATATATATACATACATATATATATATACATACATATATATATATATATATACATACATATATATATATACATACATATATGCATACAAATATACATGCATATATACTACATTTAAGACAACATATTAAAAAGAAAATGATGCATGCTTAAACTTCTAATTTAGTGGTAGATTTCTAATATAATTAACATGAAAAGAATGACTACTCATGCAAAAAGAATGACTACTCATGCCTGATTACTGTGGAAGGTAATGAAGGGGAGAAAATGATGATAATATGAGACAAGAGTAATAATAGAGATGGCTTATGTAAAGAAGAAACAATACTGACATGTACCTCATTGTCTGTAGTCATTGGCTCACCCCACTGTAAACAGAGAAGTGGGTCAGTTCTCACACTTAAACTGTACTTTCCCATTTGATAAGTAAGACACATATGCAACAGTTAGGCATCTTTATTCTGAAACTTTTCACCTACACAATAGGCTTCTTCAGTCGAGTACAGAGGAGGCAGCAGAAGCAGTAAAGATGTAAAAATGATATAATCAGTCCATTACCCTGGAAGACGTAGTTTTAAGGAGGTCAGTCCCTCAGCCCGGAAAAAAGTTTTGCTCCATAGGCAAAACGTTTTCGGAATAAAGATAAATAACTGTTGCACACATGTCTTACTTATCAAATTGCCGGTACTGCATTCCATTATCATATTCACTTTCATGTTTGTACTTTACAAGGGAGTGCCTTTATGCTGGCAAACAGGTCTCAATACAAGGGGTTAGAGCTACCTTCCCCTCACCTTGGATCAAACCTGACTACTTCCCATTCTCCAGGTGCCATATGACCCCTACAGTTTAATACTTTGTACAATAATATAATATCTTTTTTCATGGGTCTTGTTTATACCTATCCTTGAGACTGTGTATGGAATCTGGTTCCACCATCTGGTTTGAAGCCTGGTCATGGACTGGGCTGTGGGGGGAACTGACCCCCCCAGAACACCCTCCAGGTATACTCATCCAGGAATACCACAGCTTCATCCAGATCATTCCTCTTCCTAATTTGCCATAAATTAATGTAGAGCTTCCTGATCTCCATGAGACTCTTCTAAAATCTAAATCTGTGATCATTCTGGGCTCTTAATCCAAGGAATTAGAGTTCCCTTTCATTCTTTGGATTACCTCCATTCTTCAAGCTCTCTACTTCCCCTCCCCTCACATAACTCCTCTCCCTTACTTCCTCTGCCCTTTTAAGAAGCAATTAGACAATCCCATCAACAAAAGACTGCATTTATTTCCAGAGGAAATAAATGCCTGCATAAATACCATGGCACCCTGCTTGAAGATATTTTCTGACAGTGGAGAGAATTAGACAGACAATCCCACACCCAAAGGTTGCAAAAATCATTTTGAGAGGAAATAAATGCTTGAATAAGTACCATGGCACCCTGTTTTAAGATATTTTCTGACTGTGGAGAGATTACTCAACTAAAACTTGCAATATCTCCCTCTTTCTCCACCCCCTCCCCCACCTACCATGGTCCTGCCTGCACTGTAGTCTGTGGCCAGCTCCTCTGGCAGTGTTTCTACGTTGGGGTTGATGGGTGTTGGAGTAGATGGGCGGGGTGGTGTGGGTGTCAGCTGTGGCGCTAACACTGCACCCAGCTGAAAGCAGTTTTGTTAATTAAGCAACATTAGTTATATTTTCATAGTGCTGCTACCTAATTCTGTGAGAGTTACATTGTGAGAACTCCCATTTCCTAAATAGTGTATGATTCTTAGTTGATTAGTGATTCCCCAGGAATTTAATAATAATAATCATAATTATAATTAATATTTTTGAACACACTGGCTGTCTCCCACCAAGGTAGGGTGGCACAAAAAAGAAACACTTTCACTATCATTCACACCATCACTGTTTTGACAAAGGTGCACAGATATGAGAGTGTAGATGTCCCTCCAAACAGCAAATACATGTATCTCTAACCCCTCTTTAAGAGTGCAGGCATTGTACTCCCCACCTCCAGGGCTCAAATCCTGCTAACCGGTTTCCCTGAATCCCTTCATAAAATATTACCCTGCTCACACTCCAACAGCTTGTCTGGTCCCAAAGCCCATTTGCCTCCTCTTCTACCTAACACACTTACACATTTTAATAATACAGTCATAAAGTAGCATAAGTTGATGACCTTCATTATTTCAATGCTTCCCTAAGAGTTTATATACCCACCTCACCAAGGACTGTCCTTTGAAGGAAGAGAAATACTGCTCCCACACCTTAAAACATTAAGGAATAGGGTCTTACTTCAAATTTCCCAGTTAATTTTTTTTTACTAACACATCCGACGTTTCCCACCGAGGCAGGGTGACCACCGAGGCAGGGTGACCACCGAGGCAGGGTGACCACCGAGGCAGGGTGACCACAGAGGCAGGGTGACCACCGAGGCAGGGTGACCACCAAGGCAGGGTGACCACCGAGGCAGGGTGACCACCGAGGCAGGGTGACCACCAAGGCAGGGTGACCACCGAGGCAGGGTGACCACCGAGGCAGGGTGACCCGAAAAAGAAAAAACTTTCATCATCATTCACTTCATTACTGTCTCGCCAGAGGTGTGGCTAAACTACATTTAAAAAACCTTCAGAGTGGAGGAACTGTATTTATCCACTGTTTCAAAAATTTGTCCTTCCAACCACTCTGAAAAAAGAGATTAGTAAGTTATCTGAGTTATAGGGAAAATGGAGTACCCACATCTACTCCTTCAATATAATACTCACCGTTACCTCTCGCCAGCCCCGGGAAGCTCGGATAAAGAGAGAGTCATCGTCCAAAACGTAAGCCAGTGTACCTCGGGTGTGTCTGGACCAAGCCTGTGTAGTAGTGCAGACATATCACTTGGGGGAACATATGTATGCTTCAAACAACACAAATGTACAGATACACACACACACAAGACAAACAAAATAAGCTGGTCTTAGTTTAGCATTGATGCCAGGAGCTATGACGCGACCTACCAGGTAAGGCTCCTACACATTTTGCCAAAGGATACTTAACCAAAAGACATTTCACCAACAGATACTTGACCAAATGGACATATGAATGAACTGGCATTCATCACCTAACCTAACCTTACCTAATTATCCCTTCGGTCTACTGTCCATTTGCCAAAATGGTTATCGGCATAATGTCTGTTCAGCCAATTGCCATTCTGTCAGTGTCTGTCAGCCAAGTGTCCGTCAGTCATCTGTCCTGCCATGCCAAGTAAATTTTAAAACTTCCTAAGCACATGCATTGTGTTTTTCACTTATGAGTAAAATAATATATGTACAGTAAATATATATTTAAAGATAAACATGGAAACAGAGGATAACGAGGCGAGCTCAGTCAGTCAATCGTATAAAGATCCAATCTTCCAAGACCCTCCTTTGAGGTTCCTTAATGACTGAATTAAAATTGTCCTTCCCTTCCTTGGATCAAACCTGATTACCTCCCATTTCTCAGGTGCTGTGTGACTCTTATACCTGGAGTATGCCTGGAGAGGGTTTCAGGGGGTCTATGACCAGGCCTCAGTCAGATAACCTAAAGCTCCAGTTGTGGGTCATCATAAAACTAAGACCCACGTCAGGAAACACTTGCCCTGTTTCCCGGCAAACCTCACCTAAGTATGTATTAAAATAACAATCTTTTCAAGGTGGAGGTCTTGATATTGCTGAGAAGTTCTTGATCATATGAAAAGGAGTAACTCTCCCTTCTTTGGATCAAACCTGATTACCTTCCATTTCCCCTCCTCCCAAACATTAAAAAATTTATTGTCTCTTTTATGTTAATAATCAAGCCTATAACTCCTCTCAGTTAAACTTGTTAAAGCTATACAGCATGAACTAATATGATATTCAATCCTACTGTGTTCATTGTAAACTCCTAAACTCACACTTACACTTACCCAAGTGACTGTGTATAAAATTACTCGTATTGTTGTTGTCTTGTTAATCTTAAGTTAGTCTTAAGTTTGCCTGAAATGTTCTGCATATATAAGGACTTTCTGTATGTACACCCAAATGTCATTATATTTGTACAAAGATTGTATCATACTGAAAAAATAATAATTATTATTATTATTTTGACATGATACATAGTTGTACAAGGGAATATAATAGTTGAGTGTACATGCCAAAAGCCCCTTGTATGAAGAGCATTTCAGACAAACTTAAAATTAACTTAAGATTAATTAGGCTAAAACAGATTAAATGGTCATTAGGTGAGTAACAGTGAGTACAGAGACATGAGTATTAATAGGTAATGCTATATGGCTTTAATAGGTCTAGTAGAGAAGTTTAGTAGTGAATAATTCCAGTTTTGAATTATTTTATAAAAATTACAGTATTACAATAGAACAATTTAAACAATTTACAATATGAAGTATACAAATGAGTATTTAAAACGATGAAATTTGAACATAACAATTTTGAAGCATTACAGTTTTACAATAGAACAAATTAAATAATTTACTATATGAAGTATTACAATTTAGTATTCAGAACAATGAAATTTGAACATATATTATGAGTATATAACTATGGTTCTTGGACTTTTTGATTATAATAATAATATGGTTCTTGGAAGAGGGTCATGTCAGTTTGTGTTGCAATGCTAGATGTTTCTTGACAAAGAAGGTATGTATTACTAGTTTTATTTAAGGCTAAATACATTTTGACTTTGTCTTTACTGATATAAAACACAGGTAGTGAAATTTGAAAGAATAAAATAGTAAAAACTGGAAAAAAAACATTGTTTTAGCAGTATGGAAACTTTATTTATGACAATATTAATCTTAAATATGTTTTATATTAAATATGTTTTATATTAAAAATTGAACGTGAAGACTTGGAAAAGTTTTGTCTCTAAGTGAAAAACTAAACTTGAAGAAGCTTGGTCTCTACAAAAAATATGAAACGAAGAAATTTGGTCTCCAAATGAAACATTATCTTAGTTTCCGTCCTTCTATAAATTGTCTTTATTAAAATAGAGTTAGTGAAGTTGACCTGCAGCATGGCGGGTCGTGAGGTGAAGCTGAGAGGAGCGCTGGGAGTGAGCTCAACACCAAGGTTGGGTGTGGCCGGCAGTGAGCTGAAGACCCCGTCTCGCGAGCTGGAGCCTGGAAAAGGTTATTCCATGAATTTCGGCTCTTCCTGAAGGGTTCTTGATTCACGAGGCCTTCCAGTAAATCTGAATAACTTCTAAAGGATTATTAATTTAAGGATTCAAGATGCCTTCCTATAAATCTGAATAACATCTGAAGGATTCAAGAGGCCTTCCTGTAAATCAGTATACCATCTGAAGGATTCAAGAGGCCTTCCTGTAAATCTGAATAGCATCTGAAGGATTCAAGAGGAATTCCTGTAAATCAGTATATGATCTGAAGGATTCAAGAGGCCTTCCTGTAAATCTGAATACCATCTGAAGAATTCAAGAGGCATTCCTGTAAATCTGAATAACATATGAAGGATTCAAGAGGCCTTCCAGTAAATCTAAATAACATCTGAAGGATTCAAGAGGCCTTCCTGTAAATCTGAATACCATCTGAAGGATTCAAGAGGCCCTCCTGTAAATCTGAATACCATCTGAAGGATTCAAGAGGCCTTCCAGTAAATCTGAATACCATCTGAAGGATTCAAGAGGCCTTCCTGTAAATCTGAATAACATGTGAAGGATTCAAGAGGCCTTCCAGTAAATCTAAATAACATCTGAAGGATTCAAGAGGCCTTCCTGTAAATCTGAATACCATCTGAAGGATTCAAGAGGCCTTCCTGTAAATCTGAATACCATTTGAAGGATTCAAGAGGCCTTCCAGTAAATCTGAATACCATTTGAAGGATTCAAGAGGCCTTCCAGTAAATCTGAATACCATCTGAAGGATTCAAGAGGCCTTCCTGTAAATCTGAATAACATCTGGAGGATTTAAGAGGCCTCCCTGTAAAGCTGAATACCATCTGAAGGATTCAAGAGGCCTTCCTGTAAATCTGAATAATATCTGAAGGATTCAAGAGGCCTTCCTGTAAATCTGAATACCATCTGAAGGATTCAAGAGGCCTTCCTGTAAATCTGAATAACATTGAAGGATTCAAGAGGCCTTCCAGTAAATCTGAATAACGTCTGAAGGATTCAAGAGGCCTTCCTGTAAATCTGAATAACATCTGAAGGATTCAAGATGCCTTCCTGTAAATCTGAATAACATCTGAAGGATTCAAGAGGCCTTCCTGTAAATCTGAATAACATCTGAAGGATTCAAGAGGCCTTCCAGTAAATCTGAATACCATCTGAAGGATTCAAGAGGCCTTCCTGTAAATCTGAATAACATCTGAAGGATTCAAGAGGCCTTCCAGTAAATCTGAATACCATCTGAAGGATTCAAGAGGCCTTCCTGTAAATCTGAATAACATCTGAAGGATTCAAGATGCCTTCCAGTAAATCTAAATAACATCTGAAGGATTCAAGAGGCCTTCCTGTAAATCTGAATAATATCTGAAGGATTCAAGAGGCCTTCCTGTAAATCTGAATAACATCTGAAGGATTCAAGATGCCTTCCAGTAAATCTGAATACCATCTGAAGGATTCAAGAGGCCTTCCTGTAAATCTGAATAACATTAAAGGATTCAAGAGGCCTTCCAGTAAATCTGAATACCATCTGAAGGATTCAAGAGGCCTTCCTGTAAATCTGAATAACATCTGAAGGATTCAAGAGGCCTTCCTGTAAATCTTAATAACATCTGAAGGATTCAAGAGGCCTTCCTGTAAATCTGAATAACATCTGAAGGATTCAAGAGGCCTTCCAGTAAATCTGAATACCATCTGAAGGATTCAAGAGGCCTTCCTGTAAATCTGAATAACATCTGAAGGATTCAAGAAGCATTCCTGTAATCTGAATAACATCTGAAGGATTCAAGAGGCCTTCCTGTAAATCTGAATAACATCTGAAGGATTCAAGAGGCCTTCCAGTAAATCTGAATACCATCTGAAGGATTCAAGAGGCCTTCCTGTAAATCTGAATAACATCTGAAGGATTCAAGAGGCCTCCCTGTAAATCTGAATACCATCTGAAGGATTCAAGAGGCCTTCCAGTAAATCTGAATACCATCTGAAGGATTCAAGAGGCCTTCCTGTAAATCTGAATAACATGTGAAGGATTCAAGAGGCCTTCCAGTAAATCTAAATAACATCTGAAGGATTCAAGAGGCCTTCCTGTAAATCTGAATACCATCTGAAGGATTCAAGAGGCCTTCCTCTAAATCTGAATACCATTTGAAGGATTCAAGAGGCCTTCCAGTAAATCTGAATACCATTTGAAGGATTCAAGAGGCCTTCCAGTAAATCTGAATACCAACTGAAGGATTCAAGAGGCCTTCCTGTAAATCTGAATAACATCTGGAGGATTCAAGAGGCCTCCCTGTAAAGCTGAATACCATCTGAAGGATTCAAGAGGCCTTCCTGTAAATCTGAATAATATCTGAAGGATTCAAGAGGCCTTCCTGTAAATCTGAATACCATCTGAAGGATTCAAGAGGCCTTCCTGTAAATCTGAATAACATTGAAGGATTCAAGAGGCCTTCCAGTAAATCTGAATAACGTCTGAAGGATTCAAGAGGCCTTCCTGTAAATCTGAATAACATCTGAAGGATTCAAGATGCCTTCCTGTAAATCTGAATAACATCTGAAGGATTCAAGAGGCCTTCCTGTAAATCTGACTAACATCTAAAGAATTTAAGAGGCCTTCCTGTAAATCTGAATACCATCTGAAGGATTCAAGAGGCCTTCCTGTAAATCTGAATAACATCTGAAGGATTCAAGAGGCCTTCCAGTAAATCTGAATACCATCTGAAGGATTCAAGAGGCCTTCCTGTAAATCTGAATAACATCTGAAGGATTCAAGATGCCTTCCAGTAAATCTAAATAACATCTGAAGGATTCAAGAGGCCTTCCTGTAAATCTGAATAACATCTGAAGGATTCAAGAGGCCTTCCTGTAAATCTGAATAATATCTGAAGGATTCAAGAGGCCTTCCTGTAAATCTGAATAACATCTGAAGGATTCAAGAGGCCTTCCTGTAAATCTGAATAACATCTGAAGGATTCAAGAGGCCTTCCTGTAAATCTGAATAACATCTGAAGGATTCAAGATGCCTTCCAGTAAATCTAAATAATATCTGAAGGATTCAAGAGGCCTTCCTGTAAATCTGAATAACATCTGAAGGATTCAAGATGCCTTCCAGTAAATCTGAATACCATCTGAAGGATTCAAGAGGCCTTCCTGTAAATCTGAATAACATTGAAGGATTCAAGAGGCCTTCCAGTAAATCTGAATACCATCTGAAGGATTCAAGAGGCCTTCCTGTAAATCTGAATAACATCTGAAGGATTCAAGAGGCCTTCCTGTAAATCTGAATAACATCTGAAGGATTCAAGAGGCCTTCCTGTAGATCTGAATAACATCTGAAGGATTCAAGAGGCCTTCCAGTAAATCTGAATACCATCTGAAGGATTCAAGAGGCCTTCCTGTAAATCTGAATAACATCTGAAGGATTCAAGAGGCATTCCTGTAAATCTGAATAACATCTGAAGGATTCAAGAGGCCTTCCTGTAAATCTGAATAACATCTGAAGGATTCAAGAGGCCTTCCAGTAAATCTGAATACCATCTGAAGGATTCAAGAGGCCTTCCTGTAAATCTGAATAACATCTGAAGGATTCAAGAGGCCTTCCTGTAAATCTGAATAACATCTGAAGGATTCAAGAGGCCTTCCAGTAAATCTGAATACCATCTGAAGGATTCAAGAGGCCTTCCTGTAAATCTGAATAACATCTGAAGGATTCAAGAGGCCTTCCTGTAAATCTGAATAACATCTGAAGGATTCAAGAGGCCTTCCAGTAAATCTGAATACCATCTGAAGGATTCAAGAGGCCTTCCTGTAAATCTGAATAACATCTGAAGGATTCAAGAGGCCTTCCTGTAAATCTGAATACCATCTGAAGGATTCAAGAGGCCTTCCTGTAAATCAGTATACCAAGTAACCAGTTCTTATAGTAACTATACATTGTACTGAAAATCAACATCTTTCATTGTCTTCTTATTTAATTACCTATCATTACTGAGGTGTTCCGTGACATGGATTTAGCATTTCCCTGTAGATAAAATTATAATACTTACATGTATATGAATTTCTTGCATTTTATTTCTTGACTTTATGAAGTTACCTACAATATATTACAAAAATAAAGCAAAGTATATGAAGAGACATTATTAGTTTTTTTTACAGAATAAAATGTACCATTGTATTTTTACAATTTATGACTTTTCAGTGGTGATGCCTTGATTCTTATGAAGGACTCTTGATTCAGGAAATTAGAGCTACCTTCCCCTTTCTCAAATCAAACTACATTACCTCCTATTCCAAGGTGTGGTATGATCCCTATGGTTTTAGAGCTTTCCTATGAATATATTATGCAATAATTCATCAATCTGCAATAAAGCAATTCCTGATTCATCAATTATTAATTCTTCAAATTTTCATTCACAATCTTTGATAGGCTGGATATTTATTCACTAGGCCAAGATGTTAGAATATCTAGCTTTTCACTACTAAGCCACAAACTTAAGATATCTGTTCTTATATATCTTTTGATAGTTCTGGAGATCATTAGCCTTCATGGTCTGCTGTCAGACAAGGCCTCCTACACTAGACACTAAACATCAAGGGATGACACTATGTAGGTGCAAAATTTTGATGGGTTCTTTGCAATAACTGAAGAATGTGTCATTCAGTCGGCTTCAAACTTTTACTGTAGATGCGTTTTCCTCAAAGGAAGCTTCGCCTTTATTTTAAGTTAATTTCTGATGTTTCACTTTTAATAAACAAAAGTGTTACCATGAGCTGTTTTGGTTAGTCTCAGACTATTATCAAGATCTTGTTTCATCTCAAATTTGTTGGTTAGTTGTGAATGGTTGCAGCCATAGTATTGTGATCTTTATTTTCCATAGGCCTATGTCTTTCACCGAGTACTCACCAAATCCATATTTCCTGGGAGTGGTGAAAGTGGGGGAGCCTGGGGGGCCCGGAGGTCCAGGGGGACCCTGAAGGAGGAACGACAATTGTCAAAAATATGCAAACACAAGATTGATATTATTTATAAGAAAATAAGAAACATAAGAAAGGAGGAACACTGCAAAAGGCCTACTGGCCCATATGTGGCATGTCCTTCTCAAATACACCCTTCTAACAAATAAATTTGCCCAACCCATTTTCAATGCTACCCCAAGCAATAATCTTTGATAACCCTTTTAACTCTTGTGCAAGTCCCACTTTACTCCAACCCCTCTCACTCATGTATTTATCCAACCTTCACTTCATATACCTAGCTTCAGCCTTAATATATCACTAATTAGAACTTTGTTATTGAATTAGTGAATAACTCCAATATACAGCCTCTTCTCACTTAACAAGGGAGTTCTGTCCCTAAGACCACATCAGTAAATGAATTTGTTGCTAAGCAAGGAGCATACTATAATGGTAGCGAGTTTGTGTCAACCATCTCTGATATTTTTTTAATGTCACCTTTGCACCATTTATAACATTTCTGGTATATTTTTAAATGTTTATACAGTAGTGTACTGTATACTGTAATAAAAAGAATAGAGGGAATCAGCTCTAATATACATTATTTAGGTATGCATACTGGTCAGAGAGCCCATCGTAAGTCCAAGTCGTCGGTAAACAAGGATATCGCTAAGTGAGGAGAGGCTGTACTGTATTTTCTGGCATATAAGGCATGCTTGTTTCCCACAAAAGTCTTGGAAAATCAGCCTGCACCTTATATGCTCAAGTTCAGGTCAAGGGTAGGCTTTGGGGTACACTTTAGCTGGACAGACACGTAAAGTCAGAACCTGACCAGCTGGGCTGTGGTTCATATGTTGGTTTACAAGTGGCTAGCAGTAATGGCCTGGATGATCAGGCCCTGATCTACCATGAGGCCTGGTCATGGACCAGGCCACAGGGGTGTTGACCCCCAAACCCCCTCCAGGTATACATCTGCTTGGAAACATCATCTTATATGCTCATGCACCTTATGTGTTGGAAAATATAGTAATACAAACTAAGTCTGGTTTGCCCAAAATGCATAGCATGCTAGGGGTTTATTTTGTGCCTAATAATATTTTATTGCATGTAAACTACATTACCTGTATACTGCAGAAAATAAATAAATTATTTGTATTTTAAGGATTCTTTTTCTCATATACATGTACTAGTAATTATAATTTAGTTCTAAATATTATATGGCTGTACAAAATGCCTCTCATAATATCAGGCTTACTATAAACTAGTTTACATATGTCAATTACCATAACTGTATAATACACGTATACTGTCCTATACTCCATTTTACAGAAAGGTTATTTTGTTTTGTTTAAGTGGACATTAGATCCTCTATTATCTAATCACAAAACAGGATTTATGTGTACAGGCATACCTTGTTAATACAGCACTCGCTTCAGAGCGCTTTGCTAAAACATACAGCGAATTTTCAATTATATTGGTGTTTATTATTTTTGGTGCTTGCCTTGCAAGCACCATTGCCTTATTAATCTTAAGACAGTGTTAAGTTTGCCCAAATTGCTCTGCATATTAAGGGGCTTTCTGCATGCACACCTAAATGTCATGCACAAACTTCAACTACAAAAATACAAACTTCAACTAGAAAAACATGAACTTCAACTACAAAACTACAACAATAACGATAAACAAAAAAAACTTACTGCTGGGCCAGGGGGTCCTGGAACCGGAATAAACTGGGGGTCATTAGTGACCTGTGCTGGGAGTCCTGGTGGACCTGGGGGTCCCTGGGGTCCTTCAAGACCTGGTGGCCCTGGAGGTCCTTCAGGTCCTGGGGGCCCTGGGGGTCCTGTCTTGCCCTCTCCATCCTCATCCTCTAGGCCTCCCACAGGGCCAAAACTGCTTTGTCCTGGGCGTGGGTAAGGTTTAGCCTGGGCAAGGGGGCAATAAAAGTAATAATAATTGATTAAGTAATGCAAAATACCTCCTTTCAATAAAGTATGGGGTAATAAAAGTAAATTATAATTAAAAAACTGCAAGATGGTTATTTGATGCTAATGATGGGGTCTATTTTTGGCACTGGAGCAGTAGTCCCATTCCTTGGGGTCAATTGTTATTCCCTTTCACTTCTAGGGGTCAATTGTTATTCTCTTTCATTCCTTGGGGTCAAACTTTATTATCTCGTATTCCTGAACGGTAAAAGATATCAAATGGCACTACATATATGCAGGTTTGCATTAGGCACTCACCATAAAACCATAGACGCCGCCGCTGGTGTAAGTGGCACCTAGACCCATGGCACTCCTGCCTGATCCAGGAGGTCCAGGAGGTCCAGGGGGGCCACGCTCCCCTTTATCCCCCTTGATGCCAGCTACATCGTAGGTGAAGGTGGTGTCCCGCGAGGCTGTGAAGGGTCCTAGGCAGGTTAGGTAGTGAGGAACGGATGGCAGGGGAAGGTCAGAGGTGGAGAGAAGTGAAGGAGGAAGGAAGGGGAATGTCAGAGGTGGAGAGAAGTGAAGGAGGAAGGAAGGGGAAGGTCAGAGGTGGAGAGAAGTGAAGGAGGAAGGAAGGGGAAGGTCAGAGGTGGAGAGAAGTGAAGGAGGAAGGAAGGGGTAGGTCAGAGGTGGAGAGATGTGAAGGAGGAATAAGCAGGAATCAGAGGAGAGAGACAGGTGAAGAGTACAAGGGGACACAGTGAGGCGTCTGACAGGTCGTGCAGCAAGACACGGACACCGTCGTAGTTCTCTTTCAAACAAAAACAAACAACTTCATGTCTTTGTGTAGTATACAAAGAGCAGTTTACATGTAATAAAATATTATAATGCACAAACAAAAACAGTAGCATGCCCGAAATACTCTGCATATATATAAGTACTTTCTACATGTACACCCAAATGTCATTCACCTTTGAACATTATATCATGTGTATTTGAGCAGATGTTAAGTAATATTTTCATACACCGCATTCTAGTATCTTTAGTATCTAGTATCTTTACAGGTACACATAAATACAGTTACATAAATGATCACACATAGCAGCACATGAGCAGATAAATAAGTAGTAGGTTCACCGGTGCTGTCCCAGCCCCCCAGCCCGAGTCTTTACCAGATGGTGACCCGGCGCTTTGTACTTTGTTCAGCTATCACAACTTTGGCACCCAGTTCCTGGACCCATTATGTACCTCTGTAATCCTTTGACTATCACCCACAGGATGGGTATGGGGTGACTACCGCCCACAGGATGGGTATGGGGTGGCTACCGCCCACAGGATGGGTATGGTGTGACTACCGCCCACAGGATGGGTATGGAGTGACTACCACCCACAGGATGGGTAAGATAAGATTTCGTTCGGATTTTTAACCCCGGAGGGTTAGCCACCCAGGATAACCTAAGCAAGTCAGTGCGTCATCGAGGACTGTCTAACTTATTTCCATTGGGGTCCTTAATCTTGTCCCCCAGGATGCGACCCACACCAGTCGACTAACACCCAGGTACCTATTTGCTGCTAGGTGAACAGGACAACAGGTGTAAGGAAACGTGTCGAAATGTTTCTACCCGCCGGGAATCGAACCCGGGCCCTCCGTGTGTGAAGAGGATTCAAATTCAAATTCAAATTCAAAGTTTATTCTCTATAAGGATTACAATGCTGAGTTTACAGAATTTGGTTATTGTGTGGTTTACATGTAGTAAAACAGCTGCTGGCATGGCCGACGCGGCAGGTTGTGTAGCGGGCTAGCTGCGGGATTTTCAAGGATAGCTCCTGGTCAAGAGGATGACCAGGTCCCTACTTAACAGAACTCAGTGTGAATGCTTTGAGAAGATTCCAGAGCAGCGAACGGACATCCCAGTGCATCGTTTCAGCGTAAATAGTTGAAGTGTTGTGCAGTTTTAGATTATTATTATTAGTATAATCAAGGGGGAAGCTCCTCATTCACAATGGTGTTGAGGGTGACAAGATTAGGGTGAGAAATGACATAAGTCGTGTCGTCAGCAAAGAGAATGGGTTTCAGGTGTTGGGATACGTTTGGAAGATCATTGATGTATATGAGGAAGAGCAGGGGACCAAGGACACTTCCCTGCGGAACTCCAGTATCAAGTGGCCGTGTTGTTGATGCTGTGTCTTTAATGGTGACATACTGATACCTATTAGTAAGGTAAGATTTGAAATATGCAAGTGCATGGCCTCTTATACCATAATGGTCGAGTTTGTGGAGTAGGATGTCGTGGTCTACTGTGTCAAAAGCTTTTCTTAGGTCAATAAAAATTCCTAGTGGATATTCCTTATTTTCCAATGCTGTGTAAAGCAGATCTAGCATTTTTATGATTGCATCATTAGTGCTTTTATTTTTCCTGAATCCAAATTGGCAGGGGTTGAGTATGTTTTGTGTCGTTATAAATGAATATAGTCTCCTGTGCACGAGTTTCTCAAAGATTTTGGATAGCAATGGTAAGTTTGATATTGGCCTATAGTTGTTTAAGTCTATAGGGTCACCACCTTTATGTATTGGTGTAACCCTTGCCATCTTGAGTAGTTTCGGGAAGGTGCTAGTTTCTAGTGACTTGTTAAAAAGTAATGAAATAGCATGCGAAAGGACATGGGTCGCTCGCTTGTACAGTAATGGTGGGACATTAGACAGATTCCCTGAGTTATTTTTAAGTGACTTTATAATCTCGGTGACTTCTGTGGGCTCAGTTGGTGCAAGATAGAAGGAATTTGGGAAATTCCCATCTAGGTAGTCCCCGGCTTGGGCATTGGTATGTGGGATTTTATTGGCGAGATTAGATCCTATGGTTGAGATGAAGTCGTTTATCTTGTTAGCTGTGTCAGTGGGATGTAGTGGTGTTTTGTTAGGTTTAGTTAGGACAATATTCTTGTTTTTTTCAGCTTGTGGGTCCCTAGAATCTGAGAGAGTGTTTTCCAGGTCTTTTTTATATCCTCTAGTGTCTGTGAATCTACTAGAGTAGTATAGTTGTTTGGCTTTTTTATTACTTTGGTGAGAACTGATGAATAGTGTTTAAGAATATCTTTGTGTGTATTAAGCCCTGTCTATATTGCTTTTCATATTGGTGTTTCTTGTCAATGGATTTCAGAATGGTGCTGGTTAGCCATGGGCAACCAAGCCGTTTGTTTGTGATCTGTTTCGTTTTTACCTGGAGTTTACCTGGAGAGAGTTCCGGGGGTCAACGCCCCCGCGGCCCGGTCTGAGACCAGGCCTCCTGGTGGATCAGAGCCTGATCAACCAGGCTGTTGCTGCTGGCTGCACGCAAACCAACATACGAGCCACAGCCCGGCTGATCCGGAACTGACTTTAGGTGCTTGTCCAGTGCCAGCTTGAAGACTGCCAGGGGTCTGTTGGTAATCCCCCTTATGTGTGCTGGGAGGCAGTTGAACAGTCTCGGGCCCCTGACACTTATTGTATGGTCTCTTAACGTGCTAGTGACACCCCTGCTTTTCATTGGGGGGATGGTGCATCGTCTGCCAAGTCTTTTGCTTTCGTAGTGAGTGATTTTCGTGTGCAAGTTCGGTACTAGTCCCTCTAGGATTTTCCAGGTGTATATATAATCATGTATCTCTCCCGCCTGCGTTCCAGGGAATACAGGTTTAGGAACCTCAAGCGCTCCCAGTAATTGAGGTGTTTTATCTCCGTTATGCGCGCCGTGAAAGTTCTCTGTACATTTTCTAGGTCAGCAATTTCACCTGCCTTGAAAGGTGCTGTTAGTGTGCAGCAATATTCCAGCCTAGATAGAACAAGTGACCTGAAGAGTGTCATCATGGGCTTGGCCTCCCTAGTTTTGAAGGTTCTCATTATCCATCCTGTCATTTTTCTAGCAGATGCGATTGATACAATGTTATGGTCCTTGAAGGTGAGATCCTCCGACATGATCACTCCCAGGTCTTTGACGTTGGTGTTTCGCTCTATTTTGTGGCCAGAATTTGTTTTGTACTGTGATGAAGATTTAATTTCCTCATGTTTACCATATCTGAGTAATTGAAATTTCTCATCGTTGAACTTCATATTGTTTTCATATTGTTTTCTGCAGCCCACTGACAATGTTTGTTGTATAGTCTAAGTAATTTGTTAAGAAAAATGTCTGTCCAGTCATCAATACCATTGGCCTTGGAGAATTCTGTAGGCCAGTCAACAGTCTCTAGGTCAGCTGTGAACTTCCTTATTGAGGCCTCATCATGGAGTCTAAATGAGACTTAGTTGTATTCAAGTGGTGGTTTACTAATGTTTGTCAGGAGGAAGGTAGGGTAGTGGTCTGTAGTGCTATCTGTGATTATGCCTGATTTAAGGGGGGCTAGTATATTGGTCCATATGTGGTCTATTATGGTTGCACTTGTCTCAGCGAGCCTGGTTGGTTTAGTTATTGTTGGTATGAGAAGTGTGTTGTTCATATTGTTGATGAAATCAGTTACAGGATGTGTATTGAGTGACTACCCACAAGATGGGTATGGAGTAACTACCACCCACAGGATGGGTAAGGAGTGACTACCACCCACAGGATGGGTATGGAGTGACTACCGCCCACAGGATGGGTATGGAGTGACTACCGCCCACAGGATGGGTATGGAGTGACTACCACCCACAAGATGGGTATGGAGTAACTACCACCCACAGGATGGGTATGGAGTGACTACCACCCACAAGATGGGTATGGAGTAACTACCACCCACAGGATGGGTATGGAGTGACTACCACCCACAAGATGGGTATGGAGTAACTACCACCCACAGGATGGGTATGGAGTGACTACCACCCACAAGATGGGTATGGAGTAACTACCACCCACAGGATGGGTATGGAGTGACTACCACCCACAAGATGGGTATGGAGTAACTACCACCCACAAGATGGGTATGGAGTGACTACCACCCACAGGATGGGTATGGAGTAACTACCACCCACAGGATGGGTATGGAGTGACTACCACCCACAAGATGGGTATGGAGTAACTACCACCCACAGGATGGGTATGGAGTGACTACCACCCACAAGATGGGTATGGAGTAACTACCACCCACAGGATGGGTATGAAGTGCATAATGAAGATATTAAACTAACCGGCGACATGTATACATTACCCGCCAGAATAACCCAAAAAAGTCTTATATCCATTTATTGTAAACTACATTTTGTATAGTGTATAAAGAAATAAAGTTTGCTTGTTTGTTATACACCTTTAATTAATTATTGTATATCCCTGTATATCCATATATCCATATATGTATTTACCTGGAGTTTACTTGGAGAGAGTTCCGGGGGTCAACGCCCCCGCGGCCCAGTCTGTGACCAGGCCTCCTGGTGGATCAGAGCCTGATCAACCAGGCTGTTGCTGCTGGCTGCACGCAAACCAACGTACGAGCCACAGCCCGGCTGGTCAGGAACCGACTTTAGGTGCTTGTCCAGTGCCAGCTTGAAGACTGCCAGGGGTCTGTTGGTTATCCCCTTTATGTATGCTGGGAGGCAGTTGAACAGTCTCGGGCCCCTGACACTTATTGTATGGTCTCTTAACGGGCTAGTGACACCCCTGCTTTTCATTGGGGGGATGGTGCATCGTCTGCCAAGTCTTTTGCTTTCGTAGTGAGTGATTTTCGTGTGCAAGTTCGGTACTAGTCCCTCTAGGATTTTCCAGGTGTATATATAATCATGTATCTCTCCCGCCTGCGTTCCAGGGAATACAGGTTTAGGAACCTCAAGCGCTCCCAGTAATTGAGGTGTTTTATCTCCGTTATGCGCGCCGTGAAAGTTCTCTGTACATTTTCTAGGTCAGCAATTTCACCTGCCTTGAAAGGTGCTGTTAGTGTGCAGCAATATTCCAGCCTAGATAGAACAAGTGACCTGAAGAGTGTCATCATGGGCTTGGCCTCCCTAGTTTTGAAGGTTCTCATTATCCATCCTGTCATTTTTCTAGCAGAATTTCGGCTCTCTTATTTACCCTGATTATTATCTCCTTTCTGCTTACCTTATTTTCTTTAGGGATTTTTGAAGTTAGTAACCCACTCATCATTCTCATTACTGCTCTCTCTCTCTCTCTCTCTCTCTCTCTCTCTCTCTCTCTCTCTCTCTCTCTCTCTCTCTCTCTCTCTCTCATTAACACTGCTACACGATATATTAAACTTTTTAAATAAAGTCTGATACATTCCATCCTGCTTCACCTCTCGTCTCTTCTACTTCAACTACTGACACATCTAAACACCAGTTAAACTATCAACACAGTTAATAACTGTAGATAAATGGTTCAGAGAACCTACAGGTTCTCTGAACCATTTATCTACGTTCCTACCAGACAAAGCAACATCAATTCATCATCCTGTCGGTTCTCCAAGCCATTTATCTACATTATTGACTCGGTTATACATTACGCACACTCACAAATCCACGAAGACATTTATAAAACCCCTCCTGTTTAATTATCTTGCTTGTGTATTGTGGTTATTGTCTGTATTGTGGATGCTGCTTGTGTATTGTGGCTATTGTCTGTATTGTGGATGCTGCTTGTGTATTGTGGTTATTGTCTGTATTGTGGATGCTGCTTGTGTATTGTGGTTATTGTCTGTATTGTGGATCCTGCTTGTGTATTGTGGTTGTTGTCTGTATTGTGGGTATTGTCTGTATTGTGGATCCTGCTTGTGTACTGTGGTTATTGTTTGTATTGTGGATCCTGCTTGTGTACTGTGGTTATTGTCTGTGTTGTGGATCCTGCTTGTGTATTGTGGTTATTGTCTGTATTGTGGATCCTGCTTGTGTATTGTGGGTATTGTCTGTATTGTGGATCCTGCTTGTGTATTGTGGTTATTGTCTGTATTGTGGATCCTGCTTGTGTATTGTGGTTATTGTCTGTATTGTGGATCCTGCTTGTGTATTGTGGTTATTGTCTGTATTGTGGATGCTGCTTGTGTATTGTGGTTATTGTCTGTATTGTGGATCCTGCTTGTGTATTGTGGTTATTGTCCGTATTGTGGATGCTGCTTGTGTATTGTGGTTATTGTCTGTATTGTGGATCCTGCTTGTGTATTGTGGATCCTGCTTGTGTATTGTGGATCCTGCTTGTGTATTGTGGTTATTGTCTGTATTGTGGATCCTGCTTGTGTATTGTGGGTATTGTCTGTATTGTGGATCCTGCTTGCGTATTGTGGGCATTGTCTGTATTGTGGATCCTGCTTGTGTATTGTGGTTATTGTCTGTATTGTGGATCCTGCTTGTGTATTGTGGGTATTGTCTGTATTGTGGATCCTGCTTGCGTATTGTGGTTATTGTCTGTATTGTGGATCCTGCTTGTGTACTGTGGTTATTGTCTGTGTTGTGGATCCTGCTTGTGTATTGTGGGTATTGTCCGTATTGTGGATGCTGCTTGTGTATTGTGGTTATTGTCTGTATTGTGGATCCTGCTTGTGTATTGTGGATCCTGCTTGTGTATTGTGGTTATTGTCGGTATTGTGGATCCTGCTTGTGTATTGTGGGTATTGTCTGTATTGTGGATCCTGCTTGCGTATTGTGGGCATTGTCTGTATTGTGGATCCTGCTTGTGTATTGTGGTTATTGTCTGTATTGTGGATCCTGCTTGTGTATTGTGGGTATTGTCTGTATTGTGGATCCTGCTTGTGTATTGTGGTTATTGTCTGTATTGTGGATCCTGCTTGTGTATTGTGGGTATTGTCTGTGTGGAAAATTACATTTATCTGAATGTATCATTATATACATAGCAGTAAATGAACAAAGATAATTATTATTTATCGGTTAGACAAGTAGGAATTAAGGACACCTAGGTCGCAAAAAATGTCCCCCTTCGATACCTACCACTGTCATATCCACAAGTTGCTCTGGACCTATTAATTAAATGAAATATACATCACCAGGAATGCTGGTAAATATATAAATTTTGTAGACTGTATATAAAGGATTATAGTATATACACACATTTATATAACAGAAGGAGAATATATCTTAATCATAACACTCACCAATTTGACTGGAGATTAATGTGTCATGTACAGGACCCCCCTTCCCTTTTGCCTACATTTATGAAAATTTTACTGGCCAGAAATTAAACATAAATTAGACAGCTTATCTGAGGTTCCTGGAGTTGTCCTGTCCTGTCGCCTGATATCTCAAGTTATGCAGGACTACACATCCAACAATTTCGCCACCTATTTGAGAGGTGTCAGCCCAATTTTAACCTCTAGAGCACGAAAATTCCTTCCCATTACACTAACGTTGTATCCAATTCAAAAACCAAAATGGCGACTCTCCCTTCTCCCCAGGCTCAGTTTTCCATTTTCTATGACATAAATGTTATTAAACAGAGTATGGCCATCTATTTACATATAACTACTGCATTTCTTGAAAATATATATAGTAATTTCCAGTCTGTTGTGGATCCTGCTTGTGTATTGTGGTTATTGTCTGTATTGTGGATCCTGCTTGTGCATTGTGGGTATTGTCTGAGTTGTGGATCCTGCTTGTGTATTGTGGTTATTGTCTGTATTGTGGATCCTGCTTGTGCATTGTGGGTATTGTCTGTGTTGTGGATCCTGCTTGTGTATTGTGGTTATTGTCTGTATTGTGGATCCTGCTTGTGTATTGTGGGTATTGTCTGTAGTGTGGATCTTGCTTGTGTATTGTGGTTATTGTCTGTATTGTGGATCCTGCTTGTGTATTGTGGGTATTGTCTGTGTTGTGGATCCTGCTTGTGTATTGTGGTTATTGTCTGTATTGTGGATCCTGCTTGTGTATTGTGGGTATTGTCTGTAGTGTGGATCTTGCTTGTGTATTGTGGACCTTGCTTGTGTAATGTCCTTGTCTGTGTATTGTTTCGGACTCACTGTCTGTGTACTCTCCAATTTCATCTTGTACTCTCAGGTGCTAAATTTCATGCAATGGTTTAACTAAGCTAACAAAAACTCATTTGATGACCTGAAACGTTAAGCTGCAAGACTAATGGTAATGTATCTGGAGTGTGACCAGACATCAGTGTGATAAAGAGGAGATGGGAAGGTCCTCACCTTGTCCTGACTGAGTTCCTGGTGGTCCCGGAGGCCCTGGAGGGCCCTGAGGTCCTCGGAGACCCTTTTCACCGTCGAGCCCTTTATCACCCTTCTGACCCTGAAGTTGAAGACGACAGCGAGAACAAAATATCACTGTACTGTTTTAGGGCAGGATTTGTGCTGTGAAATACGATGGAAGTGATGAAGAAAATATCTTAAATATAATTTGACACAGTCATTAAGAATGTCTGATATGATTTAAGCTGATTTACGTGTCAGACCTCCTTGCTCTCTCGTTATACTGAGAACCTTTAATAACTTGGAAGTGCATCCAAGAAGCTGCCTTACAGGCCACCTTACTCTCACAATGTTGGCAACCTTCAATATAGCTATGTATTACTGGTACACTGAATAAGACGGCAAGAAAGCAGGTAGATCAGTAGATCTCTCCCCTCTCACACTGTGTCATTATCTACAGTGGTATATTACAAACCATTCTGGAAAAATACCCTGACTTTGCTCACTGTATATAAAGCATTACCCATTTTTTGTGTATGTGACCTAATTCATAAATAACTCACTACGATTGTGACCAGATATAGTTCACTACGATTGTGACTAGATATAACTCACTACGATTGTGACCAGATATAAACATACAAATATTTAATTATCAATGTAACTTTGTCAGCTATCAAAACTTTGTGACCCAGTCCTTGGACCCATTATGTGCCTCTGTTATCTTTTAACTACCACCCACAGGATGGGTATGGTGTGCATAATAAAGATATACTGAACTCTTGCAGTGTTGGGAACCGTCAGTGTTTTGGTGTTACACTGAAAAAGTTGAATTACCATCCTAATTACCCTCTCAATATGAAAATAAATGGTATAAAATACCGACTTGAAAAAGCCCACTGTGTGGGCGAAACGTCGTCAATAAAGGATCACATTAAGCTGCATATGTGTTTATGTTTCCACCCTCTCAATATGCTGAGAACTTTTGGACCGGGCCGCGGGGGCGCTGACCCCCGAAACCTCCTTCTGGTATACTCCAGGTATTCGGTATAACTTTAAACATATAAAATAAAAATATATTTTTATTTACTACAAGTACATGTACAAGGTACACAGACCACAGCTGACATCAATGACATACTACTATATAGAAAGCCGCTTGTTATGCTGAGCATTTCCCGCAAATTAGGTCAGTGCCCCAGTCGACTAACACCCAGGTACACATTTTACTGATGGGTGAACATAGACAACAAGTGTAAAGAAACACGCCCAATGTTTCTACCCTGGCAGGGAATCGAACCCAGACCCTCGCCACGCTTTAGCCACGAAGCCACCAGAGTCCTTGAATTAACTGACGTACAGATCAGCTTCCTCTCTTCTTATGTCGGGAATATTTGTGTTTGAATGTGAAATGTTAAACACAAGACAGACTCATGCAGGTTTTTCTTTCAAACTGGAACATAAACATTGCCTACCCGCACTCGGCTGACCAAGACTCAATTACAACCACTACGACTGTCTACTGTATTACACCTGTTTATTTTGATGCAACTGGAAGCTAAAGAATCAGACACATGTGTAACATCTGGGTATCTTCATCTTGTCGGTACTGTATACCATTCACATACAATTGAAAGATAAACTCTAGAACTCTTTACCTGGTGTGTTATTTTAGTTTACATGAACTACTGTTAATTTAGAGGTGATATAACTGATTAGTTTGGTCATGACCTCCTGTGACCTGTCCTAACGTAGTGTGACCACGTGTAACATAACCATGACCTAGTGTGAGCTGACATTCACCTAGTGCTAACAATTAAAGCTGACCTTGACCTACTGCTGACAATTTAAGCTGACCTTGACTTCGATGAGGGTACCGTTGGCCAAAATGACAGGTCCTGGGGGTCCTGCCTCACCCTTGGGTCCTGGCTGACCATCACGTCCCGGAGGACCTGATTCACCCGGCTCACCCTGAAAGCCACAACAATAAAACTCATGCAGCTCAGCTAGAAGAAAACACATTAACTATCATTCATGCCCTAGCTGTGTTCCCATAAGGGCAGACTTCATAAACCAATGGCCCACCTAATATCTTCACTAGACTTACACAGTAGTGACGTTGTAATTCCTGCCTCCAGGACTCAAGTCCAGCTAACCGGGTTAGTTGCACTAATTTAACACACAGACTTGCACCCACCGACGCAGGGTGACCCAAAAAAGAAACACTTTCACCATCATTCACACTATCACTCTCTTGCCCTCTTACTCTTCTCTAAATAATTTATAGGTTGGACGGGTACATGCCTGGGTGTGGATGGATGTGAGATAGGCCTCCCAAGCATAGGCCAACAGGACTTTTGTAGTTTTCATTCATTTTCAAATTACATTCTCTCCCTCACACTCAATTCCACCTAACCATCAGCAGACACACTACCCACAACAGAGTAGCAGACTTTACCACAGGTCCTGGGCTGCCTGGGTATCCTGGGGGTCCTGTAGGACCCTGACGTCCCTCCTCGCCCTTGGGTCCTGCTGGTCCAGGGGTCCCAGGGATACCGTCCGCTCCCTTAGGCAACACCACTTCGATTCTCTTGGCGACTGAGAGAGAAAAAGAGATAGTTTAAGTTTAAAAACATTAGATTGAAATATTGCCTAATATTTTGAATTCCAGTGAATTTTTCATATTTAAAAAACTTAGTACTGTGATAAATGGTTTTGAAAACCGACAGCTTGAAGAATTGAGACACTTATGCAGCACCTAAAGTCAGTTCCTGATCAGCCGGGCTGTGGCTCGTACGTTGGTTTGCGTGCAGCCAGCAGCAACAGCCTGGTTGATCAGGCGCTGATCCACCAGGAGGCCTGGTCACAGACCGGGCCGCGGGGGCGTTGACCCCCGAAACTCTCTCCAGGTAAACTCCAGGTATGGGAATCTTTATTGAAGAAACGTTTCGCCACATAGTGGCTTCATCAAAGCAGGTAGGTATAAGATTCCCATATGTTGCATAAGTATCTTAATTCTTCAAAACTTAGTACTACAAGTTTGTCATTGTGTTTGTCAACCTACCCACTAATTCATGTCTGCATAACTCATTGTGCAGATATCTGACATGTGTGAGGGGTCGGTGAGCTGTGGACCTACTTACTCTCCCTGAGATCTGACGTGTGAGGGGTCGGTGAGCTGTGGACCTACTTACTCTCCCTGAGATCTGACGTGTGAGGGGTCGGTGAGCTGTGGACCTACTTACTCTCCCTGAGATCTAACGTGTGAGGGGTTGGTGAGGTGTGGACCTACTTACTCTCCCTGAGATCTGACGTGTGAGGGGTCGGTGAGCAATGGACCTACTTACTTTCCCTGAGATCTGACGTGTGAGGGGTTGGTGAGCTGTGGACCTACTTACTTTCCTTGATGTCCGACATGTGTGTGGGGTTGGTATCAACGAACACCTGCAGTGTGGTGAGGATCATTGTTCGAACTTCCTCCGGTGAATAGAACTGACTTCCTTTCTCCCCCTGGAAACCCTTGGGTCCTGGTCGCCCTCTGCCTGTCAAGCCACGGTCCCCTGAAACACAAACAAGACAAATGACTGACAGGACTGACAGGCGACTGATAGAAGAAACATCTCCCTATGTATATACGCTATATATATAGTGAGTGAAACGTACCTTTCAATTAATATATACAAATATATTAACGTGTATATCCTGCAGAGATGACGACTCAAAGCACCGCCATAGATGGCACCTAACATGACTTCTCCGACTGTGCATAATATCCTGACCACTTTACTGCTTGTATAACTAGATAAAACATTCTCTATGTATACCTGGACAGTGTTTCGAGGGTCAATGCCCCCGCGACCCGGTCTATGACCAGGCCTCGTGGTGGATCAGGGCTTGATCGACCAGGCTTTTACTGTTGGCCGCACGCAAACCGACGTACGAGACAGAGGTCGGCTGGTCAGGTGCTGACTTTAGGTACCTGTCCAGCATTTTTTGACACAAAACTCAGCTGTTCATTTTTTCTTCAGCATACCTGCAGGCTGCTTTCAGGTTTACTTAAAAGATCTTAAGACACCAGGGGCGCCATAAGCACGCTAAGAGACAACACAATAAGTGTCAGAGTCCCAAGACTGCTCAACTTCCTCCCAGCATACATAAGGGGGATTACCAATAGACCCCTGGCTGTCTTCAAGAAGGCACTGGACAGGCACCTAAAGTCAGTACCTGACCAGCTGGGCTGTGGTTCGTATTTCAGTCTACGTGCGGCCAGCAATAGCAGACTCGTTGATCAGACACTGATCCACCGCGATTAACGGACCTGGCCGCGGGGGCGTTGATCCCTGAAACCCTCTCCAGGTATACTCCTGGTATACCTGCTGTCCATGTTCACCTATCAGTAAAATAGGTACCTCACTGTAGGCTAATAGTAACCTCACAGAGGTATTACCACTGTCACAAGAATGTAACACAGAAGGTTGTTAAAAGTTTTGCACTCTGCCTGCAGTTTAACAGACACTGACCTCCCCAACAAGTACTATCGTCCTGCTAGGTATATGTGGTATGCAAGCTTATTTTACACTTTAATAATAATAATCTTTATTTCTACAAGTAAATGATACAACTTATACAGACCATAGCTGACATCAGTGACATACAACATAGAAAGTTATTGGTTATATTGAGCATTTCCCGCAACTTTGGTTTTGTCCCCAGGATGCCACCCACACCAGTCTGCTAACACCCACGTAGTTACTTGCTGCTAGGTGAACATGGACAGCAGGTGTCTTAAGAAAACACGCCCAAATGCTTCCACCCGTACCGGGGATCGAACCACGGACCTCAATGTGTGAGGCGAGTGCGCTACGAGATTCTGCCCCACAAAAACGCAAGATGACAGATCACTCTTACGAACGGCTACTAACATTCAAAATACACTAATCTTTCGTTCGTGTAACCTAAAATATTTATTCCCATAATATTTCCTTACTAATTTAGGAGGAATGGTCAGAGACAGGGCCATGGGGATCCCTGATACAGAGACCGGGGCCATGGGGCCCCCTGATACAGAGACCGGGGCCATGGGGGCCCCTGATACACAGACCTTGACTACTAACCTTTTTGCCCTTTGTGGCCCGGGGTGCCAGGCAGGCCGTCCACACCAGGGGGCCCTCGGGTGCCTTTGTTGCCCAAACGTCCATTGGGCCCCTGAGGTCCCTACGGATATATGAAGTTGTTAGTGCATATGTTCTTAAGGCTTTTTTTTTCAACAAACCGGCAGTATCCCACCGAGGCAGGGTGACCTAAAACGAAAAACGAAAGTTTCTCTTGTTAACTTTAGTAATGTATACAGGAGGTGTTACTAGCCCCTTGCTGCCAAATATGAAGATCGTCGCCTCAGTGCCCTAACAGGCCAATTACAGTCTGAGCCTCGTATTTCATTAACCTTTTTTGGACAGATATGCGAGAGGTGGGAGTATGCCCCAACTCCACCGACACTCTGTTGTACACTGAGTTAATGAGGTGTGGTTGAGGGGGATTCAATTCAATTCAAAGTTTATTCTCTATAAGGATTACAATGCTGAGTTTACAGAAATTTGGTTATTGTGTGGTTTACATGTTGTAAAATAGTGATTACAGAGTGTACCACTAGAACGCTTAGCATGGCTAGGCATTTCGGGCAGACTTAGTTTTATTCTTAATTGTAAAATATTACAAATTATGAGGTAAGTTGGTATTATGGTTAAGTGACTAAATACTAGTTTGTGAGTTTAGCAATGTGAATGCTTTTGTTTTGGCACAGTGCATAGTTTCAGTATTGGAGTATCACAGGATTCATTATTTTAAGATTGAGATTAATATTTCTGTTTATGGTCAAATGGGTGAGTGTAAGTGTGAACCACCAGGTGGTATTCGTGTAGTTAGTTGACGGGGTGTATCAGGGAGATAAGATGTTTTCTAATGGTAGTTTTGAAGGTGATGAATGTGTCTGCAGTTCCAGAGTTCTCAGGTAGGGTATTCCAGATTTTAGGGCCTTTGACATACATTGAATTTTTGTAAAGGTTTAGTCGGACACGGGGAATGTCGTAGAGATGTTTGTGTCTGGTGTTATGCCTGTGGGTTCTGTCACAACTATCAAGAAAGCGTTTTAGGTCAAGGTTGATATTAGAGTTTAGGGCCCTGTAGATGTAGATTGCACAGTAGTAAGTGTGGATGAGTCTCGGCTCCTGGCCCCGCCTCTTTGTGTTATGTTCTCGCAATTATAGGTCAAGATGGCTGACGAAATCGTAATAACGATTGCAAAAACTAAACCAAGGAAAGGGTGGGGTTTAAACCCATGGCCAGTGAGTCGTAACCTCCCTCTATGGTGTATACCTGGAGTATACCTGGAGAGAGTTCCGGGGGTCAACGCCCCCGCGGCCCGGTCTGTGACCAGGCCTCCTGGTGGAGCAGAGCCTGATCAACCAGGCTGTTACTGTTGGCTGCACGCAAACCAACGTACGAGCCACAGCCCGGCTGGTCAGGAACCGACTTTAGGTGCTTGTCCAGTGCCAGCTTGAAGACTGCCAGGGGTCTGTTGGTAATCCCCCTTATGTATGTTGGGAGGCAGTTGAACAGTCTCGGGGCCCCTGACACTTATTGTATGGTCTCTTAACGTGCTAGTGACACCCCTGCTTTTCATTGGGGGGATGTTGCATCGTCTGCCAAGTCTTTTGCTTTCGTAGTGAGTGATTTTCGTGTGCAAGTTCGGTACTAGTCCCTCTAGAATATTCCAGGTGTATATAATCATGTATCTCTCCCGCCTGCGTTCCAGGGAATACAGGTTTAGGAACCTCAAGCGCTCCCAGTAATTTAGGTGTTTTATCTCCGTTATGCGCGCCGTGAAGGTTCTCTGTACATTTTCTAGGTCAGCAATTTCACCTGCCTTGAAAGGTGCTGTTAGTGTGCAGCAATATTCCAGCCTAGATAGAACAAGTGACCTGAAGAGTGTCATCATGGGCTTGGCATCCCTAGTTTTGAAGGTTCTCATTATCCATCCTGTCATTTTTCTAGCAGCTGCGATTGATACAATGTTATGGTCCTTGAAGGTGAGATCCTCTGACATGATCACTCCCAGGTCTTTGACGTTGGTGTTTCGCTCTATTTTGTGGCCAGAATTTGTTTTGTACTCTGATGAAAATTTAATTTCCTCGTGTTTACCATATCGGAGTAATTGAAATTTCTCATCGTTGAACTTCATATTGATTTCTGCAGCCCACTGAAAGATTTGGTTGATGTCCGTCTGGAGCCTTGCAGTGTCTGCAATGGAAGACACTGTCATGCAGATTCGGGTGTCATCTGCAAAGGAAGACACGGTGCTGTGGCTGACATCCTTGTCTATGTCAGATATGAGGATGAGGAACAAGATGGGAGCAAGTACTGTGCCTTGTGGAACAGAGCTTTTCACCGTAGCTGCCTCGGACTTTACTCTGTTGACTACTACTCTCTGTGTTCTGTTAGTGAGGAAATCATAGATACATCGACCGACTTTTCCCGTTATTCCTTTAGCACGCATTTTGTGCGCTATTACGCCATGGTCACACTTGTCCAAGGCTTTTGCAAAGTCTGTATATATTACATCTGCATTCTTTTTGTCTTCTAGTGCATCTAGGACCTTGTCGTAGTGTACTGAAATATGCGATTCACTCGCCAATGGTTGAAACCACAGCCGTTCCCTGGTTTGGTAGGTAAGGTTGGGATGTGACCCAACCTGACCCAGTCAATGCAAGCGTTGTATCGGGGTAACATTAAAGCTGTAAAGTGTGTTATCTCACGACTCTCCAATATCTTGTTTGTCAGCAACGGAAGAGCCTCTGTTGCGCCCTGAGACTGAGGGTCTTCTGGTTCTCTCAGCTTCTGTTGTGCACTGACACTGTGGGTCTTCTGTTTATGTCAGCTTCTATTGTGCCCTAAGACTGTAGGTCTTCTGTTTCTGTCAGCTTCTGTTACGCCCTAAGACTGTAGGTCTTCTGTTTCTCTCAGCTTCTGTTGTGCCCTAAGACTGTAGGTCTTCTGTTTCTGTCAGCTTCTATTGTGCCCTAAGACTGTAGGTCTTCTGTTTCTGTCAGCTTCTATTGTGCCCTAAGACTGTAGGTCTTCTGTTTCTGTCAGCTTCTGTTACGCCCTAAGACTGTAGGTCTTCTGTTTCTCTCAGCTTCTGTTGTGCCCTAAGACTGTAGGTCTTCTGTTTCTGTCAGCTTCTATTGTGCCCTAAGACTGTAGGTCTTCTGTTTCTGTCAGCTTCTATTGTGCCCTAAGACTGTAGGTCTTCTGTTTCTGTCAGCTTCTGTTACGCCCTAAGACTGTAGGTCTTCTGTTTCTGTCAGCTTCTATTGTGCCCTAAGACTGTAGGTCTTCTGTTTCTGTCAGCTTCTGTTGTGCCCTAAGACTGTAGGTCTTCTGTTTCTGTCAGCTTCTGTTGTGCCCTAAGACTGTGAGTCTTCTGTTTCTGTCAGCTTCTGTTACGCCCTAAGACTGTAGGTCTTCTGTTTCTGTCAGCTTCTGTTGTGCCCTAAGACTGTAGGTCTTCTGTTTCTGTCAGCGTCTGTTACGCCCTAAGACTGTAGGTCTTCTGTTTCTGTCAGCTTCTGTTGTGCCCTAAGACTGTGAGTCTTCTGTTTCTGTCAGCTTCTGTTACGCCCTAAGACTGTAGGTCTTCTGTTTCTGTCAGTTTCTGTTGTGCCCTAAGACTGTAGGTCTTCTGTTTCTGTCAGCTTCTGTTACGCCCTAAGACTGTAGGTCTTCTGTTTCTGTCAGCTTCTGTTGTGCACTGAGACTGTGGGTCTTCTATTTTCCATGTTTCGATTATTTTTTTGCCACATTTCTTGGCCATGCGTCTAATTCTAGACTACTAACCCGTCTCCCCATCTAAAATTTTGTTGTATAACAATCTGTGTGAGGTGTGGGTGGGTGTGAGTTGGACCTGACTAGCTTGCGCTAGTTGGTCTGATGTGTGGCTCCATCCTTCTTAATTGGATGTGACTTGGACCTGACTGACTTGGGCCAGTAACTTGGACCTGATTGACATGGGTCAGTAACTTGGACCAGTAGGTGGCCTGGACCTGCCTGGCAAGGGCCAGTAGGCCTTCTGCAGTGCTCTTTCTTTCTTATGATCTTATAAAACTATGCAGAACTCACTTGAAATTTAGTCCACCTTCAAACAAATTATCACCACCCTCTATGAAGCCTCGTAACTAAATTATCACCACCCTCTGTGAAGCCTCGTAACTAAATTATCACCACCCTCTGTGAAGCCTCGTAACTAAATTATCACCACCCTCTGTGAAGCCTCGTAACTAAATTATCACCACCCTCTGTGAAGCCTCGTAACTAAATTATCACCACCCTCTGTGAAGCCTCGTAACTAAATTATCACCACCCTCTGTGAAGCCTCGTAACTAAATTATCACCACCCTCTGTGAAGCCTCGTAACTAAATTATCACCACCCTCTGTGAAGCCTCGTAACTAAATTATCACCACCCTCTGTGAAGCCTCGTAACTAAATACTCATATTTCCATTGCTCTCTCTCTCTCTCTCTCTCTCTCTCTCTCTCTTTTACAGAGGGTTTTACAAGGTTAGATTAAGGTTCTTTCTCATTTTTTGACGATTATTTCTTCGTAATACTCACCTCCTCGCCCTTCTGACCTTTGACCCCCGGGTGACCTCTCTCTCCCTTGGGTCCAACGTAGCCTCGAGGGCCCCTGGGTCCAGGGGCTCCTGTAGGGCCAGCGATCCCTGTGGTCCCTTGCTTCTCTGATCCCAGAAGAGGAACCAACACGTCTGAATCCACAGCATCTACTGGCGGCTGTGGGAACAACATATAACATAACACTACGTAAGGTAACATAACATTACGTAATGTAACATAACATGATGTAAATGGTTTAGAAAACCGACAAGTTGAAAAATGAGACACTTATGCAACATTTAGGAATATTTACCAAGGAAACGTTTCGCCGAGTCAGTGGCGTCTTCAGTCCAATAGAGAATAACAGTGGAAGATGAGGAGTTCTGAACATATCTACTCCAGGCTGAGGGACTGATTACCTCAAACTCCTCCTCATCTTCCACCGTTCCTCTCAGTATTGGACTGAAGAAGCCACTGGCTGGTGAAACGTTTCCAAGCTAAAGATTCCCAAATACTACACAAAAGAACATTCTACATTATATGATTGAGTTTAAAGTCCATCTACTACACAAGGGTCATGAAGGCTGCGTGTCACCAGTCAAGAACACTTCATTACCTAAAATATTGATTACAATAAGGACTAAACTCCTAATATATATACACTGAAATATACACACCTCTAAAAATACATACAAGGCTCCTCTCAATGTATACCCATCAGATATGGTAACTAGAATATATACGAAGCTTAAGATTAGTTTTATTAAGAATATACAAATATTTTTGATACAACACTGTAAATTTGTACAATAGTTCTGAGGGCATGTAGATGTTATGGGCACACACGTATTTAATACCGAATACTGAGTTAACCTGGAATAAGCTAACCTGGAATAGCCAAACCTAGGTCAACATATCCTGGGGTAGCCTAATCGAGGATAGGCTAATCTGGGATAGCCTATTATATGATTGTTATTGTATGAATCAACCAACACCATCAGTACGGTGTGAATGGTGAGGTGGAATGTAGAGGGAAGAAGACAGAGTGAAGGAGGGAGTGGAGATGGAAGGAGGAAGTGGAGAGAGAGAGAGGAGTGAGGAAGAGGAAGAGTGAAGGAGAGAGTGGAGAGGTGAAAAAATGAGGAAGTTAAAAAATGATTGAGTGAAGGAGGGAGAGGGGAGAGACAGAGAGAGGTGAAGGAGAAAGATACTCGCCTGATAGCCAGAATGCAGCTTCCATCCCGGCTATAAAGGCAGCAGTCCCCAGAGAAGAGAATAACAGTAATTATTCACTATATAATATATAAAAATATATAAGAATGAGCCCTACCTGACGAGAATTTCAACCCTGATCTGGGAATTTCAACGATATTTTTCCTACAGACTTAAAAAAAAAAGTCCACAATACTTCAGAATTGTGTTGTTTGTCCAGGTTACACATCCTAGTGTTATAGACACTAAAGCATTCACTAGATTCTGGATTTGATTTAGATTTTTGCCACCGAAGTGGCTAGTTTATTGTGCACTTCATATACATCCTGTGGATGGTAGTGCAAGAGCATATGGATACACAATTGGCCTAGGAACTAGGCCTCAAAAAGGCTAACAGGAGCACATCTGGATTTATATCTACAGTTCACTTATCTGTTACAAGAAAATTTAGAAAATCTGCTTAATATATCTGGTATCTTATTTTCATTAATAAGATATCTTGACATGTCACATTGGCTATTATACTATCTCTATATTCCTCATAAGCGGACAAGAAAAAAACATGGCGTTCAAGATGACCATATGCCTGACCACATAATTTGCATTTAGTTTGATCATCATCTATGATCAAAGATGTTGATTATTGTCATTACAATCACAACTGGCTTAGAAAGACAAGTGAACAAACCCTAGGATTTATTAGAAAACGTTTCGGTCCTGGGACCGAAGCGGTTATATTTACATCACACTGGGTTCCACAAGACTCACTACTAGCCCCCTTGATGTTTAAATTGTATAACTTTACAGAAATAACAAATAATTTGTTTACATATGTAAAGATCCTTTGAAAATCCCACACTAAGATTTATATAACTCCCACAATAAGATTTATATAAATTAAGATAGTGGAGTAACAAATAGACGATCGAATTTAGCTTTATGACAAAATGGTGAAGATGGAGGAACTACAAATACAAATACACACACACACACACACACACACACACACACACACACACACACACACACACACACACACACACACACACACACACAAGAGGAGCTGTGAATCCACTCCTGTAACACAGGCGAGAACACACAATACTTACCGTCTTAGTGTCATCAGCGCCCCAGGTCCAGCCTCGGGGTCCTGGTGGACCAGGAGGTCCGGGTGGTCCTGCAGGTCCTACTAGACCGTCAGCCCCGGGGTCGCCCTTAGATCCCTGTAGTCCTTCAGGGCCGGGAGCTCCAACCTCTCCTCTTTCTCCCTTCTCTCCTCTTCTCCCTGGCAGGCCTCGTTCACCCTGGGGACCTGGTGTGCCCTGAAACACCCAGGAAGAGGAAAGAAGAAAAGGAAGGAGAAGAAAAGGGAATGAAAAAGAAAAAAGAACAAGATAATGAAAGAAGAAAAGGAAAAAGAAGACGAAGAAATAATATGTCAGTTAACCCACTTACAAGCCCACACTCTAGCATGCACAATTTTTGTAACCATGATTAAAAAAAAAAGTCCAAATCTGCATGGTTCATGAAAAACCCTAGCTCTGTAAAACCCACCCCTCAAGGAAGGTTCCTTGATGTTGGTGAGGGGCTCTTGATTTAGGGAATTGGATCTGTGCTCCAGTTCCCTGAATTAAGCCTGAATGCCTTCCACATCCCCCCCCCAGGCGCTGTATAATCCTCCGGGTTTAGCGCTTCCCCCTTGATTATAATAATAATAATCTGTAAAACCCTAGTGGGTTTAGCTCTTATTTTTATAATAATAATAATAATAATAATAATAATAATAATAATAATAATAATAATGGAAAAGCCTCAACACACGCACTATGCAATATTTGATAAATTTTCAGTTCCATTTAGAGAGTGTCACTTTGTAGTGTTGTTGCTCTGTACTGTTATAATTCTCAGTAGTCTAGCATTTACTTTTTTGATCTTTCTTAATCAAAACATCTTCATTTCTATGAATAAATACTACTGTCTTTGTATTTTGTATGGTGCTGTTGGAGAATAAACTGATTAATGGAGTTGTTTAAAGCCTACTAAGACACGAGGGTCAAGATCTGTCCACCACCAGACAAGAATACGTTAATCTCCAAAATAAAGATTTAACTTTAATCCCTGAGTGAAATATACTTCTCAGTATATATATATATATATATATATATATATATATATATATATATATATATATATATATATATATATATATATATATATATATATGTGTGTGTGTCTGTTTGTGTCTGTGTGTGTGTGTGTGTGTGTGTGTGTGTGTGTGTGTGTGTGTGTGTGTACTCACCTATTTGTGGTTGCAGGGGTCGAGTCTTAGCTCCTGGCCCCGCCTCTTCACCGGTTGCTACTGGGCCCTCTCTCTCCCCGCTCCATGAGCTTTATCAAACCTCGTCTTAAAACTGTGTATGGTTCCTGCCTCCACTACGTCATTTTCTAGGCTATTCCACTGCCTTACAACTCTATGACTGAAGAAATACTTCCTAATATCTCTCTGGCTCATTTGTGTCTTCAACTTCCAATTGTGGCCTCTTGTTTCTGTGTCCCCTCCCTGGAACATCCTGTCTTTGTCCACCTTGTCTATTCCACGCAGTATTTTATATGTCGTTATCATGTCTCCCCTGACCCTCCTGTCCTCCAGTGTCGTCAGGCCGATTTCCCTTAATCTTTCTTCATAGGACATTCCCCTTAGCTCTGGAACTAACCTTGTGGCAAACCTTTGTACTTTCTCTAGTTTCTTGACGTGCTTTATCAAGTGCGGGTTCCAAACAGGTGCTGCATACTCCAGTATGGGCCTGACGTACACGGTGTACAGTGTCTTGAACGATTCCTTACTAAGGTATCGGAATGCTGTTCTCAGGTTTGCCAGGCGCACATAAGCTGCAGCAGTTATCTGATTGATGTTTGCTTCCGGAGACATGTTCGGTGTTATACTCACCCCAAGATCTTTCTCCTTGAGTGAGGTTTGCAGTCTTTGTGTGTGTGTGTGTGTGTGTGTGTGTGTGTGTGTGTGTGTGTGTGTGTGTGTGTGTGTGTATACTTTCATGAAGGATAATAAACTCTGAAGCGTGTGTATAAGTACTGACACCATCCTTGGTAATACTGTTCCTGCAGGGGATATATATGAACTGCAACACCTGTTATATCTGGCATTACTACATCTGTTTATATCTGGCATTACTACATCTGTTTATATCTGGCATTACTACATCTGATTATATCTGGCATTAATACATCTGTTTGTATCTGGCATTTATATATGTTTACATCTGGCATTTATACATCTTATTATCTCTTTATATCTGGCATTTATACTTGTTTATATTTGGCATTTATGCAATTCATTCTCTATATCTGGCATTTATACATGGTGATATCTGGCATTTATACATTTCTTTATGTATAATTCTGACTCACGAAATCGTAATGACGCGATTGCAAACAAACCATACCACGGGCGGGATTTGAACCCGCGGTCAGAGCCTCAAAACTCCAGACCGTCGCGTTAGCCACTGGACCAGCTAGCCACAATAAGATTTGTCCAACTAGGTATATTTCTACACCATAGGAAGGTTAGCACAGGCACCACTGTGACCACAAATGCAAGTTTTTACAGACGAATCTCCAGCTAGCGTGGCCGTGACGAACTCTAGCTCAAGTCCCCTCAATGCCGTCAACATGACTCACGAAATCGTAATGACACGATTGCAAACAAATCATACCAGTGGCTAACGCGACGGTCTGGAGTTTTGAGACTCTCTGACCGCGGGTTCAAATCCCGCCCGTGGTATGGTTTGTATGATTCTGACTTTGCTGCTGTAGATAATTATATCTGTAGAGCCTATTTCCCTGAGGACATATTTCTTGTAGACCCTTTCCTGTATGGGTGTCTATACACCCTTGTCTATACTCCGAGGCCTACTTCTCTAGGCCTTTTTCTATGTAGTTCCCCCTACTACAACAGGCCTCTTCTGTAGTGTTTTCCCCCTCTTAGGTCTCAGGAATAGTCATACACCCAGGGCTAGTCATACACCCAGGGCTAGTCATATACCCAGGGTTAGTCATACACCCAGGGTTAGTCATACACCCAGGGTTAGTCATACACCCAGGGCTAGTCATACACCCAGGGTTAGTCATACACCCAGGGCTAGTCATACACCCAGGGCTAGTCATACACCCAGGGTTAGTCATACACCCAGGGCTAGTCATACACTCAGGGCTAGTCATATACCCAGGGTTAGTCATACACTCAGGGCTAGTCATATACCCAGGGTTAGTCATACACTCAGGGCTAGTCATATACCCAGGGTTAGTCATACACTCAGGGCTAGTCATATACCCAGGGTTAGTCATACACCCAGGGTTAGTCATACACCCAGGGTTAGTCATACACCCAGGGCTAGTCATATACCCAGGGTTAGTCATACACTCAGGGCTAGTCATACACCCAGGTTTAGTCATACACCCAGGGCTAGTCATATACCCAGGGTTAGTCATACACCCAGGGCTAGTCATATACCCAGGGTTAGTCATACACTCAGGGCTAGTCATACACCCAGGGTTAGTCATACACCCAGGGCTAGTCATACACTCACTGATAGTCATACACTCACGGATAGTCCAGGAGGGCTAGGTTTGCCGTCCCGGCCCGGGGGTCCAGGAGGTCCACGTCTGACATGAGTCCGGACCAGGTGGATCAGAGCTGTCATGTTACACCCACAGTGTCCGACCACGCCCACCTCGTCCGCCCACTCATCCTGTAGTGGGCGTAACACACCCGTATGAACTTCTCTCTCGAATAACTGTGAGTGGAATTTCACGATAACTCACATGTAATCAATATAAGCATAATAAAGCAAAGGGGAAGAAAAATAGCAATAACTAAGATAACACGCGATATACTTACCTGAGGCACGAACAAACCAGAAGTCTGAAATATGAGAGAACTTATATACTAACAATAATATAATATGGTAAATGAGGGTTAACAATAGCTTAATATGTTAAACGAGAATTAACAATAGGCTGATATGTTAAATGCTTCAAGGTAACTCGGATATAACATGTATAGTAAGAAAAGTGTATTATGACATGCTGCTGCAGTTAGTGATCTGCCTGTCTGTCTGGTTGTCTGTCTGTGATATATCTGTCTGTGGTCTGTCTGTTTGTGGTCTGTTTGTGGTCGGTTCCTGGCCTGTCTGTGGTTTGTCTGTTCGTGGTCTGTTTGTGGCGTGTCTGTGGTCTGTCTGTCTGTTTGTTGGTGGTCAGTCTGAGCAGCCACACAGCTAAGTACACACATTACATTCAGATAATAAATGATCTAACAAACACCAAAATAATTAACACATCTCAGAAGAGTGTGATAATTCGGGAATTATTAAAGTAAAAAACAGATCCAAGTATCACAGCAAATTTGAATCACAAAAAATATAATCAAATATGAAGTTTGTGGAAGATAGTTATTATTATATTCAAAGGGGAGCGGGAAACCCGTACGGGTCATAGAGCTCCAGGGGAATGGGAGGTAATCAAGTATGATCCGAGGAACAGGAGGGTAAAGCCAGTTCCTCGGATCAAAAGCTCTATATTCAACAATACAGAGGTTAAGGAAGCACCTAGTGTCTGCTGGGAAGGTCAACATTAGCCTACCTAACTTGTTATACAATACTACTGTTGTTCCTCTCTTGGATTTGACAAGAGTAAATATAGACTGATAATGTGGAAAGAAGGAAGAAGGAGAGAGGGAGGAAGGGTATTAAGGGTAGGTAGGAAGGAACAGGATAGAGCAAGGATTTGTGAGAATGGATGCAAGAACCGGAAGGAGAGGGATAGAGATAGAAAGAGAAGGCTAATGGGAGGGAGGGAGGTGAAGAGTGAGGGAGAGAAAGAAAAGGCTAGGAGGGAGAGAGGTGAAGAGTTAGGAAGAGAGGGAGAAAGAAAAGGCTAGAGGGAGAGAGAGGTGAAGAGTGAGAGGTGAAAAGTGAGGGAGGAAGAGAGGAAGAAAATGTCGGAGAGAACGAGTGGTGGAAAGAAAGATGGAGAGAGCTTTACCAAAACCTGGTGCCTGCAGTCACAGTCAGGTGGTCCACTTCTCACACAGTGTTGGCATCTTATACTCTCAGTCAATACTGACGCCATCACCCAATACTGCCTCACCCTTCTTACTTCCACCATATATATATATATATATATATATATATATATATATATATATATATATATATATATATATATATATATATATATATATATATATATATATATATATATATATATATTCAAGCATTAAATAATAGATATGTCACAATTTGACATTATTGGGTTATCTTAAGCTGAATCTATATAATATACTTTTTTATGTGCCCATAACATGTAAGCCCTAAAGCCTATTGAAAAAAAAATGAAACTTATGTTATAAACTCAAAGCCTACTTAAAAATTTCCCTGAATTACAAGGCAGCGGCTTTAGTGAGTGTTGAGAGTGTGAGGTGAAGTGTACTGAAGCCAGGGGAAGAGTACTGAAGCCAGGGGAAGAGTACTGAAGCCAGGGGAAGAGTACTGAAGCCAGGGGAAGAGTACTGAAGCCAGGGGAAGAGTACTGAAGCCAGGGGAAGAGTACTGAAGCCAGGGGAAGTGTACTGAAGCCAGGGGAAGAGTACTGAAGCCAGGGGAAGTGTACTGAAGCCAGGGGAAGAGTACTGAAGCCAGGGGAAGAGTACTGAAGCCAGGGGAAGAGTACTGAAGCCAGGGCAAGAGTACTGAAGCCAGGGCAAGAGTACTGAAGCCAGGGGAAGTGTACTGAAGCCAGGGGAAGAGTACTGAAGCCAGGGGAAGTGTACTGAAGCCAGGGGAAGAGTACTGAAGCCAGGGGAAGAGTACTGAAGCCAGGGGAAGAGTACTGAAGCCAGGGGAAGAGTACTGAAGCCAGGGGAAGAGTACTGAAGCCAGGGGAAGAGTACTGAAGCCAGGGGAAGAGTACTGAAGCCAGGGGAAGAGTACTGAAGCCAGGGGAAGAGTACTGAAGCCAGGGGAAGTGTACTGAAGCCAGAAGAGTACTGAAGCCAGGGGAAGAGTACTGAAGCCAGGGGAAGAGTGTACTGAAGCCAGGGGAAGAGTACTGAAGCCAGGGGAAGAGTACTGAAGCCAGGGGAAGAGTGTACTGAAGCCAGGGGAAGAGTACTGAAGCCAGGGGAAGAGTACTGAAGCCAGGGGAAGAGTACTGAAGCCAGGGGAAGAGTACTGAAGCCAGGGGAAGAGTACTGAAGCCAGGGGAAGTGTACTGAAGCCAGGGGAAGAGTACTGAAGCCAGGGGAAGAGTACTGAAGCCAGGGGAAGTGTACTGAAGCCAGAAGAGTGTACTGAAGCCAGGGGAAGAGTACTGAAGCCAGGGGAAGAGTGTACTGAAGCCAAGAGAAGAATGTACTGAAGCCAGGAGAAGAGTGTACTGAAGCCAGGGGAAGAGTGTACTGAAGCCAGGGGAAGAGTACTGAAGCCAGGGGAAGAGTACTGAAGCCAGGGGAAGTGTACTGAAGCCAGGGGAAGAGTGTACTGAAGCCAGGGGAAGAGTGTACTGAAGCCAGGGGAAGAGTACTGAAGCCAGGGGAAGAGTACTGAAGCCAGGGGAAGAGTACTGAAGCCAGGGGAAGTGTAAGAGAAGAGTGTACTGAAGCCAGGGGAAGAGTACTGAAGCCAGGGGAAGAGTGTACTGAAGCCAAGAGAAGAATGTACTGAAGCCAGGAGAAGAGTGTACTGAAGCCAGGGGAAGAGTGTACTGAAGCCAGGGGAAGAGTACTGAAGCCAGGGGAAGAGTACTGAAGCCAGGGGAAGAGTACTGAAGCCAGGGGAAGAGTACTGAAGCCAGGGGAAGTGTACTGAAGCCAGAAGAGTGTACTGAAGCCAGGGGAAGAGTACTGAAGCCAGGGGAAGAGTACTGAAGCCAGGGGAAGAGTACTGAAGCCAGGGGAAGAGTACTGAAGCCAGGGGAAGTGTACTGAAGCCAGAAGAGTGTACTGAAGCCAGGGGAAGAGTACTGAAGCCAGGGGAAGAGTGTACTGAAGCCAAGAGAAGAATGTACTGAAGCCAGGAGAAGAGTGTACTGAAGCCAGGGGAAGAGTGTACTGAAGCCAGGGGAAGAGTACTGAAGCCAGGGGAAGAGTGTACTGAAGCCAGGGGAAGAGTACTGAAGCCAGGGGAAGAGTGTACTGAAGCCAGGGGAAGAGTGTACTGAAGCCAGGGGAAGAGTGTACTGAAGCCAGGGGAAGAGTACTGAAGCCAGGGGAAGAGTGTACTGAAGCCAGGGGAAGAGTGTACTGAAGCCAGGGGAAGAGTGTACTGAAGCCAGGGGAAGAGTGTACTGAAGCCAGGGGAAGAGTGTACTGAGCCAGGGGAAGAGTGTACTGAAGCCAGGAGAAGAGTGTATTGAAGCCAGGGGAAGAGTACTGAAGCCAGGGGAAGAGTGTACTGAAGCCAGGGGAACAGTGTACTGAAGCCAGGGGAAGAGTACTGAAGCCAGGGGAAGAGTGTACTGAAGCCAGGGGAAGAGTACTGAAGCCAGGGGAAGAGTGTACTGAAGCCAGGGGAAGAGTACTGAAGCCAGGGGAAGAGTGTACTGAAGGCTGGAGAAGAATATACTGAAGCCAGGGGAAGAGTACTGAAGCCAGGGGAAGAGTGTACTGAAGCCAGGGGAAGAGTACTGAAGCCAGGCACTACAAGACGGCTTTACAAGGCTATAACCTGCTACTGTAACCAGAATATTATCTAATGGTTATAGTTAAAACTATATATATGTAATAAAGTTGGTAGAATTACCGACAATGTGTAAAGTAAAAGGACACAAGTGCAACTAATGTGACATTTTATTGTGGCAACGTTTCGCTCTCCAGGAGCTTTATCAAGCTGTTACAAACAATACATGGACACAGAGGGTATATATAGGCTCAGAGTGAGGTGCAATACTAGTGGTAGTAGTAGTAGTAGTAGTAGTGACAAAAGTAATACAATATGGTTGAGCAATTAATTCGTACATGAGTAAAAGGATATAAAAGCTATATTACCCAAGTAATAGCTTTTATATCCTTTTACTCATGTACGAATTAATTGCTCATCCATATTGTATTACTTTTGTCACTACTACTACTACTACTACCACTAGTATTGCACCTCACTCTGAGCCTATATATACCCTCTGTGTCCAAGTATTGTTTGTAACAGCTTGATAAAGCTTCTGGAGAGCGAAACGTTGCCACAATAAAATGTCACATTAGTTGCACTTGTGTCCTTTTACTTTACAAGTATATATATATTTTAAGGGGGTGGCGGGATATGTGAGTGGAATGCCTCGGTCAGGTGACCGACAGCTCCAGCTGCGAGTCATCGTATGAGCAAGACCCGCGTCCAGATACACTTCTGCCCCTATTAGGCCTTGCCCACATATGACCTCGGCAACAACTGTTGCATATGTCCTCTGGCTCCAGCAGGTGTTGCACATGTATACAATACAGACAAAATGATGAAATGTATTAATGTTGGTAGAATTACCGACAATATGGTAGGTAAAAGGACACATTAGTTGCACTTGTGTACCTTTACCCAACACAGTCATGAATTAGACACATGTGCAACATCTAGCCATTTTTGTAGACGTTTCATGCAGCGGCTTATCAATACAATACATGAGCATGATGTGAAGACTGTATAAATTATACATGTATACAGAAGACAGTGAAATATAAGGTAATCAGTCCGTGAGCCTAGTAGCAGGTGGTGAACAATGTAATTTTCAAAATTACGATATTCATCACTTGCTCCTAGGCTGAGGGACTGATTACCTTATCTTCCACTGTTTTTATATAATTCCATAGTCTTTAGACTATGGCTATGTATTGTAGTAATAAAGCCACTGGTGGGCGAAACGTTTACAAATAAAGATACCCAGATGTTGCACTTTTCTAATTCATTACACAACCTGTGGGTTTAGCGCTTCCTTTTAAGTATAATGATAATAATAATCCAATTCATTTCAAGTATCTTATTCAATCACTTGTTTGTATCGTGATCTTGTACATTTATCTTCCTTCCTACAAGGCTGTGTAGTACAGGGTGTTTCACTCCTACGAGGCCCCGAGTTATCCTACAAGTAGGAGGTCCCGAGTTATCCTACAAGTAGGAGGTCCCGAGTTATCCTACAAGTAGGAGGTCCCGAGTTATCCTACAAGTAGGAGGTCCCGAGTTATCCTACAAGTAGGAGGTCCCGAGTTATCCTACAAGTAGGAAGCCCCGAGTTATCCTACAAGTAGGAGGTCCTGAGTTATCCTACAAGTAGGAGGTCCTGAGTTATCCTACAAGTAGGAGGTCCCGAGTTATCCTACAAGTAGGAGGTCCCGAGTTATCCTACAAGTAGGAGGTCCTGAGTTATCCTACAAGTAGGAGGTCCCGAGTTATCCTACAAGTAGGAGGTCCCGAGTTATCCTACAAGTAGGAGGCCCCGAGTTATCCTACAAGTAGGAGGTCCTGAGTTATCCTACAAGTAGGAGGTCCCGAGTTATCCTACAAGTAGGAGGTCCCGAGTTATCCTACAAGTAGGAGGCCCCGAGTTATCCTACAAGTAGGAGGTCCCGAGTTATCCTACAAATAGGAGGTCCCGAGTTATCCTACAAGTAGGAAGTCCCGAGTTATCCTACAAGTAGGAGGTCCCGAGTTATCCTACAAGTAGGAGGTCCCGAGTTATCCTACAAGTAGGAGGTCCCGAGTTATCCTACAAGTAGGAGGCCCCGAGTTATCCTTCAAGTAGCAGGCCCCGAGTACAAACTAGAGAGTTGCAACTACAGGAGTACCAACTCGGGGCCTCCAACGAGTGAAACACCCAGAAGCTTCAATCCTCATTTAATTTTTCTTACTGTCACTCGAACTGGCATTCTACTTCTCTTCTTATCCTTACATAGTCAGTCCTCACTATCCTCACTCTCATATTCTGTGCTCTCCTCTGTGTTCTGTATTTTTTTTTATTTGCATACCTCCAAGAAGATATAAACAAAGTTTTCCAGTGGGCAACGGTAAACAATATGATGTTCAATGAGGACAAATTCCAACTACTCCGTTATGGAAAACTGGAGGAGATAATAACTAGAACAGAGTATACTACAGACTCTGGCCATACAATAGAGCGGAAAAATAATGTAAAGGACCTGGGAGTAGTAATGTCTGAGGATCTCACTTTCAAGGATCACAACAGTGCCACGATCGCATGTGCAAAGAAAATGATAGGATGGATAATGAGAACGTTCCAAACGAGAGATGCCAAGCCAATGATGATCCTTTTCAAATCACTTGTTCTCTCTAGGCTGGAATACTGCTGTACATTAACATCTCCATTCAAAGCAGGTGAAATCGCAGATCTAGAGAGTGTACAGAGATCCTTTACTGCACGTATAAGTTCTGTCAAGCACCTTAACTACTGGGAACGCTTCGAAGCACTTGACTTGTACTCGTTGGAACGCAGGAGGGAGAGATATATCATAATCTACACTTGGAAAATCTTGGAAGGAATGGTCCCAAATCTGCACACAGAAATCACTCCCTACGAAAGTAAAAGACTGGGCAGGCGATGCAAAATGCCGCCAATAAAAAGTAGGGGCGCCATTGGTACACTAAGAGAAAACACCATAAGTGTCCGGGGCCCAAAACTGTTCAACAGCCTCCCATCAAGCATTAGGGGAATTGCCAATAAACCCCTGGCTGCCTTCAAGAGAGAGCTGGACAGATACCTAAAGTCAGTGCCGGATCAGCCGGGCTGTGGCTCGTACGTCGGACTGCGTGCGGCCAGCAGTAACAGCCTAGTTGATCAGGCCCTGATCCATCGGGAGGCCTGGTCATGGACTGGGCTGCGGGGGCGTTGATCCCTGGAATAACCTCCAGGTAACCTCCAGGTAACCATTTTGCTTGATCCTCTTAATGTGTGTCTACACTTACCTCACTGTCAATGTGCTGTCCATTCATCAAGTCATCGTCATATGATTCTGTTGATAAAGCCAAATATTAATTACCTTCAACTTAGGCCTCAGAATTATCATAAATGCCACTATATGAGTACAATAATATATATATATATATATATATATATATATATATATATATATATATATATATATATATATATATATATACATACATACATACATACATACATACATATATAATAAAAAGCAACAGAACAGAGTTAAACACATTATTATTATTATTATCATTATTATTATCATCGTTATTATTATTATCATCATCATCATCATTATTACTATAAACTCGTTGGGATCAGAGGCTGGAGAATGAGAAGCATGATCTGAGGGAGAATAGCTCAGATTCCTTAGATCAAAAACTCTTCACCAGCCTCAAGAGAGAGAGAGAGAGAGAGAGAGAGAGAGAGGTATACCCAGTGAGTATAAGCAGTGTGAGAGTATACTTATAAAAAACATAATACTCACGCCAGAGCGTCTCCTGATGCTCGTATATAGGTTCCAGGTGATCAGGTTTCAGGTTACCTCCGTCCAGCTGAAATAATGGAAAACTTGTTATTCACCTCTCTGATGAATGAATGAGGACGAGATGAAGCCAAGAGCTTTATCAAATTATGTTTCACTCTACGTGGAGCTTATCAAGTTATGTTTCACTCTACGTGGAGCTTATCAAGTTATGTTTCACTGTAGAGTAGTGGTTCCCAAACTGGGGGTAAATTACCCCCTGGGGGTAATTTAACCATTTTTGGGGGGTAATGGAGAGGTGACAGAAAAAAAGTTATGAATTCTGAAAATCAAGAAAACAATGCGGTACCCGGTATGAGGATTATTGTTAACTTTGTCTTAGTATATAAAGTTGTAAAGTAAACCTATTATAAGTAAGTAATAAAGTTAAACCAAATAACAATAAACATCAAAAACTAATATACAGTATTAGAAAAGAAGAAATATATAGCTAAGTGTGTGGAAACCCAAAAGTATTTTGACAAGTATGCTTCAGGACAAAAGTCACTCAGTAGCCCAGATCGACCTGTCCAGTACGCGTCACTCACTTCCTGAGGCTGCCTCTATTTCACACTGTCAGTTTATCTGTGAGCATCAGCCGAGGTAGACATAAGCTGGTATGTATGTGTACTGCCCTGTGCAGTATATAGTTAGTATTTACCCACTGTTACTGTGAATTTGTAGCTATTATTAATTTTATATATAATGTATGTGTGGTTCTTACGTTTTCAATGGTTTTGCTAGGATTAGCAGAGTATGCAAGGCTGTATACGTTCACGTTTAGCCATATATATCAATAATAACAACATTTTGTGAAAGGGGTAACATGCTTTATGTGGCATGTTAAATTGGGTAACAAGCTGAAAAAGTTTGGGAACCACTGAAGAGCTTTATCAAGTTATGTTGACATCCGTGTAGAGCTTTATCAAGTTATGTTGACATCCGTGTAGAGCTTTATCAAGTTATGTTGACATCCGTGTAGAGCTTTATCAAGTTATGTTGACATCCGTGTAGAGCTTTATCAAGTTATGTTGACATCCGTGTAGAGCTTTATCAAGTTATATTGACATCCGTGTAGAGCTTTATCAAGTTATGTTGACATCCGTGTAGAGCTTTATCAAGTTATGTTGACATCCGTGTAGAGCTTTATCAAGTTATGTTGACATCCGTGTAGAGCTTTATCAAGTTATGTTGACATCCGTGTAGAGCTTTATCAAGTTATGTTGACATCCGTGTAGAGCTTTATCAAGTTATGTTGACATCCGTGTAGAGCTTTATCAAGTTATGTTGACATCCGTGTAGAGCTTTATCAAGTTATGTTGACATCCGTGTAGAGCTTTATCAAGTTTTGATGGTTTTATATTTATATTTTACCTCTCCGAAGTGTACCCCGTCCATCTAGCAGACGGCAGCGGCTAGTTTATTGTGCACCCCATCCATCCAGTGGATAGTAGTGGTTGATTTATTGTGCACCTCAAATCCATCCTGTGGATGGTAGTACCTCATATCCATCCTGTGGATGGTAGTACCTCATATCCATCCTGTGGATGGTAGTACCTCATATCCATCCTGTGGATGGTAGTACCTCATATGCATCCTGTGGATGGTAGTACCTCATATCCATCCTGTGGATGGTAGTACCTCATATCCATCCTGTGGATGGTAGTACCTCATATGCATCCTGTGGATGGTAGTACCTCATATCCATCCTGTGGATGGTAGTACCTCATATGCATCCTGTGGATGGTAGTACCTCATATCCATCCTGTGGATGGTAGTACCTCATATCCATCCTGTGGATGGTAGTACCTCATATCCATCCTGTGGATGGTAGTACCTCATATCCATCCTGTGGATGGTAGTACCTCATATCCATCCTGTGGATGGTAGTACCTCATATCCATCCTGTGGATGGTAGTACCTCATATCCATCCTGTGGATGGTAGTACCTCATATCCATCCTGTGGATGGTAGTACCTCATATCCATCCTGTGGAGCAGTTATCACAGCGCTGGGCTCTGAAATGAATGAGATAGGATAACACTTGGCCTGCAAATTCAACTATGTAAAACAAACCTGCTGCTTGTCTGCTGGGCCCACCGGGACACCTACCTCTTGAGGCCATAACAACATGTCACCTCTCATACCCAAGTCCTCGGATTAAAGACCCTTGTACAATAAACCTCCATAGAGCGAACATGCCACCTCTGGTGGCCGCTGTAACGAGGCAATGATTACCATTTCCTTGTTATTACTGTGTCAGGGGGCGACACCCCCATACCCCCCCCCAATCTTAATCCACCCATGGAGAGGTTAGGGTACTTTAAGCCTTCTGTCTCCTTCAGTTAAAAGTCATTGCCGCTTGGCGTGTCCCCTCAGCCTGTTTCCCCTCATCATGTTGCCATCAAAGCCTCATTATTTTTCCCCTTAACTCACGCACGCCTTAGCAAATGTGATATAAAACAGCTTTCTTATATTTCTTCTTCTGCCTTGGCTGCAACTTGCTGCTGTTTGCAATGGCTGTCTGCGAGGAGAGACAGGCAGCTAGCAACATCTGTTGTTGGGGCAATGGATGAATTCCCTACTATGTTTGTTAACTGCTCATTACTCTGTAATTTGTCTATGATTGTAATCATGTCATAACGTGTTTATCATTCATTACCTTTGAAACTTGTCATGATTGTGACCAGCTCTACCTGGAGCTCATTACCTTTGTAAATTCTCATGATTAATGTGTTTATGATTCATTACCTTTGCAATTATTCATGAGTGTGACCAGCTCTACCTGGAGCTCATTACCTTTGTAACTTAGTCATGATTATGACCAGATCTAGTTCATTACCTTTGTAACTTGCTAAGCTATCAAAACTTTGGAGTCCAGTCCCTGGGCCAATTATGTACCTCTGTACCTCTGTAATCTTTTGACTACCGCCCACAGGATGGGTATGGGGTGCATAATAAACATATTAAACTAACTGCCTTGGCTGCTATGTGACAGCCAACATAGTTACGTTGCTCTTCTGTATGCAAGCACGTCCTTATAAGGGCAGGGCAGATCTAGTTCCCTGGATCAAGAGCCCCCTCGCCAGCATCAAGGGGGAACATAACAAGTGTAGTCAGCTGGGCGTCTCATATACGTCTCGCTGCTCTCAGAACTGTCAACCCTCGCTGCTTGTGCTGTCAAGGCTTTTTAACTCAAGTTTGCAGGCTTGGCTTATACAGCAATGATCGTCTGAAGAAGAATTAGACACATGTGCAACATCTGGGTATCTTTATCTGTACACGTTTCGCTCGAAATGCTCTGCATAACAAGGGGTTTTCTGCATGCACACCTACATGCAGGGTTGCATTAAGGCCTGGGCTGTAGGAGCTGCAGCTCATTGGCCTCTGCCAGCTGGAGAGCCTCCGGGGGGCTGCAGCCCAGGGGCCTCTGCCAGCTGGAGAGCCTCCAGGGGGCTGCAGCTCAGGGGCCTCTGCCAGCTGGAGAGCCTCCAGGGGCCTGCAGCTCAGGGGTCTCCGCCAGCTGGAGAGCCTCCAGGGGCCTGCAGCTCAGGGGTCTCCGCCAGCTGGAGAGCCTCCAGGGGGCTGCAGCTCAGGGGTCTCCGCCAGCTGGAGAGCCTCCAGGGGGCTGCAGCTCAGGGGTCTCCGCCAGCTGGAGAGCCTCCAGGGGGCTGCAGCTCAGGGGTCTCCGCCAGCTGGAGAGCCTCCAGGGGGCTGCAGCTCAGGGGTCTCCGCCAGCTGGAGAGCCTCCAGGGGGCTGCAGCTCAGGGGTCTCCGCCAGCTGGAGAGCCTCCAGGGGGCTGCAGCTCAGGGGTCTCCGCCAGCTGGAGAGCCTCCAGGGATTAAGTGAAACGTATTCACAGTTACTGTTGTAATATAATTATAGTATGTTATTATATCACGAGTATGATGAACAGTTGACTGATGCGACTAATTGTTTTGCTTTTGAAAATATGACTGGGGCCTCAGTACCTACAGCACAGCCCCAGGGACACAGCAAAGCCCCAGGGACACAGCACAGCCCCAGGGACACAGCACAGCCCCAGGGACACAGCACAGCCCCAGGGACACAGCACAGCCCCAGGGACACAGCACAGCCCCAGGGACACAACACAGCCCCAGGGACACAACACAGCCCCAGGGACACAACACAGCCCCAGGGACACAACACAGCCCCAGGGACACAGCACAGCCCCAGGGAAATACAAAATCCGGCTCCGCCTAATGTCACTAATCTCTGTACAAACATTGTTTCATGCTGAAATAAAGAATATAATTGTCTAGTGGCTTTATCAGTACAAGGACGTCAAGACTGCAGAACTATATACAAAAGATGAGGTAATCATGCCGGGGACTACCTAGATGGGAATTTCCCAAATTCCTCCTATCTTGCTCCAACTGAGCCCATGGAAGTCACCGAGATTATAAAGTCACTTAAAAATAACTCAGGGAATCTGTCTCATGTCCCACCATTATTGTACAAGAGAGCGGCCCATGTCCTCTCGCATGCTATCTCATTACTTTTTAACAAGTCACTAGAAACTAGCACCTTCCTGAAACTACTCAAGACGGCAAGGGTTACACCAATACATAAAGGTGGTGACCCTACAGATTTAAACAACTATAGGCCAATATCAAACTTACCATTGCTATCCAAAATCTCGTGCACAGGAGACTATATTCATTTATAACGGCACAAAACATACTCAACCCCTGCCAATTTGGATTCAGGAAAAATAAAAGCACTAACGATGCAATCATAAAAATGCTAGATCTGCTTTACACAGCATTGGAAAATAAGGAATATCCACTAGGAATTTTTATTGACCTAAGAAAAGCTTTTGACACAGTAGACCACGGCATCCTACTCCACAAACTTGACCATTATGGTATAAGAGGCCATGCGCTTGCATATTTCAAATCTTACCTTACTAATAGGTATCAGTATGTCACCATTAAAGACACAGCATCAACCACACAGCCACTTGATACTGGAGTTCCGCAGGGAAGTGTCCTTGGTCCCCTGCTCTTCCTCATATACATCAATGATCTTCCAAACGTATCTCAACACCTGAACCCCATTCTTTTTGCTGACGACACGACTTATGTCATCTCTCACCCTAATCTTGCCACCCTCAACACCATTGTTAATGAGGAGCTGATCAAAATATCGACTTGGATGACAGCCAATAAACTTACGCTTAACACTGACAAAACCTACTACATTATGTTTGGTAGCAGAGCAGGAGATGCGCAAATTAACATTAAGATCGACAACACTCTAATTGCCAGGCATAATGAGGGCAAATTCCTAGGCCTATACCTCGACAACAACCTGAACTTCAGCACCCATATCCAACACATAACCAAAAAAGTATCCAAAACGGTTGGGATCCTCTCCAAGATACGATACTACGTGCCGCAAACTGCCCTTCTCACACTGTACCATTCACTTATATATCCATACCTCACCTATGCTATATGTGCTTGGGGTTCAACTGCAGCAACACACCTAAAGCCAATAATAACCCAACAAAAAGCCGCAGTAAGAATAATCACTAAATCCCATCCCTGGCAACACCCCCCCCCCCACTCTTCATAGATCTAAACTTACTCCCTGTTCAGTACATCCACACTTACTACTGTGCAATCTACATCTACAGGACCTTAAATTCCAATATTAACCTTGACCTAAAACGCTTTCTTGATAGTTGCGACAGAACCCACAGGCACAACACCAGACACAAACATCTCTATAACATTCCCCGTGTCCGACTAAACCTTTACAAAAATTCAATGTATGTCAAAGGCCCTAAAATCTGGAACACCCTACCTGAGAACTCTAGAACTGCAGACACATTCATCACCTTCAAAACTACCATCAGAAAACATCTTATCTCCCTGATACACCCTGTCAACTAATTACACGAATACCACCTGGTGGTTAACACTTACACTCACTCACCCATTTGACCATAAACAGAAATATCAATCTCAATCTCAAAATAATGAATCTTAACTAGTCATAAGTTGGCCTGTGATGCTCCAATACTGAAACTATGTATAGTGCCAAAACAAAAGCATTCACATTGCTAAACTCACAAACTAGTATTTAGTCACTTAGCCATAATACCAACTTACCTCATAATTTTGTAATATTTTAAACTTAAGATTTAATTTAAGTCTGCCCGGAATGCCTAGCCATGCTAGGTGTTCTAGTGGTACACTCTGTAATTATTATTTTACTACATGTAAACAATACAATAACCAAATTCTGTAAACTCAGCATTGTAATCCTTATAGAGAATAAACTTTGAATTTGAATTTGAATTTGGAGTTGAAGAGAACTTTACTCTTGAAGCACAGAATGAAAAAAATAATAATCAGGGAACGGATGGTGTTCGAAGTCATGTCAAGTTGGTCTTAAAACTCACAGGTCATGGATTCAAACCCCACCCGTTGCGTGGTTTGTTGGCATTAGCGGTATTATACATAAGGGAAGTTGCCAGTAGACCTCCAGTAGTCTTAAAAGTGACCTGGATAGGCACTTCAAGTCAGTACCTGACCAGCCGAGCTGTGGTTCCTACGTTGGTTTACATGTGGCCAGCAGTAACAGTCTGGTTGATGAGGCCCTCAGAAATGTTCAAGAAATGGCAAAGTATTTTATCCACAGTGGTATATTACAGACCATTCTGGAGAAATACCCTGACTTTGCTCCCTGTAAATAAAGCATTACCACGTGTGTGTGTACTCACCTAGTTGAGGTTGCAGGGGTCGAGTCCGAGCTCCTGGCCCCGCCTCTTCACTGATCGCCACTAGGTCACTCTCCCTGAACCGTGAGCTTTATCATACCTCTGCTTAAAGCTATGTATGGATCCTGCCTCCACTACATCGCTTCCCAAACTATTCCACTTCCTGACTACTCTGTGGCTGAAGAAATACTTCCTAACATCCCTGTGATTCATCTGTATCTTCAACTTCCAACTGTGTCCCCTTGTTGCTGTGTCCCATCTCTGGAACATCCTGTCTTTGTACACCTTGTCAGCTCCTCTCAGTATTTTGCATGTCGTTATCATGTCCCCCCTACCTCTCCTGTCCTCCAGTGCCTCCAGTACTCACCTAGTTGTACTCACCTAGTTGAGGTTGCGGGGGTCGAGTCCGAGCTCCTGGCCTCGCCTCTGTGTGTGTGCGCGTGTGCGTGTGTGTGTGTGTGTGTGTGTGTGTGTGTGTGTGTGTGTGTGTGTGTGTGTGTGTGTGTGTGTGTGTGTGTGTGTGTGTGTGTGTGTGTGTGTGTGACTCAACAATCAACATTTGCACCAATAACTCACTACAGTTGTGACCGGGTGTGGAAGTGTGAATTGCTCATTACTCTAAAATTTGTTCATGATTGTAGCCATGTATAAACGTAAGTAACCATTCTTACAGTATTCATTACCTTTGTAACTTGTGAGTTCATTACCTTGTACCTAGTTCAGCCATCACAACTTTGGGGCCCAGTCCCTGGACCCATTGTGTACCTCTGTAATCTGTAAATACCTTTGTAACTTGTCATGATTGTGACTAGACCTACCTGGAGTTCATTACCTTTGTAAATTGTGAGTTCATTACCTTTGTAACTTGCTCAGCTATCAAAACTTTGAGGCCCAGTCCCTGGACCCATTATGTACCTCTGTAATCTTTTGACTACCGCCCACAGGATGGCTATGGGGTGCATAATAAAGATATTAAACTAACCTGATCCACCACGAGGCCTGGCCATGGACCGGGCCACGGGGATGTTGACCCCCGGAGCACCCTCCAGGTATACTCCAGATATTACGGTTTCCTGAGTCAAGCACACAGTGCACATTCACCGTATGCTAACTCCACACCACAGTAATTTTATAGAACGCTGATTTCGTTCGTTTACGTTTCATTATTGGTCTGGGAGCGCTGGAGCACCATCACTCTCCTCCCTCACCCCCTTCCCTTCCCCTGCCCATTAAGAAGGTGTAAACAGAGTATTGCCCACTACAATCCCTGGTTCTGAGGCGCTACACTTCGTGTATTACACCTGAGTCGACACTGTTGTGTGGTCTTAAATGACCACTACACTATGATGAAGGTGGGATGGTGGGAAAGGAGAGGAAAGGATCAAGGATGATTTGAAAGGATGGGAAGGGAGCTAGGGTAGCGGAAAAGAGGTAAACTACTTACCAAGTGGGGTGAATGGGGAGGCTGAGAAAGAATAAGATACATCAGGGATGTGTTGGCACCCTTTCTATACATGACAGTTACACAGTGGGGACAAAAGCTGTGTTTCCTTGTCATATTCCATCGTACAGGGTGGGTCACATAGTGTTGAAATGTGTCAGCCTGAGCTGGGAGACTTCAGTAGTGTCAGCCTGAGCTGGGAGACTTCAGTAGTGTCAGCCTGAGCTGGGAGACTTCAGTAGTGTCAGCCTGAGCTGGGAGACTTCAGTAGTGTCAGCCTGAGCTGGGAGACTTCAGTAGTGTCAGCCTGAGCTGGGAGACTTCAGTAGTGTCAGCCTCAGCTGGGAGACTTCAGTAGTGTCAGCCTGAGCTGGGAGACTTCAGTAGTGTCAGCCTGAGCTGGGAGACTTCAGTAGTGTCAGCCTGAGCTGGGAGACTTCAGTATTGTCAGCCTCAGCTGGGAGACTTCAGTAGTGTCAGCCTGAGTTGGGAGACTTCAGTAGTGTCAGCCTGAGTTGGGAGACTTCAGTAGTGTCAGCCTGAGCTGGGAGACTTCAGTAGTGTCAGCATGAGCTGGGAGACTTCAGTAGTGTCAGCCTGAGTTGGGAGACTTCAGTAGTGTCAGCCTGAGTTGGGAGACTTCAGTAGTGTCAGCCTGAGCTGGGAGACTTCAGTAGTGTCAGCATGAGCTGGGAGACTTCAGTAGTGTCAGCCTGAGTTGGGAGACTTCAGTAGTGTCAGCCTGAGCTGGGAGACTTCAGTAGTGTCAGTCTGAGCTGGGAGACTTCAGTTGTGTCAGCATGAGCTGGGAGACTTCAGTAGTGTCAGCCTGAGTGGGGAAACTTCAGTTGTGTCAGCCCATCCAGGACTCAAGTCCGGCCTGCCGGTTTCCCTGAATCCCTTCATAAATGTTACTTTGCTCGCACTCCAACAGCACGTCAAGTATTAAAAACCATTTGTCTACATTCACTCCTATCAAATACGCTCACGTATGCCCGCTGGAAGTCTAGCAATACTGCGCCTGGCCAACCAAATTTACATACAGAAGGCAGGTTAAGTTTAATATGTTTATTATGCACCCCATACCCATCCTGTGGGCGGTAGTCAAAAGATTACAGAGGTACATAATTGGTCCAGGGACTGGACTCCAAAGTTTTGATAGCTGAGGAAGTTACAGAGGTAATGAATTCACAATTTACAAAGGTAATGAACTCACAATTTACAAAGGTAATGAACTCACAATTTACAAAGGTAATGAACTCACAATTTACAAAGGTAATGAACTCACAATTTACAAAGGTAATGAACTCACAATTTACAAAGGTAATAAACTCAGGGCAAAAAGAAATTTGGAACATCTCAATACAGACCTAAGAATACATATCTAAGAATGCGTATTTGAGAATACATATCTAATACGTATCTAAGAATACATATCTAAGAAATACTTAAGAATACATATCTAAGAAATACTTAAGAATACATATCTAAGAAATACTTAAGAATACATATCTAAGAAATACTTAAGAATACATATCTAAGAAATACTTAAGAATACATATCTAAGAAATACTTAAGAATACATATCTAAGAAATACTTAAGAATACATATCTAAGAAATACTTAAGAATACATATCTAAGAAATACTTAAGAATACATATCTAAGAAATACTTAAGAATACATATCTAAGAAATACTTAAGAATACATATCTAAGAAATACTTAAGAATACATATCTAAGAAATACTTAAGAATACATATCTAAGAAATACTTAAGAATACATATCTAAGAAATACTTAAGAATACATATCTAAGAAATACTTAAGAATACATATCTAAGAAATACTTAAGAATACATATCTAAGAAATACTTAAGAATACATATCTAAAAATATAGAGAAACAAAGCAAATTCACTCTTACATCACCTTAGATTTTAAAGCAGATTTTATGCCTGAATGAGTGAGGGCTGTGAGGGAGGGGGAAGAGTGAGGGTAAGGGAGGTGAGGGGAGGGGAAGGGGAAGTGAGGGGAAACGTATATAGTACACAACATTTCATTAAGGAAGCCACAGTATCTGTGACGCAAGTAGCATCAACACCATCCATTATCTGTGACGCAAGTAGCATCAACACCATCCATTATCTGAATATCTCACTATTATTATCATACCTACATAATATTACCAATAACACCTTGATAATAATAATAATAATAATAATAATAATAATAATAATAATAATAATAATAATAAAATATAATAATAATAAAATATAATAATAATAATAATAATAATAATAATAATAATAATAATAATAATAATAATAATAATAATAATAATAATAATAATAATAATAATAATAATAATAATAATAATAATAATAATAAAATATAATAATAATAATAATAATAATAATAATAAAATATAATAATAATAATATACAATAATAATAATAACTATCATTATCATCATAAACATCAATAATAATACTAGGATAACAGTAATAATAACAACAACAACAACAACAACAACAACAGCAACAGCAACAACAACAACAACAACAACAGCAACAACAACAACAACAACAACAACAACAACAACAACAACAGCAACAGCAACAACAACAACAACAACAACAACAACAACAACGACACTAACAACAACAACTCTCAGAGCAACAGTATTAATGTATTAAGGGGAAAGTGCTAAATCCGTAGGGGCATACAGTACCTGAGGAATGGTAGGCAATGAGGTTCGGTCCAAGGAAGGGGAGCAACAAGAGCCCTCCCCCTCACCAGCATCAAGGAACCTCCCTCGATGGGGCGGATGAGAACATCAGTAACTACAAAATACCATTACATCAACCACATCAATCACAATCCTGGCACTATCATGGCACGATAAGTGTGCCACTACCATGGCACCATAAACATGGCACTAACACTGCACCATGTGCCACAACACCACACTTAGTGTTACAACCTTCCAGATACTGTTCTGTTAGGACGGTAAGTAGCAATATTTGGGTAGACCGGAAGTTATAAATGGTCTGTCCTTTCGTCTCTTAACCAACACAAAAGCTGAAGGCCTCAGCTTAGGCCTAAAGTTAGCTAGAGTCGTGCCTAAACACCAAAAAGACGCGTACTGTAGCACCATCAACAACAGATACAACGACGTAGACTGCAGGAGAGATTATCTCCTAGGCATCATCATGGGAGAGGCTATCTCCTAGGCATCATCATGGGAGAGGCTATCTCCTAGGCAGCATCATGGGGAGAGATTATCTCCTAGGCATCATCATGGGAGAGGCTATCTCCTAGGCAGCATGATGGGAAGAGATTATCTCTTAGGCAGCATCATGGAGAGAGATTATCTCCTAGGCAGCATCATGGAGAGAGATTATCTCCTAGGCAGCATCATGGGGAGAGATTATCTCCTAGGCAGCATCATGGAGAGAGATTATCTCCTAGGCAGCATCATGGAGAGAGATTATATCCTAGGCAGCATCATGGGGAGAGATTATCTCCTAGGCAGCATCATGGGGAGAGATTATCTTCTAGGCAGCATCATGGGAGAAGTTATTTCCTAGGCAGCATCATGGGAAAAGTTATCTCCTAGGCAGCATCACAGGAAAGGTTATCTCCTAGGCAGCATCATACTAAAGGTTATCTTCTAGGCAGCATCATAGGAAATGTTATCTCCTAGGCAGCATCATAGGAAATGTTATCTCCTAGGCAGCATCATAGGAAACGTTATCTTCTAGGCAGCATCATAGGAAACGTTATCTTCTAGGCAGCATCATAGGAAACGTTATCTTCTAGGCAGCATCATAGGAAAGGTTATCTCCTAGGCAGCATCATAGGAAATGTTATCTCCTAGGCAGCATCATAGGGAACGTTATCTCCTAGGCAGCATCATAGGAAAGGTTATCTCCTAGCCAGTATCATGGGAGAAGTTATCTCTTAGGCAGCATCATGGGAGAAGTTATCTCCTAGGCAGCATCATGGGAGAAGATATCTCCTAGGCAGCATCATGGGAGAAGTTATCTCCTAGTCAGCATCATGGGAGAAGTTATCTCCTAGTCAGCATCATGGGAGAAGTTATCTCCTAGTCAGCATCATGAGAGAAGTTATCTCTTAGGCAGCATCATGGGAGAAGTTATCTCCTAGGCAGCATCATGGGAGAAGATATCTCCTAGGCAGCCACATGGGAGAAGTTATCTCCTAGTCAGCATCATGGGAGAAGTTATCTCCTAGTCAGCATCATGGGAGAAGTTATCTCCTAGGCAGCATCACAGGAAAGGCTGTCAGCATCAAGCCACCTTCTCTCCCTCCTTTCCCATGAAAAAATCAAGGTACAAATGCTTCACCAGGAAAGTGTGACCACCAAACAGGTAGTTTACAATCTCGTATGACTTAATGGTGTTTGTGCTATTAATGTTATGGAGGCACCAATGTGAGGTTCACTCTCCCACCCCATTAATACCATCATTAAATAGTCATTAATCACTGTTACAATCTTAATTCCTTCTTGTTTTTGACTTCGTTAGCGCCTTGGGCAATCCCCGTGACCTGGTCTCTGACCTTACTTTTTTGGGGGGTCTGGAGCAATCATGATCGTGGCCTGGTCCATGACCTTTGTTGGTTTGATGCCATGAGAGTAATAAGGATGACTGACTAGTTGTGTTGCGAATCTTGAGCTGTGTACGATCCCTCAGGAATTATCTCTATTTCTCTTCACATCACGCAGCGCTCCATCTCTCCTTGCCCTCGTCTCCCACAAGAGGGAGTGTGAGGGAGCCTGGAAGAGGCGTGATGGCTAGGGAGGGATGGAGATAGAAGGAAGGAGGGAGAGATGGAATGAGGGAGGGCAGAGGAAATAACTTCCAAGACACATCTGATACCTGGATGATACTGGCGATTGACTGTTGGTGAGGTTACTATTAAGGTGGAGTCTCAGCTCCTGGCCCCACTTACTATCACACGACTGATAACACAGGCTTCCTGCCTCGTGAACCCTTCCGTGACTATCCCTAAAACTGTGTATGATGCCTGCTTCCACCGCCTCCTCAACCAAGTCATTCCACTAACCGGACCACCCCGAGGCTGAAAAATTACTTCCTAATATCTCTGTGGCAGCATCCTCAAACTGTTTTCCCTGTGTACTCTATAAGAAGCACTTTCAAGAAATAGGTAAGTACCTGGGTGTTAATTTCCTTACGCCTGCTGTCCTTGTTCCCCTTAGCAGTAAGTAGGTACCTGGGTATTAGTCTCCTTACACCTACCGCCCCTTTTCACCTAGCAGTAAGAAGGTACCTGGTGCTAGTCACCTTACACCTGCTGTAACTGTTCACCCAGCAGTAAGTAGGTACCTGGGTGTTAGTTTCCTTATACCTGCTGACCTTGTTCATCTTAGCAATAAGTACGTGCCTGGGTGTTAGTGGACATTATTATTATTATTATTATTAAGGGGGAGCGCTACACCCATAGGATTATACAGAGCAAGTGGGGAGGATGGGAGGCATTCAGGCTCAGTTCAGGGAACTGGAGCACAGATCCAATTCCCTAAATCAAGAGCCCTTCACCAGCGTCAAGGAACCTCCCTTGAGGGGTGTGTTAGAGGACAGTTGTGGGTGGCATCCCGAGGAAGACAGCCAAACCATTACTAGCATTTCCTTAGGACACAAGGACGACATTTCGCCCTGTGAGGAGGGAAATGTTCTAAAACGTTTTTCTTCGACTTTCTTAAGTTATCCAAATAAAATCTTAAAAATGGTGGATATCAAAGCAAAATCCTTCATATAATTATTATCATCGTCATTATTATTGCTATTATTATTTTCATTATTTCGACAAAAACTTCAATAGTATTATTATTATTTTATTAATTCAATGCAAAATCATTTATATTATTATTATTGTTTTTATTATCGTCATTATTATTATTAATTATTATTATCATTATATCATCAAGAGAGTGCCAATCTAGACTGGCACTGATGCCAAGTCCTCGCTTCGCTACGACCCACCTCTCTATTGAGTGCCTTGCCTCCCCACGACCCCCCCACCCCACCCCATTACTATCTTGCTATCGACAGGTGCCGGCAGTGACGAGGCCCAAAATGGCACTCTCTGGCCCTCTTAACGATGCCATTACAGCTGTAGATGACAGTTCGGCCGAGTATTTGTTTACGTTTCAAGGGAGGGGTTAAAGGGGCCATATACGGCTCAAATGTTTTAAGGGAGGAGGCCATACACGGCATAATTGTTTTAAGGGAGGGATTAAAAGGGTCATATACGCCTCAATTATTTTAAGTGAGGGGCTAAAGAGGTCATATACAGCTTAACTCTGTCTTCAAAACACTTCAAAAAAAAAAAAAGAAACATTCATAAAACGCCAAAAAAAAGAACAACAGGACACGAGGAGAGAATACGAATCGTAATAAGCAAAAATGGGCAAAAAATGCGGCAGGAATGGTGGACAAAAAAGACAAAAAAGAAAACCGAACAAAAGAACAACAGCTCTGTCCGCCTACACCTCTGCCTGACTCAGGGCAAGAATCATCGATCTTTTGTAATATGGGTGGGACATGTGTTTTAAGGTTACGACACTTGTCTTAATAAGGGTGAGATATATGTCTTAAGGTTACGACACTTGTCTTAAGGGGGGGATATGTGTCTTAAGGTTACGACACTTGTCTTAAAGGTGGGCCATGTATCTTAAAGGTAGGACACGTGTCTTAAGGCTAGGATACCTGTCTTAAGGGTAAGACACGTGCCTTTGAGAAGAATATTTTGTTAGTAACATATAATGAAAGGAGACCACAGCAGACCACAGTAGGCAAGCAGTAGACCGCAGCAGGTCCAAGCAGATCGCAATAGGCCCCAGCAGACCAGCAGTAGACCAGCAACAGACCAGCAGCAGGAGCAGAGAGTGACACATGTCAGGAAGACAGGACAACCTGTGACCTTCCCTCTGACTTCATCGACGTCTGAGACATTACAATGGTGTCAACCAGAGCGTGTACTCCACACATTCACACACACACACACACACACACACACACACACACACACACACACACACACACACACACACACACACACATAATAAGCAAAAATGGGCAAAAAAATGAGGCAGGAATAGTGGACAAAGCAGACAAGAAAGAAAAGCATCAGAGTGGGCACCTGTGACGAGCGGAGTCCCACAGGGGTCGGTCCTAGGACCAGTGCTATTTTTGGTATATGTGAATGACATGATGGAAGGGTTAGACTCAAAAAGTGTCCCTGTTCACAGATGATGTAAAGCTAATGAGGAGAATTAATCAGATAAGGATCAGGCAGGACTTCAAAGAGACCTGGACAGGCTGGACACCTGGTCCAGCAACTGGTTTCTCGAATTTAACCCCGCTAAATGCAAAGTCATGAAGATCGGGGAAGGGCAAAGAAGACCGCAGACGGAGTATAGGCTAGGTGGCCAAAGACTGCAAACCTCGCTCAAGGAGAAAGATCTTGGGGTGAGTATAACACCGAGCACGTCTCCAGAAGCACACATCAACCAGATAACTGCTGTAGCAAATTGGGCGCCTGGCAAACCTGAAAACAGCGTTCCGATACCTTAGTAAGGAATCGTTCAAGACACTGTACACCGTGTACGTCAGGCCCATACTGGAGTATGCAGCACCTGTTTGGAAGCCACACTTGATCAAGCACGTCAAGAAATTAGAGAAAGTGCAAAGGTTTGCAACAAGGTTAGTTCCAGAGCTAAGGGAAATGTCCTATGAAGAAAAGTTAATGGAAATCGGCCTGACGATACTGGAGGACAGGAGGGTTAGGGGAGACATGATAACGAAGTACAAAATACTGCGTGGAATAGACAAGGTGGACAGAGACAGGATATTCCAGAGAGGGGACACAGAAACAAAGGGTCACAATTGGAAGTTGAAGACTCAGATGAGTCAAAGGGATGTTAGGAAGTATTTTTTCAGTCACAGAGTTGTCAGGAAGTGGAACAGTCTAGCAAGTGATGTAGTGGAGGCAGAAATCAAACATAGTTTTAAGACGAGGTATGATAAAGCTCATGGAGCAGGGGGAGAGGTAACCTGGTAGCGACCAGTGAAGAAGCGGGGCCAGGAGCTGAGTCTCGACCCCTGCAACCACAATTAGGTGAGTACACACACAGGCAGGGTTAAAAATTCAGTGTTTCGGTGGATCAGAGAGTACCTCAATGACAGGAAGTAGACAGTAATAGTAAGAATGGGAGAGAATATGAGTGGAGTTCCAGAAGGGTCAGTACTAAGACCGTTATTGTTACTAATATACATGAACGACCTGCCAGAGGAGGCCGAGGTCTATGTGTCATTCTTTGCTGACGATGCACAACTAATAACATGAACACGAACAGGAGAGGACAGTGATGAACTACAGAGAGACCTCAACGCACAACAGATGTGGTCAAACAAGTGGCTGTTCGAGTTCAACCCAGGCAAATGCAAGGTCCGGTGACTTGGATATTACAACATATCGGATACAGTACATCATATAAGGAGTGAAAAGGACCTGGGGGTGAAAATAACATCAAATATGTCACCAGTAATACGCAAACCAGTAGCATATGCAAAATTAGCAAACTTCGGAATAGCATTCAGGCACTCGACATATGTTAGGCCAGTCACTGAGTGTGCAGCCCCAACATGGAGCCTACACCTGGTCAAGCACGTGAAGAAACTCGAAAAGGTACAAAGGTTTACAATCAAGCTAGTACCAGAACTGAGAGAAAACACAACGAGGAGAGGTTGAAGAAGCTGGAGAGATGGACAAGTGAGACATGATTACTACATACAAAACATTAAAGAGAAATTATTAAAGTAGAAGGGACAAACTGTTTAATAAAAGTAATAAAAGTAATAACAATAATAACAATAATAATTTTTTTTTTTTTATATTTTATTGAAAAACGCAATACATAGTTATACATGTAGACAATGTAAGCAATGAAACGTATCCATTATATATAACAAAAGAAAACTCCACATTCCCCACCGTAGCACTAAACTTATACATAAGAACTAAACTAAGACAGCCCACAGCTTCATATACAGGTGGGTTTATTACATCCAAAATTGCAGCCATAAACACAATATGCAATATAACCCAAAGAATGTCACAGGTATTGACATTTTACATAAAATTGTATGTACGAAGACATTCTCAATTATCCAAAAATTCTTTACACACTTATTATTGTTGTATATTAAACTTCATATCAATACATAATACGTAACACCTCAATAATTACGAAACAAATAAAGGTTTGAAAATAATCTCCAAACCTCACCACAGAAAAACTAAACACAGTACAATATAACAAATGATTCATCCCACCTCACTTCCATACACTACATTCATCCCACCTCACGTCCATACACTACATTCATCACCACAAGCAAAATTACACAATCACGTATATTTAGTAATATTTTTCAAATATAATTTCCAGTTTTAAATAACAAACTTCTTCTACTATATAATGAAATATACATAGTCATTACTATTAAACATTAACTTAAACAAGACTATATTCTTATTCTACAGACCTCAGCAGTTCTTGCCTCACCATCCTAACCCTACTTGACACATTGTACATCAACACATCCTTATATACCCAACACTCGTCATTAATATTCATTGAACTTCACCAAATACCAATATACAACCCATACTGAGTACATGAAATTCTCTCTTACATACTGCTATATACACTTGATGTATGATAAAAATCACACACATTACATTATCTCATTATTAGCAGTACATTTGGTACACAGACATATTTATCACGCCCTCATGTCCTTTGCTTTAATACAACCACCAATCCTGATAATACATTACAACATATTCCAAATTTAACTTATCCATAACATACATCAGTATACCATTCTGAGTATGACAGTATACTTTTCACATGCACACAAATATTGCTCATTTCCATAACCATATAAAAAACGTAACTTTTCCCTTACAAACCACCACAAACTTACTTAAAACACACTCCACAACTACGCTGCCATTTCACACCATATCACGGAACTCCTCATACATTCCCAAATTCTGAGACGAGCCCGATGCAACCCCTGAAAATCCGACCACATCGCGCCCCCCCCTTTTTTTTTTTTTTTTTTTTTTTTTTTTTTTTTTTTTTTTTCCTTACTCACGCCAACAAACCTCTGACATTCATACTTCGATATCCTTCAGGAAAAACCCTTTCCCATCTACTTCCATATATCCCCCTATTACGACTAAGTGTTTTGTACATTGTTGCAGCCAATACCTTCTTTCGCACCATCCAATCCCCATTACCCCTCATGACCCATGATACAAAAACAAAATCCGTTATGATGTACACCAAAGCACGCTGCACAGACTCTTCCACACCTCCCACATCTAAACTCAATGCCCTTAATACCGATATCCCTCCCCCACCCACCCTCCTCAAAATCCCACCCATCCACTCCCGTATACACTCCAAATTTTTACAAAAATATACTACATGAAAAGCTGTCTCCCTATCCCCACACACCCTACATACGTCCTCCACCATCAACCCTCTCTCCCGAAGCACCACACCAGACGGCAGTATTCCATGAAGGAAACGAAACATTACCTCTCTCACTCTTGGTCTGATGCGCACCAACCGCAACCTTACCCAAATGTCTCCCCATGCATACATTGGGTATATGCCCTCAACATTTGCAATCACCCTCACCCCTACAGCACGCTCCAGCACACCTACCCGTATCCTAGACGGATTTCTAACATACAATAAAGCTCGCAGCACATCCTCACACTCTCTCATCTCTGATCCTACCCACCACCTGCGTGCCTCCTCATATAATGCTTGCACGCCCTTCCCCACACGACCTTCCACTCGGAGAACCCCCCTCTTCAAATATATACACTTAACCCTTAATCTTATATCTATTAAACCCAATCCACCTTTGTCGACCGGTAGCATAACAACACTTCTACCCAACCAATCACACCCAGAACCCCATATATATCGAAAAACCTTTTTTAGCATTCTATTAATGTCCGGTCCTGCCAACGGATATACTGCTGCCACATGCCAGACCATACTATATAACATCACATTCACCACTATTACACGTTGATGTATCGTCAAATGCAAGGGTCTCAAAACATTTAACCTACCCACCAACCTATCCACTGCCCTCCCAGAATTAAGCATCCGTGCCTCCCCGGCATTTCCCATATAAATTATCCCACACACCTTTAGTCTATCCACCACACACCAACGCACAGCTGTGTCCCATCGCGCCCTCCCTACCCAATTCCCTAAGACCAATAATTTCGATTTCTCCACATTCACTTTTAAACCTGTAACACCTTCAAAACCACCAATTACATCCTCCACCTCATGTAAACTTTCCTCCCTGCTCATTAGAATTGTTGTATCATCCACATACCCTATTATTCCCATCCCACCATTCTCCACACCACGTACCTCCCCTAAACATCGCCCCACTGCCCTATAAAAAGGGTCCTGTATACAAGCAAACAACAGTTGAGACAGAGGACAACCCTGCCTTATGCCTCTACCCATTGAAACCCACTCACCCAATTTCCCATTCACCTGCACACGTACACCTACCCTATTATACAAAGTCTCAATCCAACGTACCATCTCTTCCCCAAAACCCTGCCTCCGTAAGATATGCCACAGTGCCTTTCGTTCTACGCAATCATACGCAGCCTGCCAGTCCAATGCTAAGACACCTCCCCCCCTTTCATTCTCCCCCTCCATACTTTCCACAAAATCTTTTATTATTCCATGTCCCTCATACATCGTCCTTCCAGGCACCCCATACTGACCTCTCGCAACAACTCTATCTATCACGCACTTCAGCCTGTTCCCCAAGATTTTTGCGAATATCTTATAATCAGCACATAACAACGACAACGCCCTGTAGTTCTGCACTGTAGTAGGGCCTTCCCCTTTTGGAATCAATACTACTACTGCAGTACGCTGCAACTCGCCCATCCTCCCCTCACTTTTCATCACATTCATCAGGTTCACTAAAAAATCCTTCAACACACTCCAATTCTTCACATAGAATTCACAAGGTAACCCATCTATACCTGGCGCTTTACCTCTCGCCATATTCTCCAAAGCTCTCCATACCTCCCCCTCTTCAATATCCCCACCCAATGCCATACGATCACTTCCACTCAGCACACAAGATACATTCTCTCCCAATCTCTCTAAATCCTCACCGTTCACTCCTACACTCCTCAAATATTTTCCAAACCAACTATCCATAAAACCACTCATACCCTCAGTAGTTCTCAACTCCTGACCCTTCGTATACCCACCTAAGTCCTCGTGTACTACCAGCTTATCAATTTCCATTGCCAACCTGCGTCTCCGCTGACCCCGTAACACACAGGCTGACGGCCTGTCACCCCAAATCGCCTCCTCTAACCCACCTTGCACCCTCGCCTCATCAAATCTCTCATTGTGCATATCCCTTATCTGCCACTTTAATGCTTCAATTTCCTCCATTGGATACACACCTGTCACAGCACCCCTCTGATAACAACCCTGCAACCGCCCCTCTAAATACTGTTGAAGCCCAAATGTCATCCATGCCTCATTCTTTCCCCTTCGCACATAGTATTGCCTGATCCTCGTCTTTGCAACCCCATCCCACCACCCCAATAAATCGCTTGCACTCTTACCCCCACCCCATAAGTCCTCCCACAAACTTTCAAAATCCCCTCCCTCCACCCCCTCACCCAGTAGTCGTACATTCAGCTTCCAGTACCCCAAATATCTCTTAGGCAAACCGTCCCAATTTAAATCAGCATAAACCGCCCTATGATCTGAATAAACGACATTCACCGTCTGCACCCGCGTCACCCTCACTCCCCTTGTCACATACAACCTATCTAATCGTGCAGCATATCCCTTTCTATGAAAAGTGTGCTCTATCTCGCAATCCCCTCCATCAACTATATCCCTCAATCCCACACCTCTCAATAGATCCCCTAAACCTGCCAAAAAACACCCTGCCCCTCTCGGTTCCACATCCTTCCTGCGCACCACACAGTTCCAGTCGCCACCAACTATTGTCACAGACGGTAATGACCGCAAATAATATACCAATACGTTATTCACAAATTCATTCTTTACCCTTACATCATTCTCAGCCGGCACATACACACAAATGACTGCCATCCGCTCACCTCTCCACCACCCATCTATTCTTAACACACGACCCCCCCCCCCTTCACTCCTAAGAACAACAAACGGGCTCGTCTCTCGGATCAGGATTCCCACCCCCCCCTTCATTCGCTCCGAATACATCACAAACACTCTGTACCCATCCACCTCCAATTCCTTTCCCAACTTGAAATTATGTTCCTGCACAAAAACAATGTCTATAGCATAACGTCTTAAAAATCCCTTTACCCACAGACGCTTCTCACTCGCACACAATCCATTAATATTCACTGTCATGCACCGGAAACCTACTTATGTGATTTCACCCTCTGCCCCTTTTCACCTTTCACTGACACGCTTTCAGTGTGTCTGCTGCGTCCACTTTTCTCTCCACTGCCCACTGGTGGCTTCCCCTTATCCAACACCTGATCAGGCGTACCTTTAGTGCTCCCACGCACCACATCAACCCATGGCTTTTTCCCCGGTCTCTGTGCCGGGGTCAAAACATCATCAGAGTCAGAATATGTCGCCGCCCTCTTACGGTTGACACACTCTGCATCCATTTCCAACTCACTGGATGCCTCCCTGTGAATCTCAGCAGTCACCTCAATTACTTCCACCACTCCTGGCGAGTCATCTGCCATGTTCGCCAATCTTCCAAGTTGCTCATCTTCAATCTGAACATTGCTCCTCACCATGCTTAAGTTATCCTCAGCAACTTGCTTCTCAAAGGATTTTTCCTGCACGTTCACCAGTAGGCCTTCCTCTACCCGCACGTCACCAATCTGCACAGTCTTCCCGTTCTCCATGGCAGATGCCTCACTTCCCACCAACTGTGACAGTGATGGGCTGGTACCCACCAGTGGCAGCTCACGCTCCACTTCCTCACTCCAGGAAGTGCCACTTCTATGTACAGGTGCCTCATCAGCATGACCCACCTCTGGTTCTGGCTCTTTCACCTTCTCACTACCTAGGTCCTTTCTCCGCTGCCATCTCCCACACTGGGCCGCCATATGGTCATATGCACCACATAACCTACACGTCTTCTGCTGCCCAGCGTAGTACACCATTACCTGTGTCCTAAATGCGTCCAGTATGACGTAAGACGGGATGGCATGCCTCAACTCCATCTTGATCGTGAACGTACCATCCGGCTTGCCGGCATACGCCCCATCCGTCCATTTACCAGCCATAGCCAGGTGTACAGGTCCATACTGTTCAAAAACATACCGCAGATCATTCTCGTCCGCCTCAAATGGCACATTTCGGATTTTCACCCATGTGTAATGCTTCGACACGTCGATTAGGCGAACACGTATCGCTGAATTAACATCCACGCTCCTGTCCTGGTACTTGTCAACCAGCCGTTCATACACTCCAGCTGAACTTAGCTTGACGAAAATACGATAGGCACCATTTAGTGCCACACCATACAGTTCTTGATCCGCAACACCATAGGTGTCACGGATAATTTGCGGTAAAAGCACTTGTGCAGACTGAGGCGTTATTGCACCACGCAATAATTCAATGCACACTGTGTGCAAACGCCTTCTCACAGACTGCGCCATGTTGTGAAAATATGTCTTCTCCAATGGCCAGCAGAGGGCAGTAGTCACACGTCCGCACTCAGAGACGAGCAGGAGTGTTCTCGTTGGCTGCTACTTCTTCACTCACAATAATAATTAAGAGGGCCAAATAAAAGGGACACAGTCAAGAAGACCAGGATCAAGGGGATATATATGAAGACAGATGAGACAGGGATGTCAGGAAGCCTTTCTTTAGTCTTAGGATGGATGGAAAGTGGAATGGCTTGGATGAAGCAAATACAATACACAGCTTCAAGATCAGATAAGGCGAGCGATACCAGAAATTAGTGGTGCCAAAATGGACTGAGAGGAGGGGCCAGGAGCTAAATCTCGATCCCCTGCAAACACAACTCAGTGAGTATAAACACGTACACTCCTGCTTGTGTGTGAGTGTGTGTGTGTGTGTGTGTGTGTGTGTGTGTGTGTGTGTGTGTGTGTGTGTGTGTGTGTGTGTGTGTGTGTGTGTGTGTGTGTAGTGAGTAGAAAGTCAGGTCTCTCCCATCACTCTTCTTAATGAGAATAGAAGAGAGGAATTTCTCATTCCGTGTGCGATACAGGAGAGAGAGAGAGAGAGAGAGAGAGAGAGAGAGAGAGAGAGAGAGAGAGAGAGAGAGAGAGAGAGAAAGAGAGAGAGACATCACTCCTCACCTTCAACAATGTCTTATGCAAAAAAAAAAAAACACCTCCATTAACACACATTAAAACTTCCTCTTAATTCGCTGTTCCCTCGATTTCAACTTCAGGGAGGAAGTGGAAGAAGTGGAGGAGATAAAGTGGGAGGGGAAAAGTGGGGGAGATGAAGCGGGAGGGGGAAGAAAAGTGGGGAAGGAGAAGTGGGAGGAAGAAAGTGAGGAAATAGAGGAAGTAATGGTCCCTTACGCTTGTCCATGTTCTGCCGTGTCCAATGTGTCCTTTCTCGTGTCCGTAAGTACATTCAGTTCACTGGTGTGTGTGTGTGTGTGTGTGTGTGTGTACTCACCTAGTTGTACTCACCTAGTTGAGGTTGCGGGGGTCGAGTCCGAGCTCCTGGCCCCGCCTCTTCACTGGTCGCTACTAGGTCACTCTCCCTGAACCGTGAGCTTTATCATACATCTGCTTAAAGCTATGTATGGATCCTGCCTCCACTACATCGCTTCCCAAACTATTCCACTTACTGACTACTCTGTGGCTGAAGAAATATTTCCTAACATCCCTGTGATTCATCTGTGTCTTCAACTTCCAACTGTGTCCTCTTGTTGCTGTGTCCAATCTCTGGAACATCTTTTCTTTGTCCACCTTGTCAATTCCTCTCAGTATTTTGTATGTCGTTATCATGTCCCCCCTATCTCTCCTGTCCTCCAGTGTCGTCAGGTTGATTTCCCTTAACCTCTCCTCGTAGGACATACCTCTTAGCTCTGGGACTAGTCTTGTTGCAAACCTTTGCACTTTCTCTAGTTTCTTTACGTGCTTGGCTAGGTGTGGGTTCCAAACTGGTGCCGCATACTCCAATATGGGCCTAACGTACACGGTGTACAGGGTCCTGAACGATTTCTTATTGAGATGTCGGAATGCTGTTCTGAGGTTTGCTAGGCGCCCATATGCTGCAGCAGTTATTTGGTTGATGTGCGCTTCATGAGATGTGCCTGGTGTTATACTCACCCCAAGATCTTTTTCCCTGAGTGAGGTTTGTAGTCTCTGGCCCCCTAGACTGTACTCCGTCTGCGGTCTTCTTTGCCCTTCCCCAATCTTCATGACTTTGCACTTGGTGGTGTTGAACTCCAGGAGCCAATTGCTGGACCAGGTTTGCAGCCTGTCCAGATCCCTTTGTAGTTCTGCCTGGTCTTCGATCGAATGAATTCTTCTCATCAACTTCACGTCATCTGCAAACAGGGACACTTCGGAGTCTATTCCTTCCGTCACTTCATCAGAGACTGCAGACGGCGAGCACTAAACATCTTCAACACACCCAGAGAAGACACTGCCGAGAAGAGATACATAGTCCTTCCCACCAACTCCATTGCCAAACATGTTTCCAACATCTTTGCCAAAACATCATTCCAAGTATCTACCTCCACAACCACGACCATCAAGGACATCACCAGTAGTAGGCAGGACAAGCCTCCATCCTCTGCAGGGGTATACATAATCCCTTGTAATGACTGCAACAAGTTATACGTGGGCGAAACATCAAGGGACCTCCAAACACGTATTTCAGAACACCAATACGCAAGCAGGTCTGACGACACAAGGAATGCCTGCGTACAACACCGTAATTCACACAACCACTTGATAAACTACAGAAACTCAAGACTTATCGCCACAGAAGACAACACCCAATACCGAAGAATCCTGGAATCATCACTTATTTCTATATCCGACAACTTCAACCAGAATAGTGGCTTCTATAACATAGCTGAACCACTTGCCAAGAAACTTCTTCATCGCTATCCCACATAAGAACACTGTAGAAGGTCTGCTCACAAACTTGTCCAGTCTCCTTTCCAAGCTACCCAAGTTTTTAGACTCTACAACCCAACTCGGTACATCATCAGATGCAGCATTCTTCACCTGACCTCAGCCGGACTATAAATACTCGCGTTCCTTCCACCCCAGGTAGTTCTGTTTGTGACTTGAAAAAGCCCACTGTGTGGGCGAAACGTAGTCAATAAAGGATCACATTATACTGCATTTGTGTTTATATTGCCTTTGTGTTTATATTGCCGTCCTTCCGTCATGTCGTTCACAAATACCAGAAACAGCATTGGTCCTAGGACTGACCCCTGCGGGACCCTGCTGGCCACAGGTACCCACTCTGACACCTCGCCACGTACCATGACTCGCTGCTGTCTTCCTGATAAGCGTTCCCTGATCCATTGTAGTGCCTTCCCTGTTATCCCTGCTTGGTCCTCCAGTTTTTGCACTAATCTCTTGTGTGGAACTGTGTCAAATGCCTTCTTGCAGTCCAAGAAAATGCAATCCGCCCATCCCTCTCTCTTGTCTTACTGCTGTCACCATGTCATAGAACTCCAGTAGGTTTGTGACACAGGATTTCCCATTCCTGAAACCATGTTGGCTGCTGTTAATGAGATCATTCCTTTCTAGGTGTTCCACCACTCTTCTCCTGATAATCTTCTCCATGACTTTGCATACTATACATGTCAGTGACACTGGTCTGTAGTTTAGTGCTTCATGTCTGTCTCCTTTTTTAAAGATTGGGACTACATTTGCTGTCTTCCATGCCTCAGGCAATCTCCCTGTTTCGATAGATGTATTGAATATTGTTGTTAGGGGTACACATAGTGCCTCTGCTCCCTCTCTCAATACCCATGGGGAGATGTTATCTGGCCCCATTGCCTTTGAGGTATCTAGCTCACTCAGAAGCCTCTTCACTTCTTCCTCGGTTGTGCGCACTGTGTCCAGCACGTGTGTGTGTGTGTGTGTGTGTGCTCACCTAACTGTGGTTGCAGGGGTCGAGTCATAGCTCCTGGCCTCGCGCGTGTGTATGAGTACATGTACTCGCAATATATATATATATATATATATATATATATATATATATATATATATATATATATATATATATATATATATATATATATATATATATATATATATACACACATGCGAAAACTTATAAATCTGCTCACTACTCACACAAACCAAAATTTTACATATGTAAATACACAAATATGCATGCATATATACGCACACAAATGCATATTCCACTGCACTGCAATTTTATGACCCCTCTAACAATTTTCTTATAGAATGCATTGAGGTAGAGGAGGCTGAGGTAATAGAATACGGGGATATCTTTCTCATCAGTTTTACACAAACACACGATATATACATTGAGAAGCGTATTTCTCAGCTTATGTATACTGAGGGATTACCTAAATCCCTATTTTAGGAATTAAAAGTATTTTTATCTGGCTGTAGAAAGGTGACGTGCAGCCTTAATTACCCTAGTGTAGTCGATAGGCTTTAAACCCCGAGCCTGAAACTGTTTCAAGGATCATTTGTTTCAGAACGTCATGAACCAAAGGTGTTATCACGTCAGCTCGAGTGGTTGGAGGCTAGTCAAGTCCCAGCTGCTTTAATCGCGTGTTCTCTTGCTGCATTGGAAGTGGAATTCAGTTTAATTTCCTTTCACTATTGGCGATGATGGTTTTTGCGATATTCCTCGGTATGTTCAGGATACCATCGCCAAACTATACGTTAAGTTATGGGAATTCTTTTACTACAACAACCCCTGTTATGGAGTTACACGGTTCTCCATCTCCTCTACACGCGAATCATTCCCTTGAAAGGGATGTTTATTATCCCCTACACGAAGCTCCAGGGTCAGTGTTTAATATAATTAGCATGATCTGTACGCTGATGTTGCTTGTGGTTGTACTCCTGCTTATACTGTTGTGCGTCCGTGCTTGTTGCAAAGTTCCTGGAAGCACGTGAGTTAACTTCATAATTCTGCGTCTCTTGTTGCAGTGATTCTGACCTTTACACCATAATGCAGATAAATTTTCATTAACACTTAAGACTACTTACTTCAGTTAAGTGAACTTGATAAACAATCAGTCGCACCAAAACATTGTCCTAAGCTGTACAAATTATGTACATCTTTACCTTGCTCACTGAAGTATGTTCATTTTATCTATTCCCAGGTACGTGAAGCTGAAGGACTCTGCAGTCTTGGGGTTTGATTGTTCCAAACTTCAACTGACTAAATAACTTTTACTTTTATCATGAGCCTAGTCGCTGGAGAGCCACTTCCTGCACACACGCTACTGGGCAAGACGACGACGGCGGTGGAAACTTCTGATGCCCCTAAAAATTTTTTAGGGGTATGATTTTTAATTGACAAACTAGGTTTTTAAATGTTTTAATTTTAGTTAAATTATACTTGGTGCACTGTACAATAGCCTACTAATATACAAGCGGTAATGATCTTTATTCGCATACTCTTAAATACTGTGATATCAATAAAAGGTATGGTTTAAAGGCTTTTCATTAATAAAATTCACTAAACTAGAATAATGCCAAGTTAAGCAACTAATTTAACTAGTGTTGACCCACCTAGTTTTGTCTACCCCCCCCCTCTCCCAGGTACATTCCTTAATGTTGGTGATGGGTTCTTGATGTAGGAAGTAATTCGATCCATTACCTGAATTATGCCTTAAATTCCCACACGGGTTTAAAGTCTTGCCAAAAAAAAAAAAATGATAAATACCGTGAGCGGGGAGGGAAGGTTACCAAAATAACCCGCATATAGGGGACCGGTGGGTGGCTTTTTTTTCCCCGGTCTGACCTGCTTCAAAAAGTCTCCTCTGTGCGGCTTGCTTGTTAAACCGAAGTATCAGATAATATATTTATTATTAAAGATAAACTGGTATTTTCCCGGCCCGGGCCTTTTCCAAGTGGTGGCCCGGCCTTGGCTCCCTCTTTAGGGAGTGTCTGAGACCTAAGTCTCCCATGGGAGGAGGCACAAGTACCTCATCTTTGGGACCAACTGTCCCCAGGCCTAGCCACAAGCTAGGCCTCTGGTCTGCCATCCCCGCCCCAAGGGGGCAAATGGGAATGACAGTCTTATGAGCTAAAGGCTCGGGCTCAGGCACCTACCCTACCCTAGAAGGGTTAGGCATGGTGTCGATGAGATATATTCGTTGAGCTGGACTTGACTTAACCCTTAAGTCGAAACAGCTCTACGTTCACATGCGTAATGCTCAGTTTTTTTTTTCTTACTTTCAAATAACAAATCTTAAGTTTTTCCTTTTTTTTTTAAATGTAAAAAAGGAAAGATCTACTTTTTTACTTTGAAGTGTTGAAAAAAAAAAACTTATAACTACGTTTGGACAGTAAGGGTTAATGAGGCAAGCGCCTTCACACCCCCCCCCCCACACACTTAATTACATCTTCAGGAACTGAACCTACTGTCCCCTTCCTTGGCGCTGTAACATTGCTACAGGTTTAACGCTCTTAGTGCCTACAATCCTGCTGAGAACTCTTAAAATGCTTTTAACTTTCGTACTAAGAAATTGTGGGTGAATCACACTCTTAAACTGACACTTCACGTAATGCCCAAGTAACCCTGGCACATCTAAGACTACTCTTATTGGTGTAGCTCCACCTGGGAGACAGGTGGTATCTTTACTAATAGTGGGGTCACTGTCCCTCGCGCCCCGCCAGAGAAGTTCCTTAACGCTGGTGCAAGTCTCTTGATCCACGACTACATCTGTGCTGCAGTTCCAAGAATTGAGCCTGAATACCTTCCATTCCCCCCAGGCGCTGTCTAATCCCTACGGGTTTAACGCTCCCCATGATCATTATTTCCAAACTAGACCATAAATATTAATTGGTTCTGAAATTTCTTTCAACGTACCAGCCGTATCCCACCGACGTGGGCTGGCCCAAAAGAAAAAACTGTCTAATGTATACAGAAGGCGTTACTAACCCCTTGCTCCCGGCATTTTAGTAGCCTCTTCAGACACGCATGGCTTATGGAAAAATTCCGTTCCACTTGTAATTATTACATGAAATTTCCAGCCAGAAACTCTGGCTGTATTAACTTTGGTTCTAGACTGTTGCTGAAAAATTAATTTACTTTAGTTCACGGTTTAAGCTTTCACAACTTGTTTCGTATAACCAAACTTGCCTGGATATGCAGCTTATAACCTAAGCTCGACCAACAGTTGTGTGATGTATGTCAGAAAGAACTTGCCACATTCACTCCTTTCCTTGCAGAGTCGAGTTAACATACAGTATCATGGTGTCAAAGTATATGCAGGCGATTTTTCCATAAACATTTTTAATCTATGCCCCAGCGAACCAGCTTCGACCTGATGCTTTACCAGATCGCATCAGTAGTGAACCTACCATCATTCTTGGAGATTTTAATGCCAGACATAAGAATATTGGTGGGTCTATGACAAACCCCAATGGAACTAAACTAGTGAAATTGCTAAATGAGCATGATAATGTTCGAATTGTGGGCACTACTGAGCCTACTCACATATATGGTGGCATACTAGATCTGTCTTGGATTTAATACATCATATACGATGCATGACTGTCATAGTTGATCTTCTATCTGATCACTTCCTAAGACTAACAACTGTCAATCTTGATCACATCTCCAGCAATCAAGGAGCTAAATACAGGAGGAAATTTATTCTCAAACTAGAACAGACAACTTTAGTAACCACTTGGATCAATGTTATAAGAATTACGAGCCCATTGGCACAAAAAATTTAATGATTAAATTGCCACTATTGAGTGTTCTCACAGATCAAGTGGGCAGGAATAGGAAACAAAGACCCTCCACTAAATAATAAAAACCAATTTAAATACTAGAATAATCCACAGCTACGCAATCTAACCCCCTCAAGGAAGGTTCCTTGATGTTGGTGAGGGGCTCTTGATTTAGGGAATTGGATCTGTGCTCCAGTTCCCCGAATTAAGCCTGAATGCCTTCCACATCCCCCCCCCCAGGCGCTGTATAATTCTCCGGGTTTAGCGCTTCCCCCTTTATTATAATACGCAATCTAACACGTGCAGCTAGGAGGATTGGTAAAGCATACCGTGAATGTAGAACCCCAGACCTGCTCAGAACGTTCCAAGCTGCACTAACAAATGCAAGGAATAGAAAGGAAGAACTAAGGCAACAGGAATGGGAATAGTTTGTTAGTGGATTAAATAGGTCCACCCCTTTGAGTTTGGCTTGGAAAGGTATAAATAAAATAACCAGGAAAAAGACTGGCAATGTTGCTCATCCCTTTCCTCTTGAAAAAGCAAATGACCTCATAAATGACTGGTCCAAAACATCCAGGCATGAAAACCTTCCATCTCATATTAGAAAAAATTTCTAGTACTTCTGAAGAAATGTTGAAACTGATTAATTTTGAGCCAAAATACTGATGAGTGATTGCCTCTTTACCGAGTACGAATTGGATAATGCATTAACCAAAGGTCGATCAACTGCTCCTGGAGAGGATGGTATAACCTATGATATTCTAGGAACTCTAAGGCACGTGCCTGATAACCCTTTGTTGGCACTGTATAATCTCAGTTACATTGAGGGCGTTCTTCCTGGACCAATAGTCTCGTTGTGCCTATCCCTAAGCCCCAACAGCCTGATACATTTAGGCCGATCTCCTTAGCTAGTTATCTTTGTAAAACTTTTGAAAGAATGATGCTTAACAGACTGTACTACAGAATCAGACACCAACTTTCCCCCTACCTCTGTGGGTTCATGAAAGGTCAGTGTGCAGAACTGTATTTCCACCTTTCTCTGCACACACCTCTACTAGTTTTACCACTTTTCTTGATCTAAAATCTGCATTTGATATTGCGAACAGAACAGTTATACTACATGAACTAGCCAAAATGAATATGGGTGGTAGCTTATTCTGCTGGATAATAGGATACCTGTCAAATAGAGTATCCTCTGTCCTTTACCAAGGCTTCAGAAGTGATTCTAAAGAAATGTCTTTAGGTACACCGCAGGGAGGAGTTCTTAGTCCCATGCTATTTAATATTCTGATTAATGCTCTCCTAAATGCTCTACCTGCCTCGCCTAAACATAGCTATAAGCTATGCTGATATCATGATCCATACAACAGGGCATAAGATGATGAATACCATTCTTAATGAAGTTCAAGCAATTTGTAATCGACTAGGCCTCATATCTTCCTCTAAAACAAATATTAACAAGCAAACGACATTCCCCACCCATCTATTTGCAGGGCGAAATCATTAGCTATGTTAAAACTTAGATATCTTGGTGTAGATGTACCCTTTAACAAATCCACTATACCACAACTAAACAAGAAATGCAAAGCTAGGCTAAATGCTCTCAAAGCTGTTGCTGGCTACAATCCCAACTATGGTGCTAATGTGAGAATCGTGAGAATGATGTACATAGTCTGTTAGGTCCTTAATTGATTATGCTGCTCCCATGTTGATATTAGCTAGAGAAAGTTCTCTCCGACCCTTGGAGTTAATGCAAAATGAAGCTCTCAGGATTATTCTTGGCTGTCCCAGATCTACAAAAGTTCTTAACATGAGGAAGGAGCTTGGTATTTCTAGTATCAGTGATAGGATTGTTGAAATTAACACTGTACTCGGTATTAGAATGTTGAGAAACGAACCAGACACTGTCACTGAATCTTACCAAGTGTCTAGAGGTAAATACACGATCTAAATGGATTGTGAAAACGTGCAATTGCATTGTTTTATAACCTACATGAACTGTATCACTGTAGGCAACAAGAGCATTTCACCCCTCCATGGAAGATGTGTTCATTTAATATCACATACCTACAAGTCCCTCCCAAGAAGCTCATTGCTAGTAATCCCTTCCTTAAATCTCTTGTTAGAGCAACTGCTCAAGAAGAAATTTCTCGCCTAGCTGGTAGTAATAAGTTGTCAAGTTATATACACTGATGGATCTAAACAGGAGTCTTCTGGCAGGGCTGCATCTGCTCTTGTTGCCACCTCCCTAGTTAAGAACGATAATAAATTTGAGTTAGGCATAAGAATTAACAACTGGGCGTCTACACTGCAAACTGAATTGTTTGCAATCCTAATGGCGCTAAAGCTAACCTATGACACTGAGCTTGACTCTATCATCATTACTGATTCTATGTCATCATTGAAGGCTCTTGAATCATATAATGACTCCAACAACATGCTCATTGGAGAAGCCAGGTATAGATACTCAAAAATTAGGGACAAAGGAATTAATGTACAATTGCTATGGATCCCATCACACATTGGATTACTCCTTCATGATAAAGTTGATATGTTAGCCAAAAAGAGTACCCAGAAGGAGAATGTAGAATATAACTTTGGTATAACTGTGTCTAGCATTAGGAATAATATTAGAGAAGTAAATAATGAAAATGATTATAGGAATGCAGTTAGAAGCCTGAGTAGATCTATAACCCACTATGATAACATGAACGTAGATAAGTATGTTTATGGAGCAACTTGCAATGTGAACAGACTGACTGATGTTGTAGTGGCCAGACTTAGGCTTGGTTACAAGTACTTCTGGCAGTTTGGGAGACACACAGATGATGATCAAACTAAATGTAAATTATGTGATCAGGCATATGGTCACTCTTGAACACTGTGCTTAATTGTCCACTTATTGAGGAATACAGAGACAGTATAATAACCTATGTGACATGTCAAGATATCTTATTAATGAAAATAAGATACCAGATATACTAAGCAAATTTCCTAAATTTGCTTGTAACAGATAAGTGAACTATAGATATGTAGATATAAATCCATATGTATTCCTGTTAACCCTTTGGGGCCTAGTTCCTAGGCCTTTTGTGTATCCATATGCTCTCGCGCTACCGTCCACAGGATGGATATGGGGTGCACAATAAACTAGCCACTTCGGTGGCAAAATCTAATTTTATCTCTACACTTCCCCCGTGTTAATGTAGACGTTCCGCCATTTTTTTTCCTACGGTTTGTCTACCAATCTATGTTTATAAATTTAACACTTGCAGGTGTGTAAATTTCATTACTGGAATATTAATTTTTCTCTACATTGCTTTACTTGTGAAACTGTAGTATACAAGACAACACGAGAACATCAGTTCGTGTCGCAAAACATCTTTGTCACTTAAGATACTCGCCTTCATAATTTCAAGAATTATCCCCATAAATTCTTGCACAAACTACGGGGAATATGAATTTCTCCTCGCGTATGATTCTAATTTTTTTCCCCCTTAACGCTTATTGTATCTTAGTGTTTTTTTTTTTGAGCCATTCTTGTTAACTGCCTCCTGCTACAGTACACGACTGCTCATACTACCATGTAGTCCAGATATTCGGCTTTAAAGCACTGGTGTAGACATGGTCTAAACCTCGAGCAATTTTTTTTTTTTTGTATTTTATTGAAAATACACTTCATTACAACAATGAACCCCGTAACCAAGGCTAAAAAACAATTAAAACATAAAACATACAATATTGCACCATACCGGCCTACAGTATACCTATAACCCATTACATATAACAGACAAAAGCTAACAGATACACACTAGGAATACGTATAACTGAACATAGGTTATAAAAGAATCACCTACACCAAAAATACAATACATTAATATACACATCCCTGACCATATTATGAACTTTGCCTTTGAACAGCACTTAATAAACGTGTACCTATATGGCTAGGTGCACAAAAAAGGGACAGTATGTGGTACTAACCAGTAACTTGGCCTGACACTACATCAGGACATAAACATAACTAGAGCAATTTAATATGTACATACATGCGTGCATCTGTTAAAATAAAGAAAAGAACATAATGCTGTATAGTGACTTAGACCGACCTTTCCCACTTCCCTAAACAGATTACAAACACTTACTTAATAATTTATTATTTCCCCTCCTACACACTATGCCAAAACGACACAACGGCTATTTCATACATACCCCACAACACCTAAAACATAGGTATGTTATACCACGAGAACACACATGCATACCCAGTCATACAATTATAAACCCGACATGTACCCAAGCTCTCACCTTGCATATCACTTAATTTTTCCCTATCAACATGACCTCAATCATGTTACTCCCTCCCCTCCCGCTCCCTGCTATACCCTTCCCTCTGGACATCCCCGCAATTGTTGCACAAGCCAGGATCACAAGATGTTTGGACTTTCCATAAAATTAACATAACCCCGAGTACCATGATATCATACCTGAATTAGTTTACAATGGAAGTCAAATCCTATCTTTATTGCTGTCCCATGCAGCATCCTCAGACTTCTACCTACTATTATACGCTACTACAAAGGCCTTCTGCAGAAGGCATTAATTAACAAATATTAAATAACACTAAGAACGCATGAACTCAGCACTCCCATGCACATCCCAATTACACACAATCCTTCTCTCTTGCACTTATCACTCACCCACGCACATGCACACCAAACCAACATCTTTCGTTTGGCAAGCCAGTTTGGTACCCCCCCCCCTTTTTATCGAATGCTTTACACAGCAATCTAAACCCACTTCCCCCTCCCCTCCTCACAACTCTAACAACTCCCCAACAGTGATGGACCTGTAACCCTCAGTGAAATCTCCCTCCCATCTCCTCCCATAAATTTCCCGATTCCTATTCATTGTCCTACAAAAAAACCTCGCTAAAACTCGTTTCCTCGTCTCCCCATTATCCACCCCTCATTCCCCACGATATGTACACGAAATCCACCATGATATAAGCTATTCCCCGTGCCACATTCTCCCCCACCCCCCCTATATCAAGACTTAACGCTCTCAACACTGACACCCAAGTTCCTCCTATCCTCCTGACCACTTTCCCCAGCCATTCCCTCACTCCCCAAATAATCGCAAAAGTATACCACGTGATAGGCTGTCTCCAACTCCCCCACATAACCCACACCAACCCTCCTCTACGACACGTCTATTTCTGAGGACTGATCCAGTAGGAAGAATCCCATGTAAAAATTTAAACATGATCTCTCGCACCCTGGGCCCTAGCTTTAGTTTACCGAACAGACTCCATATAGCGCCCCATGCATACATCAGGAACAGCCCCTCAACTGGGGCCGTCTCCTCTACCCTCAATATTCTATATAAATCCCTCACCTTTAATTTCTCTGGCTCGCGCGCCCACAAAAGTGCCCTCGACAAAATCTCACACTCCCTCCATTCCCCACCCCCATACATTCCCCTCAAAATATCATGCAACCTTTGCATGCATGTCCCCCTCTGTCCCCCTAGTCTTTTCCACTCCTTCCCAGGTCCAACAAACCTAAACCTCCCTTCCTCACCGGCCAAGTCACCACCTCCCTCTTCATCCATTCACATCCAGAGCCCCATAAGAACCTAAACACTTCTAAGGATACGAGTAATCTCAGCCCTCAGCAATGGAAAAACTGCTGCTACATACCATACCTTACTGTACAGTAATACATTAATAACAATCGCCCGTTGCAATAATGTCAAGTGATAAGGCCATAACATCCCCAACCGATGTTCCACGCGTTCCACCATTCTCAACGAATTCGCCTCCCTAGCCTCCCGTATGGTCGCCCCATACAAAATGCCACATATTAATAACTGCCCTTCCTGCCTTCTCACCACATCAGTTCCAATCAACTCTGTCTCTCCACGCCCCTAGCCCCATGATCTTTGTTTTCTCAACGTTTACCGTCATGCCTGTCGCGCCTCCAAACATGCCAACCACCCCTCCCAGCAATCTCAATCTTGTTCCCTTCCGGACTAGGAGTGTCGTGTCATCCATGTAACCTACCACATGATGCCTAATCAAGCCCTCCCTCGACCCCTCCCCCCCACACACTCTGGTCTCGACCAACCTATAAAATGGATCTTGCACACATGCAAATAATAACTGTGATAGCGGGCAACCCTGCCTCGAGCCCCTATCCATGTTCACCACACCTCCCACACATCCATTGATCTGAATTCTCGCTTTTGCCCCTTTATACAACGTTTCAACCCACCCCACAATCTCATCCCCAAAACCTTGTTTGCTAAGAATCTGTCTTAAACCCTCCTTTCCACCTGATCATAAGCACCCTGCCAATCAATCGCCACCATACCCCCTCCTTCCTGCGTCCCCTCAACTCTCAACAAACCCCTTTAGAATTTCGTGCCTCATGACCATCGACCGTCCTGGCAACCTTAGTTGACCTTTTGAAACTACACGTCCCACTACACATTTTAACCTATTCCTCAAAATCTTCGCGAACAATTTATAGTCCGCACACAGAGTAATTGCCCTGTAATCCTTAAGTGTACTCTGCACCTTACCCTTAGGCACAAGCACAATGACCCCTGTACTTTGCGACTCGCCCAGTTCTCCCCCGTCTTTCATTCTATTGAACAGCGTTACTAAAAAACCCTTAACAGATCCCAATGTTTTAAGTAAAATTCACTTGGTAGTCCATCAATACCTGGTGCTTTGCCTCTGCACATGTCTACAAGCACTCTCCATATCCCCCCCCTTCAATCTCACCACCCAAAGCTTCCCTGTCCTTTCTCCCCAGAGCTACGGGCTCTACAGCACACACCCCATCAAGATCCTCCCTATTAACTCCTTTACTTTTCCAATAATGCCCATACCACGCATCCGCGAACATACTCATCCCCTCCGTTGTTTTTAACACCTGCCCCTCACTAAAACCTTTCACCTCAGAGTGCACTTCTAAATCTGCTATTGTGGTCACTGTCCTCCTCTGCTGTTGTCTCCGCAACACACATGCCGATGGCTTGTCCCCCCAAAGCACTTCCTCCACACCCGCCTGCACCCGCACTGCATGAAATCTCTCCTCCTGCACCTCTCTTAACCTGCTCTTCAGATCATCTATTGCCTCTGTTTGGAATACCCCTCCCACCACTCTGTGCTCATGATAGTTTCCTATTCTACTTTCCAAATAATTTGTTAATCCATACTTCAGTCAATTTATATGCTTCCCCTCACCCACGTAAAACCTACGAATCCTCTCCTTGGCCACACTGTCCCACCAACGTACAACATTATCAACCCTTTTTGCCTCCTCACCTAGCTTCCTCCACAACGAAGCGAACTCCCCCTCCACTTCCTCATCCTCAAGGAGTCGCGTGTTTAATTTCCAGTAGCTTTCAAACCGTTTCACTAACGAATCCCATGTCACTCCCACCACCACTGCCCTGTGATCTGAATAAATTGCTTCTATAGTGTTAAAAGACTCTACTGAAACCCCTTGCGTTATATAGATCCTATCCAGTCTAGCTGCGTATTCCCTCCTCACATACGTATGTTGCACTTCACCTATTCCACCCCAAAAAGCATCTCGTACCCCAATATATCTACACAGATCTCGCAACACGTTTGAGAAATATCCTGCCCCCGCTGGTGTCACATCAAATCTCCGTATTATACAATTCCAATCTCCCCCAATCAATGCAACCCTGGGCAGCGCTCTCAAGAAGTACACCAGATCATCCCTTACAAATGCCAATTTTACCCTCACGTCGTTCTCTGCCGGAGCATACACTCCAACAAAGGACACGCATTCACGCATCCACCACCAGTCCACTCTCATTATTCTTCCCTCCCCTCCCCTCAAACCTTTGCAAAATAAACGGGCTTGCCTCACGAATTAAAACACCTACTCCGCCTTTTAAACGTGTCGTTGGCATTACAAAAGCCCTATATCCATCCACCTCCAGCAATTTTCCTGTTTTCAAGTTATGCTCTTGTATAAGGGCAACATCTACCTTGTAACGATACAGCAGTCCTTGCAACCATACACACTTACCACTCTTACATAAACCATTAACATTAATTTTCATACACCTTAGGCCTGCTTACGTTTTCCACCCACTTTTCCCTACCTCATTTTTCCGCTGTCCTGTAGTCTCATACACACCGTCCTTGGCACTCACCCCACCCTCTCCACTCCTAACCCCTTGCTGGCGTTTCTTTTTCTCTGTGCTTCGACACACACCTTCAATCCCCGCCTTTTTCCCTGGTCTTTGTGCTGGAGTGAGGACGTCAACCGAGTCAGACGTGACAGCTGCCCGCTTTCTCGACACTTCCTCTTCCACCATGCTTGTCTCCTGACCTTCCTCATTGTGCACCTCCACCTCTATCACCTCATTCCCCTTCTCACTACTTGGCCAAGCCGACATTACATTCCTTCCTCCAGACCCGCATGCTTCCCCTTGTCCCGGTACCTGGTCTCCCGTCGTTACCTCTGTCAAGGCTTCCTCCGATTTAGGGAACATCTCCTGCAAAACTGTCTCAAGCACTACGTCAATTTCTACGTCATTCGGTACGTCCTTGTCCGCCTCGTGCGTCACATCCTCTGCAGATGCACTCAATTGCTGCACTGCACCCTCATGCTCCACCTCACGTTGCATTTCCTCCACTTCCTCACTCCACAACCGTCCACGCCTACGTCCATCCTGGCGGTTCTGATCAGTCACTGTAGGTCCTCGCCTCGAAATATCACTCCTTGGTATTCCCTGGCCAGTCCTCCGCCTCACACATTCAGCCGCTATGTGATCATAACCATCACAGTCTACAAGTTCTACGTTGGCCAGCGTAAGTTACAAGTATTTGTGTCCTAAATTCCTCTAAGAACACATACGAAGGTATTGGTTGCCTCAGAGTCATCTTTAGGCTAAAACTACCTTCTGGATAACCCTCATAAGCCCCTGCCGTCCACTTGCCTTGTTGAGCTACGTGTACAGTTCCAAACTTCCCAAACACACTACGTAGGTCAGCTTCAATTGACTCGAAACATCGACCATCTTTACCAGGATGCCCTCGTTAACCTCGATAGCAACATCCTGATAATGATCAAGTAGATCCTCATACACGTGTGATGACAGCAGTTTCACGAACATTCGGTAGTTTCCATTTAAGGCTACACCGTAAAGGTCGCAATCCTCAATCCCATATCTCTCGAATAATCAGAGGCAACAACGTCAACGCCGAATCTTGATTAATTGTACCTCTCAGTAATTCTATGCGGACAGTGTTAATTCTGCGTCGCACCCCAACCACCATTGTGACAGCCTGGCTAGCACTTGCGCCTGTCAGAGAGGTGTAGCAAACGTCCACCCTCACCGGCAGCTTAACAAGCTGAAGAAGGTGTTAGTTTACTAAAGGAGTGAAGTGGACCTCGAGCAATTAGTGGTACTGTATTAATTACGTATTGACTGCTAGACAATCTTGCACTATTGTACGATCCTTTAGGGTTTAACTCTTAAGAGGTGAATTCTGATGAAGCTGTTATACTGGAGATCAGATTTTGATAAATAATTGGATCTACTGATATCCCTTAAACTGTAAATTCCATAAGGCGCTGTAAAACCTATTAATTTGGAGTTTTTTTTAAGCCTCTATTATATGCTTTCAACTTCCCACGTTCACAACTTTCTGGTAAATTGTAACTGACATAGAAATTTTTATTCTTAGTTTGTCGGTTCCCCGTTTCGGTTCGTCAGTTGTGGATTGTCAGTTTACCAGCAAGCATGCAAAATTTACCTTCACCGTCGCTAGATAAGATTTTCTAAGGATTTTTAACCCCGGAGGGTTAGCCGCCCAGGATAACCCAAGAAAGTCGGTGCGTCATCGAGGACTAACTTGTTTGCATTGGGGTCCTCAATCTTGTCCCCCAGGATGCGACCCACACCAGTCGACTAACACCCAGGTACCTACTTGCTACTAGGTGAACAGGACAACAGGTGTAAGGAAACGCGTCGAAATGTCTCCACCCGCCGAGAAGAGAACCCGGACCTTCCGTGTGTGAAGAGCTTTAACCACCAGGCGCCACTCTTCCATTCTTCAATCCCGGGGTTGATGAATAGTGTCTACATTTGCTGCCACGCCCAGCAGTAAATAGGTAATTGAGACCAGTGCAACAGTTGGGTACCTTCATCGTTGAAATTCAATGTGTTTTCAAAGGCCCTAAAATCTGGAACACCCTACCTGAGCACTCTAGAACTGCAGACACATTCATCACCTTCAAAACTACCATTAGATAACATCTTATCTCCCTGATGCACCCCGTCAACTAACTACGCGAATACCACCTGGTGGTTCACGCTTACACTCGCCCATTTGACCATAAACAGAAATATTAATCTCAATCTTAAAATAATGAATCCTGTGGCACTCCAATACTGAAACTCTGTACTGTGCCAAAACAAAAGCATTCACATTGCTAAACTCACAAACTAGTATTTAGTCACTTAGCCATAATACCAACTTACCTCATAATTTGTAATATTTTAAAATTAAGAATTAAACTAAGTCTGCCCGAAATGCCTAGCCATGCTAGGCATTCTAGTGGTACACTCTGTAATCATTATTTTACTACATGTAAACCACACAATAACCAAATTCTGTAAACTCAGCATTGTAATCCTTAGAGAATAAACTTTGAATTGAAAACCTGTCGCCTATACTGTAGATATTGACGAAGCCTATACTGTAGGCTTCATATAACTGAAGCCTACTATGTAGGCGAAAAGTTTTAACAAGATAGCAAACTGTTGCACATGTCTTGTCAAGTTGTCCGTATTGTAAACCATTTCCAACAATAAACAGGTACCCTGGTGGGTGGCATTTGAAGGGTTAATATACATTTGATTATAATGAAAGGTTGGCCGCTCTTACTCTAAGTCCAAAGGTAAAGGTTTTATTGTCATGCAGGACGAAGATTAATTTTGAAACCTTGACAGGTCCTGATTCAGCGCCTCCCCATAAATAGAAAACTGAGGATAGGAACCTTAATAGGGAAACCTGGTAACAAATTATAATGGAAAACTGGGAAAGATAATGCATAATGGATGGTTATTTCCTTAACTGAAGACATCCCTGGATCATTTCTCATTAAGCTGAAGGAAATTGCTGCATCTTCGTAGTGATTTTAAATTATTCGTTCCCAGCGTGCCTAGGTTATTCACTAAAATTTAGTATAAAAATTTAAAATTCATCAAATAAGTGACTTTCACTTGCGATTTTTTTAACCCAATATCCTCATTTTAGTTTAAAATGTTTACAATATCCTGAATATTTGGGGGAAACTTCAACAAACGTAAAACTAGAACTCAACATTAGACGCTGTTCTAGCGTCTTTAACTAGACTTCCTTCAGAAAATACACTAGAATCAAGAATCCTCTACGTCAGCTTGGAGCCCATATTAACACCCTAGACTCCTAGAGCGAGAGCCCTGGTGAGGGGCTCTTGATCTAGACCCCTCAAGGGAGGTTCCTTGATGCTGGTGAAGGGCTCTTGATTTAAGAATTGGATATATACTCCAATTCCCAGAATAAAACCTAAATGCCTTCCATCCCCCCTCTCCCCCCCAAGAAGCATTAAACGTGCACAAGGGGTACAAGCTATGGAGAGACTTATCGAAATAGAATCTAACGACAGAGACAAGATCCAGAGACCAACATTGAAAATACTTGGGGGAATTGATAAGGTAAACAGAAATAGGCTATACGAGAGGTGGAGAACTTCGTATTCGACGCAGATAGTTAAGCCACAAGGATGTCGGGAATTTTCTCAGGTGGGTCAGGAAGTGGAATTATGACGAAGTGGAGGCAGACTGCATATTTATACTTACAAGTATGACAGGGCCCACGATGCTAAGAGTAAATCCGGCAAATGGCAAGATGAAAGGCGGGGCCAGGAGCTAAGACTCATGCAGCCACACATATAGGTAACACCAAACACACACTAAAAACACACACACCAAACACACAGGCTAAGGACAGGAGGGGAGGAGCTCGCAAAGAGTGACCAGGAAGTATGTGATGAACTTAACGCAAAATTTAGAGAAGTATTCATAATAGAGACAATGGAAACAAACACATATGCAGTTTAATGTGATCCTTTATTGACAACGTTTAGCCCACACGGTGGGCTTTTTCAAGTCACAAACAGATCTACCTGGGGTGGAAGGTACGTGAGTATTTATAGTCAGGCTCAGAATGCTGAGGTCAGGTGGAGAATGCTGCATCTGATGATCTACCGGGTGGGGTTATAGTCTATATAGTCTCTACACGCAGCTCCCCAGTCATACCTCGACGTTACATCATTGCACTTAAAGGTTTAGCAGAAGACACGACCATCAGGGTCACCAACGCTGACAAAGGAGGTGGTGTTATCATCATGAACGCTGACGACTACAGGAACAAAATGTTCAATCTACTTAATGACCCAGATACCTACAAACCCCTCACAACTAACCAAGTGGACAACCTTACTAAAACTTTTCTTCAAAGGACTCGCCGCATTCTGAGGAACTCAGAACAAGGGAAGAAACTTCTGCACACCATACCCAGCAACCCCAGACCTGCCAGAATGCACGGCCTACCAAAAACTCACAAGCCTGGTATCCCATTGAGGCCCATATCTTCGGGAATAGGCAGTGCTCCCCACCAACTCTCAGGAATTCTCGCAAAACACCTCTCTAAACTCTTGGGCACTATCAGTCCAGCACATCTCAAACACTCGGGTGATCTCAATAGCATTCGCAACATCAACATCAGGAACAAGAAACTTTCCAGCCTTGACGTAACTTTCCTATTCACCAAAGTACCTACTACACAAGCCATCGATCTGCGCAGAAAAATTGACGATTCACTTGATCTTCCTATTCCAGCCAGCGATTTCATCGACCTCGTTGAACTGTGTGTCGGCTTTACGCGTCTCTTTCGAAAATCACCTCTTTCAACAGACTTTTGGTCTACCCATGGGCTCGCCACTCAGTGCCGTCCTGGCAAACTTATACATGGAACATCTGGAAGCCGAGCGTTTCTCCACCATTATTCCTTCGACTGTCACCTGGCTCCGTTATGTTGACGACATTCTCCTCATAACTCCCAGGCACTTCAACGTTCAAGCTCTCCAAGACAAGCTCAACCAGGTCGAGCCCTCAATCCAGTTCACACTTGAAGTCGACAACACTCTTCCTTTCCTTGATGTTGTTCTCTGCAAAGCTGACCATGAACTTCGTTTTAAAGTCTATCGAAAACCAACCAACCAAAACGATCTTCTCCACTTCTACTCTCACCACGACACCACAACTAAACGTGGTGTAATTATAGGCTTCTTCCTGTGCGCACTCAGAATCTGCAGCAATGAGTTTCTTGAGGAAGAATGCACTATAATTGAACAAGTATTTTCTAAACTCCACTATCCTCGTCACTTCATCAGAGACTGCAGACGGCGGGCATTAAACATCTTCAACACACCCAGAGAAGACACTGCCGAGAAGAGATACATAGTCCTCCCCACCAACTCCATTGCCAAACATGTTTTCAACATCTTTCCCAATACATCATTCCAAGTATCTACCTCCACAACCACGACCATCAAGGACATCACCAGTAGTAGACAGGACAAGCTTCCATCCTCTGCAGGGGTATATATAATCCCTTGCAATGACTGCAACAAATTATACGTGGGCGAAACACCAAGAGACCTCCAAACACGTATTTCAGAACACCAATACGCAAGCAGGACTGACGATACAAGGAATGCCTGTGTACAACATCGCAATTCACACAACCATTTAATTAACTACAGAAGCTCAAGACTTATCGCCACAGAAGACAACACTCAATACCGAAGAATCCTGGAATCATCGCTTATCTCTATAACCAACAACTTCAACCAGAACAATGGCTTCTATAACATAGCTGAACCACTTGCCAAGAAACTTCTTCATCGCTATCCCACATAAGAACATAGAACACTGCAGAAGGTCTACTCACAACTTGTCCAATACCCCTGCCAAGCTACTCAAGACTCTATAACCCCACCCGGTGGATCATCAGATGCAGCATTCTCCACCTGACCTCAACATTCTGAACCTGACTATAAATACTCCCGTACCTTCCACCCCAGGTAGATCTGTTTGTGAACATCAAAATGGTATACAATACCGACAGGTTGGTAGGTAGCACACATAGGCAACAGTTAGGCAACTTTATTCCGAAACGTTTCGCCTACACAGTAGGGTTCTTCAGTCGAATACAGAAAGTAGGCAGGAACAGTAGAGATGTGAAGACGATGTAATCAGTCCATCACCCTTGAAGTCGTAGAATTTGAGGGACTGACAACCTCAAATTCTACGACTTCAAGGGAGATGGATTGATTACATCGTCTTCACATCTCTACTGTTCCTGCCTACTTTCTGTATTCGACTGAAGAAGCCTACTGTGTAGGCGAAACGTTTCGGAATAAAGTTGCCTAACTGTTGCCTATGTGTCCTACCTACCAGATCTGTTTGTGACTTGAAAAAGCCCACTGTGTGGGTGAAACGTTGTCAATAAAGGATCACATTAAACTGCATGTGTGTTTGTTTCCATTGTGTAGGTATTTTATACCATTTATTTTCATAATAGAGACAGAAATGCTTCCAGCAAACCATGGAGGTAGGGCACACCAGCAGGTGCTGGACACACTACACATAACCAGGGCCAGATTAAGAAGTCTCCGGGCCCTAGGCTATTCAGATTGGCGGGGCCCCTTTGAGTTACGGGTAAGCGAAGCGACCCCTTCCAGCTTGGGGGTGGGGGGAGGGGGGTCGGTATGAGCCTGTTTAAGGTCTAATTAAATACATTCTGGCTATTTAGATTAAATTTAATAGGGAAAGTACATCAAGACAACCAAAACCATTTACCAACAGCCATTATAACTATCTTGTTAAATCATGCATTTTAAAGAGAATAAACTCAAGACAGCATAGTATTACTAGATTAGGCTATTAAAGTAGTGATATCATGTACCTATTATATTCAGCATAACCACTACAGCACTATTATTCCCTTTATAAATCACTGACCATTATTGTTATCATTGCATCATGCATAAGACTATCAAATCATATAAACTCAAGAAAGTAAAGAATTGTTTATATTCACAGGCACTTCTTAAATAAACTTTTTTCTGGATTTCATATTGGCAAAATCATCAATTATATTCTGAAAATCAATATTTCTTGTTAGATCAGACTCAATGGTCAACAAGGCTAGGTTACACAATTTGTCTTGGCTCATTGTTGAACGGAGCTGGTTTTTCACTCTTTTCAAAACAGAAAATGAACGTTTTCCTTCACAGTTAGTAGCTGGAAGTGTTAGGTAAAGGCGATACACTATGTCAACATTAGGGAAGGTTTCTGAGATACCTGCATTTCTTAAATGTTTCAAAGCAGCTGAGGGCACACATTTTTCAGGTGGAGCTTTAATCTGATTCATATACCCAGAAAAATGAACTATTTCGTCAACAAATGTGTCCTGAACATTTCTGAAAGGTGTTGTTGCAACTTTAATGCAGCTTCTCTCAATTCTGCATCTGGCATAGTAGTAATTTTGAACAGAAATCCAAACTTGTCATTGAGATTCTGGTAGATTTCTTTTCTTTTCACCAATTCTGTAATCAGTGAATCCAGAATAACGAAGTATGTAGCTGTCTTACATTTCTGTCTTGGTAGCAACACAATTTCATTGTCTGGCTCTTCAAAATTGCGTTTCCTCTTCCTTGACCGCTGATGATCAGCCCGGTAACTGTAGTCTTTCACCAGCAGTTTAGCTTTCTCTTCAAACATTTCAAAACCTTCATCATTGCGATGTGAGCTTACAAATTCCACTAAGCCTGCATAGAGGTTAGCACAAGTAGCCATTTCAATTTCAATTTTCTGAAGTGTCTTGTTCGTGGCATTTAACCGTTCCAGTATACAGTCCCAAAGCACACAGAGTAAGGCCAATTCAAAATCTTCCAATTTTGATGCTAAGCTGGCTGCTTCGCTTCTTGTAGTTGCTGTCTGGTCTTCATCCTCTGCTATTTGGATCAAAGCAGAACGTATTTCAGCAAAGCTGTCTTTCAAAGCATGTGTTGCATCATGCTGCGCTGACCACCTTGTTGTTGATAATGATTTGATGACATCTCCATGAATGGTTGACTTGAGTATACTCCACCGATGCGTTGAAGCAGAGAAAAAATTAGAGTGCTTGTAAAAGTCCAAAAAATGAAACTGCAGCGACACAACACTCCGCAGCACATGACCCAACAAGATTAAGAGAATGTGCTGCAGGGCACATATTCAGCAAGTGGGTTGATTTGCTTGATACGGGCTTGCAATCCATTATATTTACCCGACATGTTACTTGCATTGTCGTAGCTCTGGCCACGGCAATCCATAATAGAGAGATCATGTTCAAGCAGAGTATCCAGTACTACATTCATCATTGTTTCTCCATCATGGCCTGAAAGAGGAATGAATTTTATAAAGCACTCTACAGGCTTACCACTGGAGTCGACAAAGCGAACAATGAATGTCAATTGATCTGTATGTGAAATATCTGGTGTTGAATCTACACTTATTGCAAAGTATTTTGCAGTTTTCACAGCTGCTGTGATGTTATTGAGGACCTTCTTAGTCATCAGTTCAATAAATTCATTGCATATAGTAATGACATGTAAGATACAGTGCCTCTTCCTGCATTCCCAAGGCGTGACACATGATTTGCTAAGAATGGATCGAATTGTGCTAACAGTTCTATGATCCCCAGGAAATTGCCATTGTTTCCCGAACCAAAAACCTCATTTTCTCCACGGAAAGCAAGTCCTCTTAGAGCTAAGAATTTTACAACAGCAACAACTCTTTCTAGAACTTTTCTCCAATAAGTGCGCTCTTTTTCAGTTTGATTTTCCAAATGAGAATCCAATAAGCCTTTTTTCTGTGTACGAAATACTCTGGCTAAAATGCAGCTCCTGTGAGTGATGCTGTTTTCATGTTCCTCTTGAATTTTCTTCTTTCTTTTCTGTGACCCACTCGCATAAGAACGTCCAACATCACGTTCACGAGATGCCATAATGAGGATGTATCACTGTCTGTAATCATGCAATTACAAATTTTTCGTTATCAATTATTATTATTTTTTTAATTATTAGTTTTTTTTTCTGTCAATTGGGGGGATATGGCCCATGTAGCCCCCTTTCCTCTGGCTGCGCATCTAAAAATTCAAAACGTTACCAGAAAGGAGTCATATACAGAACTTTTACCATAGATTAGGTTAGTGATTTGGGCTACGAATATTTTACTAATTCATCCTCCTTGATCTCCAATTTACTTAAACAGAAATCATACTGAGTCCAAGAACAATGCAGTGGTATTTATATTACCATTTTCATAACTAAACTAATCATTATGTTTTGCATGATATATGGCCTACCACCATAGATAAGGACATGAGAATTAAAGAATGCAGGGACAATTTTCAGTTTCACCCAACCAACGATTTTCTGATGTGGCTTATGTGTTTCTGGGGAAATATGTACTAAATTAATTGATGTTCTACATCACTTCCGTCGCAACTTGAAAACTAAGCATTTGCGACGGAAGTGATGTAGAACATCAATCAATTTCAGACAGGACAAAGTGCTTTTAAAACCTACAAACGGAAGTCAGTTTGCGTTTTTAGGTTTTTCTTTATAGTATTTTTACCAAAAATGCGTCTTTACTGGTCAAGTAACCCTATCAGGTACCTCCCTTAACATTTAGAGGCGAAAACAAACATTTATCCATACACATCAATGTCTATCAACAACACTTCAGTTAATTTGTCACAGTACAAGTCTAGATAACGTGTAATTACTACAGAAAATTGGAGAGGAATCTCCCATACTCGCCCATTAGCGGGAAAACACAGCTGTTCTGATGTAAACAAAGGCGTGTTGAGTGTTACCATCTATGGTTAGGTTTATTTATTTTTATTTTATTTTATTTAATTATTTATTTTTGTTTTGATTAATTTTTAAAAATCAATTTTACTCTCCAAACACTTGAACTTTTTAGGTAGGGACCCCTTTGCACTTGCACCATGTGCGCAGTCTTGGATGAGCCCCTGAACCCCTTGGACCGCGGGGCCCCCAAATACACGGGGCCCTAGGCAAATGTCTAGTTTGCCTATGCGGTAATCCGACCCTGCACATAACCAAGGAGATGGTGAAGAAACTGATCCTGAGAAGGAGCAGAGGAACTGTGTGTGCCGCTAGTATCAATCTTCAATAAATCTATCGAAATTGGGCAATTGCCTGAGGCGTGGAAGACAGCAAATGTAGTTGCAATTTTTAAGAAAGGAAACATAGTCAGCGTTAAACTACAGCCCAGCATCACTGACTTGTATAGTATGTAAAGTCATGGAAAAGTTGATCAGAAGAGTAGTGGAGCACACTGAAAGGATTGGGCTCATAGTGACAACACGGCTTTAGAGATGGGAAATCCTGTCACAAATCTACTTGAGTTCTATGGTAAGCTTCAGAAGACAAGAGAGGGACTGCAAGAAGGCTTTTGACACAGTACCACACAAGAGACTGGTACAAAAATTAGAGGAGCAGGCAGGAATAGTAGGGAAAGTACTGCAATAGATCTGGGAATACCTAACAGAAAGGAAACAACGAGTGTTGTACTTGAAGTGTCAGTGGGCGTATGTGTCGAGGGTCAGTCCTAGGTCCGGTGCTGTTTCTTTTATACGTGAATGATATGATGGAAGGAATAGGTTCAAAAGTGTCGCTAATCGCTGATGTGAAACTGATAAGGAGAATACAAGCGGGTGAGGATCAGCTAAGATTACAAGGGGAACTGGACAGACTACAAGTCTGGTCAACAAATGGCTCCTGGAGTTTAACCCCAGTAAGTGCAAAGTCATGAAGATTGGGGAAGGGCAAAGAAAACCGCAGACAGAGTACAGGTTAGGGGATCAAATGCCACTTAAAGAAAAGGATTTTGGGGTAAGCATTATAACGAACATGTCCCCTGAGACACACATCAATCAAATAACTGCTGCAGCATACCTGGAGTTTACCTGGAGAGAGTTTCGGGGGTCAATGCCCCCGCGGCCCGGTCTGTGACCAGGCCTCCTGGTGGATCAGCGCCTGATCAACCAGGCTGTTGCTGCTGGCTGCACGCAAACCAACGTACGAGCCACAGCCCGGCTGATCAGGAACTGACTTTAGGTGCTTGTTCAGTGCCAGCTTGAAGACTGCCAGGGGTCTGTTGGTAATCCCCCTTATGTGTGCTGGGAGGCAGTTGAACAGTCTCGGGCCCCTGACACTTATTGTATGGTCTCTTAACGTGCTAGTGACACCCCTGCTTTTCATTGGGGGGATGGTGCATCGTCTGCCAAGTCTTTTGCTTTCGTAGTGAGTGATTTTCGTGTGCAAGTTCGGTACTAGTCCCTCTAGGATTTTCCAGGTGTATATAATCATGTATCTCTCCCTCCTGCGTTCCAGGGAATACAGGTTTAGAAACCTCAAGCGCTCCCAGTAATTGAGGTGTTTTATCTCCGTTATGCGCGCCGTGAAAGTTCTCTGTACATTTTCTAGGTCGGCAATTTCACCTGCCTTGAAAGGTGCTGTTAGAGTGCAGCAATATTCCAGCCTAGATAGAACAAGTGACCTGAAGAGTGTCATCATGGGCTTGGCCTCCCTAGTTTTGAAGGTTCTCATTATCCATCCTGTCATTTTTCTAGCAGATGCGATTGATACAATGTTATGGTCCTTGAAGGTGAGATCCTCCGACATAATCACTCCCAGGTCTTTGACGTTGGTGTTTCGCTCTATTTTGTGGCCAGAATTTGTTTTGTACTCTGATGAAGATTTAATTTCCTCATGTTTACCATATCTGAGTAATTGAAATTTCTCATCGTTGAACTTCATATTGTTTTCTGCAGCCCACTGAAAGATTTGGTTGATGTCCGCCTGGAGCCTTGCAGTGTCTGCAATGGAAGACACTGTCATGCAGATTCGGGTGTCATCTGCAAAGGAAGACACGGTGCTGTGGCTGACATCCTTGTCTATGTCGGATATGAGGATGAGGAACAAGATGGGAGCTAGTACTGTGCCTTGTGGAACAGAGCTTTTCACCGTAGCTGCCTCGGACTTTACTCTGTTGACGACTACTCTCTGTGTTCTGTTAGTGAGGAAATTATAGATCCATCGACCGACTTTTCCTGTTATTCCTTTAGCGCGCATTTTGTGCGCTATTACGCCGTGGTCACACTTGTCGAAGGCTTTTGCAAAGTCTGTATATATTACATCTGCATTCTTTTTGTCTTCTAGTGCATTTAGGACCTTGTCGTGCTTGGCAAACCTGAGAATAGCATTTTGGCATCTGAGTAAGGAATCATTCACGACATTGTACACCATGTACGTCAGACCCATACTGGAGTATGCAGCACCAGTATGGAACCCACACTTAGTCAAGCACGTCAAGAAACTGGAGAAAGTGAAAAAGTTTGCAACAAGATTAGTCCCGGAACTGAAGGGTATGTCTTAACGAGGAGAGATTAAGGGAATTCAACCTGATGGCACTATAGGATAGGAGGGACATGATAACGACGTATAAAATACTGAGAGGAATCGACAAGGTGGACAGGGCTCGAATGTTTCAGAGATGGGATACAGGAACAAGGGGCCACAATTGTAAGTTGAAAACCCAGATGAGTTATAGGGATATTAGGAAGCATTTCTTTATCCTTAGAATTGTCAGGAATTGGAATAATCTGGAGAGTGAAATAGTGGAGGCAAATTCCATATATAGCTTTAAGAAGAGGTATGATAAAGTTCATGGAGCAGGGAGAGAATGATTTAGTATCGACCAGTGAAGAGGCGGGGCGAGGAGCTATGAATCGACCCCTGCAACCACATATAGGCGAGTACACACCAAAACACAAAACAAGCACCATCCTCCCTCCAACCTACCCCTCACACAATCACAGCTGGAGACAGGAGCAGCACAGCTAAAATTAAAGACCAACTCACAAACTCCAGATGCCAACACGAGTGAGAGATTGCAAGAGAGAAAGCGAGAGTGCTAGAGACAAAGGGAGAGAGATGAATCCTGAGAGAATAATATAATGTGAATAAAGTTGAAAACAGATGAAATACGAAGTTAAAAATGGCCAATACTGGATACAAAACTGATATTACAACCAGCAACTTGTTGCAGAGTATATGCAGTTCAGTAGTTTGTTTACCTCGTGTAGCAACAAAGCAACCAACTACTTTAATGGTTATAATCATAACTATGACTCTTTTTAAAGAGGTGGATGAGTAAGCCAGTGGAAGGCCTCAGTCAGATAACCAAAAGTTCCAGCTGTGGGTCATCATATGACTGAGACCCGCGTCAGGAAACACTTGTCATGTTTCCTGACGAACATTATACCTACCTCGTATGTCAAGCTGACCTACACATAATACTGATAAAGGACTCTTGATCTTATTACACTCCTTTGTACAAACATGTATCATGCTAAAATAAACTTAGTCATTAAATTATCATAAAGGAGCACTGCAACGGGCCTACTGGCCCATGCTAGACAAGTTCAAGTATACTGACGATATGCAGGTTTAATACTCTTGCAGTAGATAGACTGGGAGCCTAGTTCGCTTACTTCTCATTATAATAATAATAATAATAATTGAAGCCTAATAAACCAAACTAAATTTGATCCAAAGAAGAAACCTTATTACCTCCCATTCTCCTACATAAGAACATAAGAAAGGAGGAACACTGCAGGAGGCCTGTTGGCCCATACTAGGCAGGTCCTTTACAATTCATCCCACTAACAAAACATATGCCCAACCCAATTTTCAATGCCACCCAAGAAATAAGCTCTGATGTGAATGTCCCACTCAAATCTAACCCCTCCCACCCATGTACTTATCCAACCTAAATTTGAAACTACCCAAAGTCCTAGCCTCAATAACCCAACTAGGTAGACGGTTCCACTCATCTACTACCCTATTTCCAAACCAATACTTTCCTATGTCCTTTCTAAATCTAAACTTATCTAATTTAAATCCATTACTGTGGGTTCTCTCTTGGAGAGACATCCTCAAGACCTTATTAATATCCCCTTTATTAATACCTATCTTCCACTTATACACTTCGATCAGGTCTCCCCTCATTCTTCGTCTAACAAGTGAATGTAACTTAAGAGTCTTCAATCTTTCTTCATAAGGAAGATTTCTAATGCTATGTATTAATTTAGTCATCCTACGCTGAATGTTTTCTAACGAATTTATGTCCATTCTGTAATATGGAGACCAGAATTGAGCTGCATAATCTAGGTGAGGCCTTACTAATGATGCATAAAGCTGCAGTATGCTCCCCTACGGCTTTAGTGCTTCCCAATGATAAAGAATGAACCGGTTACGTACCGTTCTGGGACAGTGATGTACCAGCTGGAAGGGGTGTAGGGTCAAATAACTGTGTTTATAAGTTTATATAAACTTCAAAAGCATATATTGAGTGCCGTATGACCCACTCGGGCTTAGCGCTCTCCTAAACATATGTTTAAGTTACTTAAAAATCTCAATATATAAAGAAATGGACACATGGAAATGTTTGAAAGATATATATATATATATATATATATATATATATATATATATATATATATATATATATATATATATATATATATATATATATATATATATATATATATATATATATATATACATACATACATACATACATACAGTCGAACCTCAGTGTTTGAACCTGACAAACCGGATGTTCAGAAAAAACTGACCCGGTCTTTGAACGTATTTCTGTTATAATATTGGTAGAATTACCGACAATGTGTTATCAAACCGTAACGGCTTGACAAAATAAAGATACCTAACTGTTGTACACGTGTCTTACTTACCAGCCTTGATAGATGTTTCCCAAAGAACAATTAACTCTGCTTGGAGGAAGTTGTGGCCTGACTGTGGCAAGCAGACACTTGGAGGTAGATTCAGTGCTTCTGGAAATCATCAACCTAGATGGGTCTATGCAGAAGTTGGCCAACTTTTTTGTATATTACCGCAAAATAAATTTGTGTACAGTGAAATTACCCACTAGACTTGAAGTCTGCAGAATCCGGGAAACACAAGTAGCATTCAAATTGAAAATAGTTTGCTGAATTCATTTATATGGAGAGTAGTCTTACAAGCTGAAAAAATATGTATTATGCGCCATAATGCAACATGATTTTCCTCACTTATTATACAATAATTTTTTTTTTGCAATTTTATTTGTTTACTGAGCCTTCATCACCCCCCGAGATTTTCATTTTTACCCCATTTGGGGTAATTTACCCCGGTTCCCCAACCTATGGGGTTAGAGGTGAACCAGGAGAATGTAGAGATGATAAATGTTCCAGCAGAGAACTCAAAACAGAATATCTCCAACATCTTCTCAACGAGCAGGAAGAACAACTGGCAGAGGAATTTTCTTCACCCAATAATCACAAAGTTCGCAATAACGAAAATTTCCACTGATGAACGTGAATTTTTTTTTTTTTTTATTTTATTTAAAACAGTTCATACAATATACATAGATAGTTACGTATATAAATGTGATATAAATATATATAAAAAGAGGCATTATCAGTGGGTGTGTTCCGGTCCACTAAGTAACATTATCAGTGGGTGTGTTCCGGTCCACTAAGTAACATTATCAGTGGGTGTGTTCCGGTCCACTAAGTAACATTATTAGTGGGTGTGTTCTGGTCCACTAAGTAACATTATCAGTGGGTGTGTTCCGGTCCACTAAGTAACATTATCAGTGGGTGTGTTCCGGTCCACTAAGTAACATTATTAGTGGGTGTGTTCTGGTCCACTAAGTAACATTATCAGTGGGTGTGTTCCGGTCCACTAAGTAACATTATCAGTGGGTGTGTTCCGGTCCACTAAGTAACATTATCAGTGGGTGTGTTCCGGTCCACTAAGTAACATTATCAGTGGGTGTGTTCCGGTCCACTAAGTAACATTATCAGTGGGTGTGTTCCGGTCCACTAAGTAACATTATCAGTGGGTGTGTTCCGGTCCACTAAGTAACATTATTAGTGGGTGTGTTCTGGTCCACTAAGTAACATTATCAGTGGGTGTGTTCCGGTCCACTAAGTAACATTATCAGTGGGTGTGTTCCGGTCCACTAAGTAACATTATCAGTGGGTGTGTTCCGGTCCACTAAGTAACATTATCAGTGGGTGTGTTCCGGTCCACTAAGTAACATTATTAGTGGGTGTGTTCTGGTCCACTAAGTAACATTATCAGTGGGTGTGTTCCGGTCCACTAAGTAACATTATCAGTGGGTGTGTTCCGGTCCACTAAGTAACATTATCAGTGGGTGTGTTCCGGTCCACTAAGTAACATTATCAGTGGGTGTGTTCCGGTCCACTAAGTAACATTATTAGTGGGTGTGTTCTGGTCCACTAAGTAACATTATCAGTGGGTGTGTTCCGGTCCACTAAGTAACATTATCAGTGGGTGTGTTCCGGTCCACTAAGTAACATTATCAGTGGGTGTGTTCCGGTCCACTAAGTAACATTATCAGTGGGTGTGTTCCGGTCCACTAAGTAACATTATCAGTGGGTGTAAATAAATAACATAAAGGCACAATACCGTGACTGGAACGATACACAAATAACCCGCACATAAAAGACAGAAGCTTACGACGACGTTTCGGTCCGACTTGGACCATTGACAAAGTGTGACTTTGTCAATGGTCCAAGTCGGACCGAAACGTCGTCGTAAGCTTCTGTCTTTTATGTGCGGGTTATTTGTGTATCAGTGGGTGTGTTCCGGTCCACTAAGTAACATTATCAGTGGGTGTGTTGCGGTCCACTAAGTAACATTATCAGTGGGTGTGTTGCGGTCCACTAAGTAACATTATCAGTGGGTGTGTTCCGGACCACTAAGTAACATTATCAGTGGGTGTGTTCCGGACCACTAAGTAACATTATCAGTGGGTGTGTTCCGGTCCACTAAGTAACATTATCAGTGGGTGTGTTCCGGTCCACTAAGTAACATTATCAGTGGGTGTGTTGCGGTCCACTAAGTAACATTATCAGTGGGTGTGTTGCGGTCCACTAAGTAACACTATTCATAATAATTCTGATATACACTTAACTACATAACTAACACACTACTGCATAATGCACAGTGCTTCCATTACTGTTTTTTTCATAATGTAAAATGACACAAAGCACTTACAATACTAGTGACTCCCCCCCCCAACATTTACGTTATTGTAAAGTAAAAGGACACAAGTGCAACTAATGTGACATTTTATTGTGGCAACGTTTCGCTCTCCAGGAGCTTTATCAAGCCATTACAAACAATACATGGACACAGAGGGTATATATAGGCTCAGAGTGAGATGCAATACTAGTGAGGTACCATTTCGATGTTCACTAGTGGTGGTAGTAGTAGTAGTAGTGACAAAAGTAATACAATATGGTAGAGCAATTAATTCGTACATGAGAAAAAGGATATAAAAGCTATTACTTGGGTAACATAAAAATAGGTTGGACAAATATAAACTGGAAAGAGGCAGCTTGTTTCAGTGTTCACTCCTTGTATGTGCTTGTGTAGTATAACAGGAGAGACTATGTGATGGCAGGGTTTACTGTTTTCAGGAGGATTCTTGCTAAGACTTCGGAGATGGTGAAACTGCCGTTGTTTTGTTTAATTGTATTCGAAACAGCGATCAGTGCTGATTCGAGGCACTTGCGTCTACGGAAATTAGTTTCTTTGATCACTAATTGGGCGTCTCTGAATTTCATGAGATGATTGGTGGAATTTCGGTGTTGTACACAGGCGTTGTTCAAGTTATCGTTCCTACATGCGTAAATGTGTTCATTGAGGCGGGTGTCGAGGTTTCTTGCTGTTTCACCTACGTAAATCTTGTCACAGCCTCCACAGGGTATAGTGTAAACTCCTGCAGGAGTTTACACTATACCTATATACGATACCGGAAAATCTATAGCCCATCTACGTCCATACACTACCTCATTTATACACTTTGTTTTATAGAAATGTCCTGCTAAAGCCCTTGTTCGTTCCTCCCCCCCCCCACCTCCCTCATCGCTCACGATATATAGATATAATCTGCCACTAAATACATGACGGCCCTCCTCACACTATCTCCCACTCCCTCTATATCCAAATTCAGTGCCCTTAATACCACTAACCTATTCCCACCCACCATATCCAACACTCTGCGAAACCATAGACGTGCCCTCTCGATATGCTCACAGAAATACACCACATGATATGCTGTTTCCTCCCCCCCACACAAAAAACACAACATTGAGACTGCAAAATTCCCATCTGATACAGTCGTACTTTAGTTGGCAAAATCCCATGTAAAAACCTATACATAGTTTCCCTCACCCTTGACTTCACCTGCCATCCATACTTTTTTCCCAGTTCCCCTCCCACCCATGACCCAACCTGCAGTAATTTCGACTTTTCACTATTAACACTCATACCTGTTGCTCCACTAAATATTTCAACAATTCTGCTTACATTCTTTAACCCCCTCCTCTCCCCCCACTAAGACCGTTGTGTCATCCACATAACCAACTATACCCGTAGCTCCCCTAAGTCTTACCCCCCCTCACTTACTCCTACATTTATCAACCTATATAATGGGTCTTGCAGACATGCAAATAGGACTGAGACATGGGGCATCCCTGCCTCAGCCCCCTACCCATACTAACCATCTTCCCCACCCTTCCATTTATTTGCACTCGTATTTCTGCACCTCTATGTAAAGTTTCCGCCCACTGCACAATTTCCTTACCGAAACCCATCCTCCTCATAATCATCCATAATGTCTCTCTCTCTACACAATCATAAGCCGCCTTCCAATCCAAAGCAAGAACACCTCTGCTGTCCATCCTATGCTCCTCTATATAACCTTTTATCCTCCCATGTCCACTAAACATTGTTCGCCCTGGCACACCCATCTGTCCCCCATCTATAACATTCCCAGTTACTTTACGCAATCTATTACCTAACACCCTGGCAAACAATTTATAATCCCCACACATTAATGATGAACCTCTATAATCTAGGATGCTATTCTGTACTTCCCTCTTTGGAACCATAACTACTACACCTGTCCTTTGTGTTAGACTCATGCTTCCCTTATCCTTCATTACATTCACCAACTGCACCAAGAATTCCTTCATGACATCCCAGTTGCTCAAATAAAATTAATTTGGGATTCCATCTATCCCAGGTGCTTTCCCGACACTCATCCCTTTTAAAGCCGTCCACACTTCCTCTTCATCTATAGGCCCTTCTATCATCGCTCTATCTGCTGACTCTAGGTTTCTCTGTATCCCCTTCTCTAAAATCTTCATATCTGCTATCTTCCTGTTTCCCCCTCTCATATATATCTCAAACCACTTATCAGCATAACCACTCATACTTTCCGTAGTTACTAACTTCTGTCCCATCGTATACCCTCTCGCATCCGTATGTACGTCCAACTTCATCATAGTCATTGTCCTCTGTCGTGTCTTTAATCGCCACAATACACAGGCGGATGGCTTATCTCCCCATAAAACATCTTCCAATCCACCTCTCATTCTCTCACCATCAAATCTTGCATTCTGCATTCCCATCAATTGCGCTTTGATGCCCTCAATCTCTTGTACTGGATAAACCCCACTAAAACCTTCATAGCACTGTTTCAACTGCCCTTCCAAATATCTCTGTAAGCTATATTTCCATTGACTTACCTCCTTTCCTTTCCTCATATAAAAATTTTTGATTCCTGGTTTAGCATATTCCTCCCACCATCGTAGTATATCACTTCCTTTTCTCCCCTTGGTCCACTCATTTGTCCACCACTCAACAAAACTATCACCGTCCTCCAGCTCATCTAACAATCTCACATTAAGTTTCCAATAACTCATGTAATGCTTTGGTAAACCTCCCCATCCCACATCCACGACCACTCCTCTATGATCTGAAAACACTACATTTATAGTTTCTGTATTAGCAACCTGTAACCCGGGAGAAGCATAAATACGATCTAGTCGTGCCGCATATCCTCTCCTCACATAAGTATGCTCCACATTCCACCCCTACCCCCTCACTACATCCGTGAAGCCTGCTCCCCCTAAAACATCCCGTAGGACCCCCAAAACACACCCCGCACCCCTCGGCTCCACATCTTTTCTACGTATCACACTATTCCAATCCCCTCCAAATAATGAATAAACAGGTAAACCACGCATATGATAAATTAGTGTGTCCCTTACAAATTCCTCTTTAACACGTCTATTACTGTCCGCCGGCATGTATACACTCACAAAACACACGTACCCCACCCCATGTCCCATCCACCCTCGCTACTCTCCCATCTCCCCCTTCTTCCCAATGTAACAATTGGAAAGGACTGGTCTCAGCTACTAAAACAGCAGCACCTCCCTTAAGCTTCCCAGTATACCCAGCATAAACTTTATATCCATCTACCAACAAATCCCTTCCATACCTAAAATTATGCTCTTGTAAAAATATTACTTGTATTCCAAGTCTCTTTAAAAAATCACTAAATATCTTACACTTTACATCAGCCCTTAGGCCATTAACATTTAATGTTAGACACTTAAAAATGCTATCGGGGGCTTACCAATCGACCGATATCCTTGCGTTTCCTTACGTTTTTGCTGAACATTCTTTTCACATTGTCCTTTCTTTGCCTCGCCTTTCCTCTGCCCCTTCCCTCCCCCTGTTACTTTTCTTGGCACATCCACTGATAGTTTCTTACCAGTTCGTTGCGCTGGTGTGAGGACATCGTCACTATCAGAAGCCCCTGCCTCTCTCTTACGTGATGCCTCTACTATGTGCATTCCCTCATCTTCACATTCCACGTTGTGGACTTCAACCACAACCTCACTAATCCTCTTTGATTGCATATCCCCATCACCCACATTACCCACCTCTTGAATTCCACCCTCACCTATAAGTTTCCCATCCGACACCATGCTTAGTGTCCCGTCCTCATTCTGATTACCCAAGAATTCTTGTATAACAGTCTATTGTAGCCGTAACCTGACTACCCAATTCCACTCGTCTCACCTCATCCTCCATACGCATATTCTCAATAACCTGAGAGACCTCCGGTAATGTTGCACATTCTTCCGGATTGTCCTCCACGATTTCACTCCATGTTCTATGATCTTGAAGATGCTCCCCTGTAGACTGGGTCGTCACCTCTCTCTCCTTCCCCACTCCTTTCCCCTCTCCATATTTCTCAGGTGTCGATCGACGAGGACACATTACTGCCATATGATCAAAGGCTCCACACAGTCTACAGGTTCGTCTCTGCCCTGCATATGTTACATATACCTGAGTTCTAAAGTCACTCAGTGTCACATATGATGGTATAGATTTGCGCAAAGACATTTTGAGGGTATGTTAGGTAAGACACATATGCAACAGTTAGACATCTTTATTCCGAAACGTTAGGAGCCCTCACGCAGTCCAGCATACATACCATCAGACCACCTTCCAACTGATGCCTGATGTATAACACCATACTCATTGAATGTTGCTTTTATATCTTCTTCATCCGCTTCAAATGGGACATTCCGCAACTTTACCCAAGTATAATACTTGGATACGTCCCTCAGTCGTACTTCTAAACCAGGATTAACCTTCATACACACGTCTTGGTATTTTTCCACCAACTTGTCATATGTCGCAGCCGTCACAAATTTCACAAAGATCCTTGTAGCTCCATTTAAGGCAATACCATACAGATCGTCGTTGTTGATGCAGTAGGTATCTCGTAGTATGGCAGGCAGCATAACAGAAGCATTGGTTTGATAAACCGTTCCTTTCAACACCTCAATACACACTGTTGATTCTCCGCCTGATAGCCTGCACCATTTTGTGAAAATCACTCAGTGCTACCAACAGGTGCTAGCTCAACCGCCAATGTCTGTCCTCCACCAAGGTTGAGTGACAAATGCAGGAGCAAGGCGTAGCACAACCTCACGGCCCTAGAGCGATGAGGTCAATTTTATTTTTTTTTATTGGTCAAAAGCGGAGAGCCTAGTGGAGAAAGGGCGCCCTGACATTACTCTTGTGAGCCACAGGATTAATTCTTTCAATGATGATGTGTTGAACACTTGAGGAAGATTATGAGGGGTAGGCAGACACACCCATACTGGACAGATTCCATTTAAAAAAAAAAAAAAAACGAATACACCTACCAGTTCTGAGTGTCCAGAATCTTCCTGTGTTGGCGGAGACACAGAAACCGGACCACATCACTTCAGAGGTGGATTAATGAATGTTATTATGTGACTGCCCCTCCACTGCTCCTCCACTGCCCCTCCACTGTCCCTCCACTGCCCCTCCACTGTCCCTCCACTGCCCCTCCACTGTCCCTCCACTGTCCCTCCACTGCCCCTCCACTGCCCCTCCACTGTCCCTCCACTGCCCCTCCACTGCCCCTCCACTGTCCCTCCACTGTCCCTCCACTGCCCCTCCACTGCCCCTCCACTGGCTTCTCTCTTCATTTATTTAATGAACATGTATTATATCAATTACATAAGTTTTTAATAGCACAAAAAATTATTACAGTATATTGTGGGGTTTTTTGGGGGGGGGAGGGGGGAGGTAATTTTCTGTGTCCGAGACAATTAATTACATTTACATGAATTTCAATGGGAAATACTACTGTTTCGGACACTGAACTTTTTCACAGTTCAAACACCACCTAGGAACCAAGTTCGGTCTCAGACCGAGCCGCGGGGGCGTTGACCCCCAAAACCCTCTCCAGATAAACTCCAGGTAAACACACCGAGGTTCCACTGTACATATATACATAAAGGTTTGGTGTATATATAGATTTTCGTGTACTGTGTCTAGTGTATAATACAGTGTTTCTCGGTACACCATAACATTATGTAGTTACATCCTGTCGACCTACTCATAAAAATCTTCACTGAACTAGGCTGTGACCCTTGTGGGTTTAGTGCTTATTTATAATTATAAATTATTATTATTATTATTATTATTATTTATTTCGGTCGCTACGCAATCAGAAAAATGTATCCCCGTATCCAACAAGCCTAGGCCTCTCTATCATCATGTATGTAAAAGGAAAAGTGTAGAGTGCGGCATAAGTTTCTAAAGAATTAAAGATTTGAAACCTGTCACGTGACATTGATAAGTTATCACTCGGACGAATATTCCATTTTTTTTAATAAATGTGGCAAATTTTACACCTACACAGCCCAAACCTAAACCTATCGTTATTTTCATAAGATTACATCAAGAGGCCTACTCAGTCATTAAAGAGAGGCCTACTCATTAAAGAGGTCTACTCAGTCCTTAGAGAGGCCTACTCATTAAAGAGGTCTACTCAGTCATTAAAGAGAGGCCTACTCATTAAAGAGGTCTACTCAGTCCTTAAAGAGAGGCCTACTCATTAAAGAGGTCTACTCAGTTCTTAAAGAGAGGCCTACTCATTAAAGAGGTCTACTCAGTCATTAAAGAGAGGCCTACTCATTAAAGAGGTCTACTCAAATTGTTTTATGGAAAAAAAAGTACCCTCTTATTTTTTTAATGGCGAATTGGCATCTACACACTCCATTAACAATTCTAACCTGTTTCTAAGTAGGACACACCACTGTTGAGTTTGAAGACGAGCGGATGAGGCATTCTCAACATATAAACGAAAACGTAAATAAAATAATTATAACATTATTAATAATAATATCTATAGGGGGTCCCTTGATGCCGGCGAAGGGCTCCTGATACCAGGAACTGGAGCTAGCTCCCCCTTTCTTGAATTAAACCTGATTGCCTCACATTTCGCCAGGCGTTGTTTGGCCTCCCTACGTGTTTAGCGCTTCCGCGTGAATGAAATAAATTTGTAACCGAAATCACCGGTTCGATCCCTAGGCGAGGTGTAACGTATGGGCATGTTTCCTTACACCACTTGCCCCTGATGACCTAGCAGTAAGTAGGTACCTGGGTGTTAGTACCCTTGCACCTATTTCCCTTGTTCACCTAGCAGCAAGTAGGTACCTAGGTGTTAGTACCCTTGCACCTACTGACCTTGTTCACCTAGCAGTAAGTAGGTACCTGGATGTCATTTTATTGTTGTGGGTGGCCTTTTGGGTCAGAGGACCTAAGGCCCACACTGCGTGGCTTTTCTTGGGTTATCCTGACTTACTAAGCCAATCCACGGAGGATATTATTGGGCAAGCCAGCTGGCCACCTAATTACTGTTTACAGATAACAAGTTAGAGTGATCAGTTGACTGGTGTGGGCACTGTGGGTGTAGACCCACCCACACTCACCATATAACAGTGTGGGAATAAGATAACCCACCCACAATACAAGTGTGGGAGTGAAATAACCCACCCACAATACAATAGTGTAGGAGTAAGATAACACCCACAGTGCAACAGTGTGGAAGTAAGATAACCCACCCACACCCCACAATACAACAGTGTGGGAGTAAGATAACCCACCCATACCCCACAATACAACAATGTGAGAGTAAGATAACCCGCCCACGCCCCACAATACAACAGTGTGGGAGTAAGATAACCCACCCACACCCCACAATACAACAGTGGGAGTAAGATAACCCACCCACACCCCACAATACAACAGTGTGGGAGTAAGATAACCCACCCACACTCCACAGTACAACAGTTTGGGAGTAAGATAACCCACCTACACCCCCACAATACAACCGTGGGAGTAAGATAACCCACCCACACCCCACAATACAACACTGTGGGAGTAAGATAACCCACCCACACCCCACAATACAACAGTGTGGGAGTAAGATAACCCACCCACACCCCACAATACAACAGTGTGGGAGTAAGATAACCCACCCACACCCCACAATACAACAGTGTTGGAGTAAGATAACCCACCCACACCCCACAATACAACAGTGTGGAAGTAAGATAACCCACCCACACCCCACAATACAACAGTGTGGAAGTAAGATAACCCACCCACACCCCACAATACAACAGTGTGGGAGTAAGATAACCCACCCACACCCCACAATACAACCGTGGGAGTAAGATAACCCACCCACACCCCACAATACAACAGTGTGGGAATAAGATAACCCACCCACACCCCACAATACATGTGTGGGAGTAAGATAACCCACCCACACCCCACAATACAACAGTTTGGGAGTAAGATAACCCACCCACACCCCACAATACAACCGTGGGAGTAAGATATCCCACCCACACCCCACTATACAACAGTGTGGGAGTAAGATAACCCACCCACACCCCACTATACAACAGTGTGGGAGTAAGATAACCCACCCACACCCCACAATACAACAGTGTGGGAGTAAGATAACCCACCCACACCCCACAATACAACAGTGTGGAAGTAAGATAACCCACCCACACCCCACAATACAACAGTGTGGGAGTAAGATAACCCACCCACACCCCACTATACAACAGTGTAGGAGTAAGATAACCCACCCACACCCCACTATACAACAGTGTGGGAGTAAGATAACCCACCCACACCCCACAATACAACAGTGTGGGAGTAAGATAACCCACCCACACCCCACAATACAACAGTGTGGAAGTAAGATAACCCACCCACACCCCACAATACAACAGTGTGGGAGTAAGATAACCCACCCACACCCCACTATACAACAGTGTAGGAGTAAGATAACCCACCCACACCCCACTATACAACAGTGTGGGAGTAAGATAACCCACCCACACCCCACAATACAACAGTGTGGGAGTAAGATAACCCACCCACACCCCACAATACAACAGTGTGGGAGTAAGATAACCCACCCACACCCCACAATACAACAGTGTGGAAGTAAGATAACCCACCCACACCCCACAATACAACAGTGTGGGAGTAAGATAACCCACCCACACCCCACAATACAACAGTGTGGGAGTAAGATAACCCACCCACACCCCACAATACAACAGTGTGGAAGTAAGATAACCTACCCACACCCCACAATACAACAGTGTGGAAGTAAGATAACCCACCCACACCCCACAATACAACAGTGTGGGAGTAAGATAACCCACCCACACCCCACAATACAACAGTGTGGAAGTAAGATAACCCACTCACACCCCACAATACAACCGTGGGAGTAAGATAACTCACCCACACCCCACAATACAACCGTGGGAGTAAGATAACCCACCCACTCCCACAATAAAGATAATCTTTATCGCACAAACCTGTGTTCAATATCACCAACTTATATTTTTCTTACTTTTCTTATTTTCTTCTCCACAGTTCATGCTGGTGCAACATTGTAATATACTTTTTTAAAAACAATTGCAAAGCAAATTGTGATATTGTGACTGATAATGAGCTTGATTTGAGTTGTAAACACACAATACCCTGGATGTAACAATTCACAACTAACCCACAATACCGTGGCTGAAGCAATTCTCAACTCTAAGATTATGACGACGTTTCGGTCCAGGCTGAACCATTATTAAGTCAATATTGCGTGAAAAGGAAATTCCCTTCAAAAAGGTGCCTTAGTGCTGGTGATGGGCTCTTGATTCAAAGAACTGAAACTAACCTTCCCTATGTGGATTAGATCTGATTCCCTTCCATTCCCCAGGTGCTGTATAACCCCTATGTGTTTAGCGCTTCCCAGTGAATATGAAAGTAATATTTTTATGGAATTACCGACAAAATGTTAGGTAAAAAGACACAAGTGCTTTGTCAAGCCGTTACGGCTTGACAAAGATCATACAGAGCGAAACGTTGCCACAATAAAATGTTATTAGTTGCACTCGTGTCCTTTATCTAAAATATAAAAGTAGTAATGTAGAGTTAAGATTTGACTTACCCTCTGCTTGAAGCCTGGGGCTGACTGGTCCATGTCGTGCTCCATATCTACATGGTTGTCATACCAGCCCACGGCTGAGCCCACAGCTAGCACCGTCACTACAGCCAGCACCAGGAACAGCACAATCCCTGCTCCGATCTTTCCAGTCCTGGAAACTTCTGCTGCCATGGTTAATGGCTCCTCGTCTAGCTTTCCCTTGCACTTTTATACACTCACTTCTTCACCATGGTGGAGCATCGGCCACGATATTGTGTTTCTGATATGCACTTGTTTACTCTGGAAGACTTATTGAGGCACTGAAATGTGTTGGGAAAGTTCGTCTCGAGCGCTGTTAGGCGTCAGTTCCAGGTCCGGCTGGAACCTGGAAGCATCTGAAGAGTCCAGGATGGTTGAGGTCCCCAGCTGCCTTCCAAGAACTCACGGCCACCGCTGATTGGTCGATGCCTGGAAGTTTCGACCTCACTCTCGCCGCTGGTTGGTGGACGCGGGGAAGCCTCTGCCAATGAGAGGCTGAATGAGGTGCAGCACCGTCTTGGCGGTTTGTGTGTTTTTTTTTTTTTCAGGAGGCTCAGTGGCGCCACGGGGGCGAGTCATGCTCTCTTAATTTTCCTCATTGCTTGAAAGGAGTCACTAAGTGGACAGTTTCCATTTTATGTCTGAGCAACATAATTTGACCTACTTCCAGTCTCTCTGTGTCCGGTTGACAGACACTTGCCATCTATTTCAATCAGTACGAAAATTATTTAATCGCTAATAGACGATTGCCTCTACAATATATTTTTTATTGATTAATCAACGTCTTAACACCTGTCACAGGTGAAGAAAAATGTTACTCTCAACTTCACGAAATGTTTCACAGGTTTCACTCCCTTTCCTCCCTCCTTTCATGTCTTATCACTTTCCTCTGCCTCTTATAATGTCTCTGTGTGAGAGGAAACTGAGCGAAACGTTGTGAGTAATAAAGGTATCTACTGTATCAAAGGTACTATATTTCCCTCCTCCAGAACCACATCACCACCCATCCTTCAGAGTACTGGCACTGTACTTCCCACCTCCAGAACCTCAACATCACCATCCTTCAGAGTGCAGGATGGTGATGTTGAACTGAAGCTGCCATATATGTAGGGACATGCTTGTTAGGTTGCATATGTGTCTTACCTAACAATCTGTCGGTATTTTATACCATTTTAATGTTCAGAGACATGCTTAAATAAATAACAGAAAGACACAATACCGTGACTGGAACGATACACAAATAACCCGCACATAAAAGAGAGAAGCTTACGACGACGTTTCGGTCGTCGTAAGCTTCTCTCTTTTATGTGCGGGTTATTTGTGTATAGAGACATGTGTATAGAGACATGTTCATCAGCTCTCAAACGGGAATGTAAAGAAATAATCTCCTTTTAACATTGCATTTCTGTCTGCATGTATTTATTTCCTTAATGTATTTATTTCTCAATGTATTAATCTCTAAATCTGTGTCTTATTTTCAACAAAATTTGTTGATAAAGATTAACCCATTCTCTTACTTGCTTTTTCCTTTTGTTTTGCAATTCGTGAGGAAAGTATTCCATATACACGGCTTTCATTATATAAATTTTACATTGTAAAAGCCTTTCATATGCCAATTTTCTCTCCCTCATAAACACACAACAATGGAGGAGCACTGCAGCAGGCCTACTGACCTGTACAAGGCAGGTCCTTATCAAAACCACTCGTGTATTGTTCAACTTTTTCCCAAAGCTACGGAAGAATTTGCTTCCTTACCCCAGACACCAGTCAAACCCAGCCCCTCCATCTTATATATTTGTCCAATCTCTTTTTAAAAGGTATCTTAGCCTCCATTACCCTCCTCGGAAGATTGTTCCATGCATCCACAGCTGTTTGAAAACAAGTACTTACCTCTATCCTTTCTAAATCTAAATTTATCTTACTTAAATCCGTTATTTAGAAGAACAAAAAGGGCACAATACCGTGACTGTTGATAAATGGTTCAGAGAACCGAAAAGTTGATAAATTAGACACATTTGCAATATTTAAGTATCTTTATTGAGGAAACGTTTCGCCACACAGTGGCTTCATCGACTCCAGGCTGAGGAACTGATTACCTCGAATTCCTGATTTTTACCATTCTTCTTCGTATAGGACTGATGAAGACACTGTGTGGTGAAATGTTTCCTCAATAAAGATACCCAAGTGTTGCAAATGTCTAATTTATCAATACCGTGACTGTACCTATACACAAATAACCGGTACATAGGAGAGAGAAGCTTACGACGACGTTTGAGTCCGACTTGACCATTGACAAAGTTACACTCCTTTCTCCTATGTGCGGGTTATTTGTATATCCATTGTTTCTTTTAGCCTCGTCGTCCCATTATTCATTCATATTTGCACCTGCGTTTTCTTTCCTACCAACACAAACCTTTGCTACACTAGCACTGCAGTCTTCAGACCTCTTCCTTGGTACCTGCTCCTTCTGTACTTTCCTTGACTGACAGTTTTTCATACCTCTCACTACCTGTCTCATTAACTTCCAACTACTAACATCACTCGTCTTGTACTCCTGCTGTAGCCACCACTGGAACATTGTTCACTCATGGAGACCTGAGTCATCACTCACCATCAAAAACTAGTTAAATAATAATGAACTAATATTAGTCGTTTCTCTGAAAGACATGCACGTCCGCAGGTCTTCACATCAGTCTTATGTCCACCAATATATACTATGCTGCAGTTAGAATGATAACAAATTCTCACTACAGGCAGCACACTCCACCAATATTCAATACACTAAACCTACTCACCATACAAAACATCCATACTTATTACTGCACCTATTACATACATAGAACACTTAACTCTGACATTAACCCTCCCCTCAAACATCTCCTTGCCAACCTCAACAGAACACATGACCATAACACAAGGCACAGATCACTCTTTGATGTTCCTCGTGTCCATCTCACACTATGCAAAAACTCAATGCACATAAAAGGCCCTAAAATCTGGAATTCATTACCTGTAAATATAAAAGAAACACTACCTGTTTATAAATTCAAGTCTCTTCTCAAAGATCACTTACTCACCCAAAACCAAATAAATACTGAATAACTGAACCTTATAAATTGTATATCTTAAATGTTTCTCACAATTATATCACATAAATGTTGAACCTAAAACCGAATCTAACTTTATTATTTTTTAAATACGCTACCTAACAGAATACTTCATATGACTGAATGTACAACAATGCATGCAACCATATGACCTGTCTTTGTAATACTCACTTGTGATTTATAGTAATCTGTTTTCATTAATGTTTTATCACTGATTTCATCATTGCTTAGTTAATCTTAAGTTAATTTTAAGCCAGCCCGTAATGCTATGCATAGTATAAGTGGCTTTGGCATGCTGCTCATATCTGTATTTTTTTGTACCTCTGTATGTGTGCTCAAATTGGAAATAAATAAATAAATAAATAAATAAATAAATAAATAAATAAATAAATGCCTAGCAAACTACCAAGCCTATTTATAAACTTAATAAAACGTCCTGTTTATCGTTTATCTATCACTTTAAACTGAAATTTCTGGTACAGTTGTGTTTTATTGGAAAAGTCAGCTGAATCATACTAATTTTTTTCAAGTACCTTATATGCATGTTTTAGTTAAAAGTTGAAGTCTGTCAGAAAATACTTGAAATTGCAGTGAATCGTCGAACTATGCAATACTACAGTGGCTAACGCGACGGTCTGGAGTTTTGCGACTCTCTGATCGCGGGTTCTAACCCCGCCCGTGGTATGGTTTGTTTGCAATCGTGTCATTACGATTCCGTGAGTCACGTTTACAGTGTTTTCGTACGTGTTATGTACTCTACAAAAGGGACTTCATCCCATATGCTTCTCGTCATTATACTTTCGTAGCTACAGCTCATAATTGCAGAGAATCATAAAATGCATTTCATTGATGGTAAGATACTGCCGGGAGGCAGTTACCGTCAGATAATGGAATCACTTATAATTAACAATGTTTCCAATTTCAATACAATAACAGAGAAGGTCGAGCCTATCTTCAATGTTTCTACTTAAACTGAACGAACACTTTCACTCAGTACTAGGACACCCATCTTAACATCACTCAGCACTAGGACACCCATCTTAACATCACTCAGTACTAGGACACCCATCTTAACATCACTCAGTACTAGGACACCCATCTTAACATCACTCAGTACTAGGACACCCATCTTAACATCATACATACATCCATACATGCACAGGAAAGTAAAGATAAGCGAATATTGAATGAAAATAGAAGTTTGCAAGTTGTACCTGACATTCTACATGTTCAAGAGACAGAGAACACCAGGACTCCTGCCAGAGTGCAGATCGCTAAGTCTTCAGTTTCAGTCATGTGACAAGATGGTAGCACCTTCATGGTAAGGTTGATAATCTTAATATATAAAACATAAAAGCCTCCCATCCACCCACCACCCCAACCAATCACCCTCTTCCATTCACAACACATCCACCACCCTCACTAATCACCCTCCCCCATTAACAGCACATCCAGCACCCCCACTAATCCCTCTCCCAGTGTTCCAGTTCGACCCCATCTCTCGCCATGACTGTTCATCACTGTTAGTGCAAATATCGCGTTGAGAGACGAACAATTGGCCTCAGTCCATCTTGGGCGGAAGGAGGGAGCCACGGAAGCCGTCTGGGGCTCGCAAAGGAAATTTGGCGTGAAATGAGAGTCCAATCCTAGACCATTGATTGTAGCATCAGAGTCAGGACCGTGGACCCTGGCCCAGCCTCGAGCTCTGCTCCCTGGGAGGGAGGGAAGGGAAGGAGACATTGTGAGATAAACACTGGGAAAGCCTCTCTGTTTAACTTCCTCTGTCAATTTTTATCCCTTAACACGTTATAAATAAACTTTCTGGGGTTATCCTGGTTAATTTACTGGTCATGGACCGGGCCGTGGGGGCGCTGACTCCTGGAACATCCTCCTGGTATATAAGGGAGAAAGATAGGGAGACATTGTGAGATAAACACTGAGAAAGCCTCGCTCGTTAACTTCTGCCAATTTTTATCCTTCAACACGTTATAAATAAACCTTTTCTGGGGAGTTATCCCAGTTAATTCACACACGTTACTAATGCAATAAGTTCACAGTAAACAACTGATATCACATGAAAAATAACCACTGTAACAAAAATATATTAAATTTCCTTGATAATGTGAGAAATCACGAAATCTATTGGAAGTTCACTATTATTGTTCACAGTGGTTATTTTTGTGCATGTTACTAGGTATGGTAATTGAACTTAAACTTACGAAACTTACGTTCAGTATTTATTTTTTCGTCTCTCTTTATTACAAATTTGATAAAACAATAAAAAATTCTTTATTTTTTAGTTCTCTTCATTTATTCAACACTATGAGAACCCTTGCATAGTTCTAACACAGGCTAGATCTTCCAGTAAGACTGGAGTCTTCTAACACAGGCTAGATCTTCCAGTAAGACTGGAGTCTTCTAACACAGGCTAGGTCTTCCAGTAAGACTGGAGTCTTCTAACACAGGCTAGGTCTTCCAGTAAGACTGGAGTCTTCTAACACAGGCTAGGTCTTCCAGTAAGACTGGAGTCTTCTAACACAGGCTAGATCTTCCAGTAAGACTGGAGTCTTCTAACACAGGCTAGGTCTTCCAGTAAGACTGGAGTCTTCTAACACAGGCTAGATCTTCCAGTAAGACTGGAGTCTTCTAACACAGGCTAGGTCTTCCAGTAAGACTGGAGTCTTCTAACACAGGCTAGGTCTTCCAGTAAGACTGGAGTCTTCTAACACAGGCTAGGTCTTCCAGTAAGACTGGAGTCTTCTAACACAGGCTAGATCTTCCAGTAAGACTGGAGTCTTCTAACACAGGCTCAGGGCCGGATTTATAAGGGGGCAAAGGAAAAAAACTGCCCCGGGCCCCCCTGCCAGAGGTGCCCCTAAAAGAAGGACTGCAACCACAACTGAGTAACTAGGTGAGTACATACACATACACACAAGAGTACACACACACACACACACACACACACACACACATGAGGACCAGGCAGGACTTCAAAGAGACCTGGACAGACTGGACACCTGGTCCAGCAAATGGCTTCTCGAATTTAATCCTGCCAAATGCAAAGTCATGAAGATAGGGGAAGGGCACAGAAGACCACAGACAGAGTATAGGCTAGGTGGCCAAAGACTGCAAACCTCACTCAAGGAGAAAAATCTTGGGGTGAGTATAACACCGAGCATGTCTCCGGAAGCACACATCAATCAGATAACTGCTGCAGCATATGGGCGCCTGGCAAACCTGAGAACAGCATTCCGATACCTTAGTAAGGAATCATTCAAGACACTGTACACCGTGTATGTCAGGCCCATACTGGAGTATGCAGCACCTGTTTGGAACCCGCACTTGATAAAGCACGTCAAGAAACTAGAGAAAGTACAAAGGTTTGCAACAAGGTTAGTTCCAGAGCTAAGGGGAATGTCCTATGAAGAAAGATTAAGGGAAATCGGCCTGACGACACTGGAGGACAGGAGGGTCAGGGGAGACATGATAACGACATATAAAATAATGCGTGGAATAGACAAGGTGGACAAGGACAGGATGTTCCAGGGAGGGGACACAGAAACAAGAGGGCACAATTGGAAGTTGAAGACACAAATGAGTCAGAGAGATAGTAGGAAGTATTTCTTCAGTCATAGAGTTGTAAGGCAGTGGAATAGCCTAGAAAATGACGTAGTGGAGGCAGGAACCATACACAGTTTTAAGACGAGGTTTGATAAAGCTCATGGAGCGGGGAGAGAGAGGGCCTAGTAGCAACCGGTGAAGAGGCGGGGCCAGGAGCTAGGACTCGACCCCTGCAACCACAAATAGGTGAGTACAAATAGGTGAGTACACACACACACACACACACACACACACACACACACACAACACACACACACACACACAACACACACACACACACAACACACACACACACAACACACACACAGACACACACACACACACACACACACACACACACACACACACACACACACACACACACACACACACACACACACACACACACACACACACACACACACACACACACACACACACACACACACAACACACACACACACACACACACACACACACACACACACACACACACACACACACACACACACACACACACACACACACACACACACACACACACACACACACACAAAAAAACACACACACACACACACACACACACACACACACACACACACACACACACACACACACACACACACACACACACACACACACACACACACACACACACACACACACACACACACACACACACACACACACACACACACACACACACACACACACACACACACACACACACACACACAAGTATTAATATTTCACAATGTTTAAGGTAAAACAGCTTCACAAAATTGAACAAGTGACTTTACAATGAATTTGAAGGAACTTAACACTGTAGTAAACCAGGTCTCCAACACTACCGCCAACACTATCACCAACACTACCACCAACACTACCACCAACACTACCACCAACACTACCACCAACATTGTGGTGTTGGTGGTAACACCAACATTACACTTCCACTAACATTGTGGTGTATGACATGGTCTTGGATGCACTGGAAGAAAATCAGAATGCAGATGTAATATACACAGACTTTGCAAAAGCATTTGACAAATGCGATCATGGCGTAATAGCCCATAAAATACGTGCTAAAGGAATAACTGGAAAAGTGGGGAGATGGATCTTCAACTTCCTAACAAATCGAACACAAAGAGTAGTGGTCAACAGAGTTAAATCGGAGGCTGCCATAGTGAAGAGCTCTGTTCCACAAGGCACAGTACTCGCCCCCATCTTATTCCTTATCCTCATATCAGACATAGACAGAGATATACATCACAGCACCATATCATCCTTTGCGGATGATACTAGGATCTGCATGAGGCTGTCATCTGCTGAGGACGCGGTTAACCTCCAAGATATAAACAAAGTTTTCCAGTGGGCAACGGTAAACAATATGATGTTCAATGAGGACAAATTCCAACTACTCCGTTATGGAAAACTGGAGGAGATAATAACTAGAACAGAGTATACTACAGACTCTGGCCATACAATAGAGCGGAAAAATAATGTAAAGGACCTGGGAGTAGTAATGTCTGAGGATCTCACTTTCAAGGATCACAAGTGCCACGATCGCACGTGCAAAGAAAATGATAGGATGGATAATGGGAACGTTCCAAACGAGAGATGCTAAGCCAATGATGATCTTTTTCAAATCACTTGTTCTCTCTAGGCTGGAATACTGCTGTACATTAACATCTCCATTCAAAGCAGGTGAAATCGCAGATCTTGAGAGTGTACAGTTCAATTCAATTCAATTCAATTCAAAGTTTATTCTCTATAAGGGATTACAATGCTGAGTTTACAGAAATTTGGTTATTGTTTGGTTTACATGTAGTAAAATTGTGATTACAGGGTGTACCACTAGAACGCTTAGCATGGCTAGGCATTTCGGGCATACTTAGTTTTATTCTTAATTGTAAAATATTACAAATTATGAGGTAAGTTGGTATTATGGCTAAGTGACTAAATACTAGTTTGTGAGTTTAGCAATGTGAATGCTTTTGTTTTGGCACAGTATATAGTTTCAGTATTGGAGTATCACAGGATTCATTATTTTAAGACTGAGATTAATATTTCTGTTTATGGTCAAATGAGTGAGCGAGTGTAAGTGTGAACCACCAGGTGGTATTCGTGTAGTTAGTTGACGGGGTGTATCAGGGAGATAAGATGTTTTCTAATGGTAGTTTTGAAGGTGATGAATGTGTCTGCAGTTCTAGAGTTCTCAGGTAGGGTATTCCAGATTTTAGGGCCTTTGACATACATTGAATTTTTGTAAAGGTTTAGTCGGACACGGGGAATGTCGTAGAGATGTTTGTTTCTGGTGTTATGCCTGTGGGTTCTGTCACAACTATCAAGAAAGCGTTTTAGGTCAAGGTTGATATTAGAGTTTAAGGCCCTGTAGATATAGACTGCACAGTAGTAAGTGTGGATGTACTGAACTGGGAGTAAGTTTAGATCTTTGAAGAGTGGGGGGGTGTGCTGCCAGGGATGGGATTTAGTGATTATTCTTACTGCAGCTTTTTGTTGGGTTATTATTGGCTTTAGGTGTGTTGCTGCAGTTGATCCCCAAGCACAAATAGCATAGGTGAGGTATGGATAAATAAGTGAGTGGTATAGTGTGAGAAGGGCATTTTGCGGCACGTAGTATCGTATCTTGGAGAGGATCCCAACCGTTTTGGATACTTTTTTGGCTATATGCTGGATATGGGTGCTGAAATTCAGGTTGTTGTCAAGGTATAAGCCTAGGAATTTTCCCCCATTATTTCTGGTAATTAGAGTGTTGTCAATCTTAATGTTAATTTGTGCATCTCCTGCTCTGCTACCAAACATAATATAGAGATCCTTTACTGCACGTATAAGTTCTGTCAAGCACCTTAACTACTGGGAACGCTTGGAAGCACTTGACTTGTGCTCGTTGGAACGCAGGAGGGAGAGATATATCATAATCTACACTTGAAAAATCTTGGAAGGAATGGTCCCAAATCTGCACACAGAAATCACTCCCTACGAAAGTAAAAGACTGGGTAGGCAATGCAAAATGCCCCCAATAAAAAGTAGGGGCGCCATTGGTACACTAAGGGAAAACACCATAAGTGTCCGTGGCCCAAAACTGTTCAACAGCCAATAAACCCCTGGCTGCCTTCAAGAGAGAGCTGGACAGATACCTAAAGTCAGTGCCGGATCAGCCGGGCTGTGGCTCGTACGTTGGACTGCGTGCGGCCAGCAGTAACAGCCTAGTTGATCAGGCCCTGATCCATAAAACTTGTCCCCCAGGATGCCAACCACACCAGCCCCCTAACACCCAGGTACCTACTTGCTTGCTAGCTGAACGGGATAACAGGTAACACGCACAATATTTCTACCCTTGCCGGGGATCGAACCACGGACATTGTGTGTGAGGCCTACCAGGCCAAGTAATTTAGTAACAAAGTGGCCAAGTAACCTAGTAGCAAGGTGGCCAGTAATAGTGGCCAGGTAACTACAAAAATGGCCATGCAACCTAGTAACCAAGTGGCCAAGTAACCTAGTAACAAAGTGGCCAAGTAACCTAGTAACCAAGTGGCCAAGTAACCTAGTAACAAAATGGCCAAGTATCCTAGTAACAAAGTGGCCAAGTAACCTAGTAACAAAGTGGCCAAGTAACCTAGTAACAAAGTGGTCAAGTAACCTAGTAACAAAGTGGCCAAGTAACCTAGTAACAAAGTGGCCAAGTAACCTAGTAACAAAGTGGCCAAGTAACCTAGTAACAAAGTGGCCAAGTAACCTAGTAACAAAGTGGCCAAGTAACCTAGTAACAAAGTGGCCAAGTAACCTAGTAACAAAGTGGCCAAGTAACCTAGTAACAAAGTGGCCAACTAACCTAGTAACAAAGTGGCCAACTAACCTAGTAACAAAGTGGCCAACTAACCTAGTAACAAAGTGGCCAACTAACCTATCAAAGCCGAGGGACTGATTACCTATCAAGGCTGAGGAGGGACTGATTACATCCTATCAAGGCTGAGGGACTAATTACCTCTTATCAAGGCATAGGGACTGATTACCTCCTATCAAAGCCGAGGGACTGATTACCTCCTATCAATGATGAGGGACTGATTATCTATCAAGGCTGAGGGACTAATTACCTCCCACCACCACCACGCGCTGAGACACACTGACGCCCCAGTAAACCCCAGACGCCGCCTAAAACCCCTCCTCCTCAGTATCAAAATCCCCCTCCCCATCCCATCATCCTACTCCCCCGCCTAGCCCCACCCATCCTCCTTTTCCTTCTTCCCCTCCTCCTTCTCCTCCACCTCCTCCTTTTCCCCCTTCCATCACTCCCCTCCCCCACCCATCCCATTTCCCCATAACCCCACCCGTTACCATATGCTGGAGTTATATGCTGTAGAGGGTTTACCTGGAGAGGGTTTCGGGGGCCAACGCCCCCGCGACTCGGTCTGAGACCAGGCCTCATGGTGGATCAGCGTCTGATCAACCACGCTGTTACTGCTGGCCGCACGCAAACTGACATACGAAACACAGCCCGGTTGGTCAGGTACTGACTTCAGGTGCCTGTCCAGCTTCTTCTTGAAGACAGCCAGGTGACTTGAAGACAGCCAGGTGTCTTGTAGATAGCTAGGGGTCTTGAAGACAGCCAGGGGTCTTCAAGACAGCAAGGTGTCTTGAAGACAGCGTGTCTTCAAGACAGCCAGGTGTCTTGAAGACAGCCAGGTGCCTTGAAGACAGCCAGGTGCCTTGAAGACAGCCAGGTGCCTTGAAGACAGCCAGGGGTCTTGAAGACAGCCAGGTGTCTTGAAGACAGCCAGGGGTCTTGAAGACAGCCAGATGTCTTGAAGACAGCTAGGGGTCTTGAAGACAGCCAGGTGTCTTGAAGACAGTCAAGTGCCTTGAAGACAGCCAGGGGTCTTGAAAACAGCCAAGTGCCTTGAAGACAGCCAGGTGTCTTGAAGACAGCCAGGTGTCTTGAAGACAGCCAGGGGTCTTGAAGACAGCCAGGTGTCTTGAAGACAGCCAGGGGTCTTGAAGACAACCAGGGGTCTTGAAGACAGCCAGGTGTCTTGAAGACAGCCAGGTGTCTTGAAGACAGCCAGGGGTCTTGAAGACAGCTAGGGGTCTTGAAGACAGCCAGGTGTCTTGAAATCAGCCAGGGGTCTTGAAGACAGCCAGGTGTCTTGAAGACAGCCAGGTGTCTTGAAGACAGCCAGGGGTCTTGAAGACAGCCATGTGTCTTGAAGACAGCCAGGTGTCTTGAAGACAGCCAGGTGTCTTGAAGACAGCCAGGTGTCTTGAAGACAACCAGGGGTCTTGAAGACAACCAGGTGTCTTGAACACAACCAGGTGTCTTGAACACAACCAGGTGTCTTGAAGACAACCAGGGGTCTTGAAGACAGCCAGGGGTCTTGAAGACAACCAGGGGTCTTGAAGACAGCCAGGTGTCTTGAAGACAGCCAGGGGTCTTGAAGACAGCCAGGGGTCTTGAAGACAACCAGGGGTCTTGAAGACAACCAGGTGTCTTGAAGACAGCCAGGTGTCTTGAAGACAGCCAGGGGTCTTGAAGACAGCCAGGTGTCTTGAAGACAGCCAGGTGTCTTGAAGACAGCCAGGTGTCTTGAAGACAGCCAGGTGTCTTGAAGACAGCCAGGTGTCTTGAAGACAGCCAGGGGTCTTGAAGACAGCCAGGTGTCTTGAAGACAGCCAGGTGTCTTGAAGACAGCCAGGTGTCTTGAAGACAGCCAGGTGTCTTGAAGACAGCCAGGTGTCTTGAAGACAACCAGGGGTCTTGAAGACAACCAGGTGTCTTGAAGACAACCAGGTGTCTTGAAGACAACCAGGTGTCTTGAAGACAACCAGGGGTCTTGAAGACAGCCAGGGGTCTTGAAGACAACCAGGGGTCTTGAAGACAGCCAGGTGTCTTGAAGACAGCCAGGGGTCTTGAAGACAGCTAGGGGTCTTGAAGACAACCAGGGGTCTTGAAGACAACCAGGTGTCTTCAAGACAACCAGGGGTCTTGAAGACAACCAGGGGTCTTGAAGACAACCAGGTGTCTTGAAGACAACCAGGGGTCTTGAAGACAACCAGGTGTCTTGAAGACAACCAGGGGTCTTGAAGACAACCAGGTGTCTTGAAGACAACGAGGTGTCTTGAAGACAACCAGGGGTCTTGAAGACAACCAGGGTCTTGAAGACAAACAGGGGTCTTGAAGACAACCAGGGGTCTTGAAGACAACCAGGGGTCTTGAAGACAACCAGGGGTCTTGAAGACAACCAGGGGTCTTGAAGACAGCCAGGTGTCTTCAAGACAACCAGGGGTCTTGAAGACAACCAGGGGTCTTGAAGACAACCAGGTGTCTTGAAGACAACCAGGGGTCTTGAAGACAACCAGGTGTCTTGAAGACAACCAGGGGTCTTGAAGACAACCAGGGGTCTTGAAGACAACCAGGGGTCTTGAAGACAACCAGGGGTCTTGAAGACAACCAGGGGTCTTGAAGACAACCAGGGGTCTTGAAGACAACCAAGTGTCTTGAAGACAACCAGGGGTCTTGAAGACAACCAGGTGTCTTGAAGACAACCAGGTGTCTTGAAGACAACCAGGGGTCTTGAAGACAACCAGGGGTCTTTAAGACAACCAGGGGTCTTGAAGACAAAAAAGGGGTCTTGAAGACAACCAGGGGTCTTGTAGACAACCAGGTGTCTTGAAGACAACCAGGTGGCTTGAAGACAACCAGGGGTCTTGAAGACAACCAGGTGTCTTGAAGACAACCAGGTGTCTTGAAGACAACCAGGTGTCTTGAAGACAACCAGGGGTCTTGAAGACAACCAGGGGTCTTGAAGACAACCAGGGGTCTTGAAGACAACCAGGGGTCTTGAAGACAACCAGGGGTCTTGAAGACAACCAGGGGTCTTGAAGACAACCAGGTGTCTTGAAGACAACCAGGGGTCTTGAAGACAACCAGGGGTCTTGAAGACAACCAGGTGTCTTGAAGACAACCAGGGGTCTTGAAGACAACCAGGTGTCATGAAGACAACCAGGGGTCTTGAAGACAACCAGGTGTCTTGAAGACAACCAGGGGTCTTGAAGACAACCAGGGGTCTTGAAGACAATCAGGGGTCTTGAAGACAACCAAGTGTCTTGAAGACAACCAGGTGTCTTGAAGACAACTAGGTGTCTTGAAGACAACCAGGGGTCTTGAAGACAACCAGGGGTCTTGAAGACAACCAGGGGTCTTGAAGACAACCAGGGGTCTTGAAGACAAAAAAGGGGTCTTGAAGACAACCAGGTGTCTTGAAGACAACCAGGGGTCTTGAAGACAACCAGGGGTCTTGAAGACAACCAGGGGTCTTGAAGACAACCAGGGGTCTTGAAGACAAAAAAGGGGTCTTGAAGACAACCAGGTGTCTTGAAGACAACCAGGGGTCTTGAAGACAACCAAGGGTCTTGAAGACAACCAGGTGGCTTGAAGACAACCAGGGGTCTTGAAGACAACCAGGGGTCTTGAAGACAACCAGGTGTCTTGAAGACAATCAGGTGTCTTGAAGACAACCAGGGGTCTTGAAGACAACCAGGGGTCTTGAAGACAACCAGGGGTCTTGAAGACAACCAGGGGTCTTGAAGACAACCAGGGGTCTTGAAGACAACCAGGTGTCTTGAAGACAACCAGGTGTCTTGAAGACAACCAGGTGTCTTGAAGACAACCAGGGGTCTTGAAGACAACCAGGTGGCTTGAAGACAACCAGGGGTCTTGAAGACAACCAGGTGTCTTGAAGACAACCAGGTGTCTTGAAGACAACCAGGTGTCTTGAAGACAACCAGGTGTCTTGAAGACAACCAGGGGTCTTGAAGACAACCAGGTATCTTGAAGACAACCAGGGGTCTTGAAGACAACCAGGTGTCTTGAAGACAACCAGGTGTCTTGAAGACAACCAGGTGTCTTGAAGACAACCAGGTGTCTTGAAGACAACCAGGTGTCTTGAAGACAACCAGGTGTCTTGAAGACAACCAGGGGTCTTGAAGACAACCAGGGGTCTTGAAGACAACCAGGGGTCTTGAAGACAACCAGGTGTCTTGAAGACAACCAGGTGTCTTGAAGACAACCAGGTGTCTTGAAGACGACCAGGTGTCTTGAAGACAACCAGGGGTCTTGAAGACAACCAGGTGTCTTGAAGACAACCAGGGATCTTGAAGACAACCAGGGGTCTTGAAGACAACCAGGGGTCTTGAAGACAACCAGGTGTCTTGAAGACAACCAGGGGTCTTGAAGACAACCAGGGGTCTTGAAGACAACCAGGGGTCTTGAAGTCAACCAGGTGTCTTGAAGACAACCAGGTGTCTTGAAGACAACCAGGTGTCTTGAAGACAACCAGGGGTCTTGAAGACAACCAGGGGTCTTGAAGACAACCAGGTGTCTTGAAGACAACCAGGGGTCTTGAAGACAACCAGGGGTCTTGAAGACAACCAGGTGTCTTGAAGACAACCAGGGGTCTTGAAGACAACCAGGTGTCTTGAAGACAACCAGGGGTCTTGAAGACAACCAGGGGTCTTGAAGACAACCAGGTGTCTTGAAGACAACCAGGGGTCTTGAAGACAACCAGGGGTCTTGAAGACAACCAGGTGTCTTGAAGACAACCAGGTGTCTTGAAGACAACCAGGTGTCTTGAAGACAACCAGGGGTCTTGAAGACAACCAGGTGTCTTGAAGACAACCAGGGGTCTTGAAGACAACCAGGTGTCTTGAAGACAACCAGGTGGCTTGAAGACAACCAGGTGTCTTGAAGACAACCAGGGGTCTTGAAGACAACCAGGGGTCTTGAAGACAACCAGGTGTCTTGAAGACAACCAGGGGTCTTGAAGACAACCAGGTGTCTTGAAGACAACCAGGGGTCTTGAAGACAACCAGGTGTCTTGAAGACAACCAGGGGTCTTGAAGACAACCAGGGGTCTTGAAGACAACCAGGTGTCTTGAAGACAACCAGGTGTCTTGAAGACAACCAGGTGTCTTGAAGACAACCAGGGGTCTTGAAGACAACCAGGGGTCTTGAAGACAACCAGGTGTCTTGAAGACAACCAGGGGTCTTGAAGACAACCAGGTGTCTTGAAGACAACCAGGTGTCTTGAAGACAACCAGGTGTCTTGAAGACAACCAAGGGTCTTGAAGACAACCAAGTGTCTTGAAGACAACCAGGGATTTTGAAGACAACAAGGGGTATTGAAGACAACCAGGTGTCTTGAAGACAACCAGGTGTCTTGAAGACAACCAGGTGTCTTGAAGACAACCAGGTGTCTTGAAGACAACCAGGTGTCTTGAAGACAACCAGGTGTCTTGAAGACAACCAGGTGTCTTGAAGACAACCAGGTGTCTTGAAGACAACCAGGTGTCTTGAAGACAACCAGGGGTCTTGAAGACAACCAGGGGTCTTGAAGACAACCAGGTGTCTTGAAGACAACCAGGGGTCTTGAAGACAACCAGGGGTCTTGAAGACAACCAGGTGTCTTGAAGACAACCAGGTGTCTTGAAGACAACCAGGTGTCTTGAAGACAACCAGGGGTCTTGAAGACAACCAGGTGTCTTGAAGACAACCAGGGGTCTTGAAGACAACCAGGTGTCTTGAAGACAACCAGGTGGCTTGAAGACAACCAGGTGTCTTGAAGACAACCAGGGGTCTTGAAGACAACCAGGGGTCTTGAAGACAACCAGGTGTCTTGAAGACAACCAGGGGTCTTGAAGACAACCAGGTGTCTTGAAGACAACCAGGGGTCTTGAAGACAACCAGGTGTCTTGAAGACAACCAGGGGTCTTGAAGACAACCAGGGGTCTTGAAGACAACCAGGTGTCTTGAAGACAACCAGGTGTCTTGAAGACAACCAGGTGTCTTGAAGACAACCAGGGGTCTTGAAGACAACCAGGGGTCTTGAAGACAACCAGGTGTCTTGAAGACAACCAGGGGTCTTGAAGACAACCAGGGGTCTTGAAGACAACCAGGTGTCTTGAAGACAACCAGGTGTCTTGAAGACAACCAGGGGTCTTGAAGACAACCAGGTGTCTTGAAGACAACCAGGGATCTTGAAGACAACCAGGGGTCTTGAAGACAACCAGGTGTCTTGAAGACAACCAGGTGTCTTGAAGACAACCAGGTGTCTTGAAGACAACCAGGTGTCTTGAAGACAACCAGGTGTCTTGAAGACAACCAGGTGTCTTGAAGACAACCAGGTGTCTTGAAGACAACCAGGTGTCTTGAAGACAACCAGGTGTCTTGAAGACAACCAGGTGTCTTGAAGACAACCAGGTGTCTTGAAGACAACCAGGTGTCTTGAAGACAACCACAAAACTTCCATCCCATTAAAGTATCATATTCAGTGAGCGCTAAACCCGAAAGAGGCATACTGTGCTTATGGAAGATAAATAAAAACGAGATTAAAATTTATAGGTCACACTGGGACTTATTTCTTTAATCCGATAATAATAATGATACTACAACTATTATTACTACTATTAATAATAATAATGGTAATAATAATAATAATAATAATAATAATAATAATAATAAACGCGAAAAATGTTAAATTTCAAGAATAGGTTAATTTTGAAGGTTACTTGAGTTTGAAGCCTATCAGCTACACGAAGGATCGCAGGAAAGGGAGGATAGATACACTTTCTTGGATCAAGAGCCTCTCACTATATATGAAGGCATCAAGACGACACAGGAATGTCTGGTATGTAATTTATTGTTTGTGGGTGACAGTGGGAGGAATTGTAGTGGTGCTAGTAGTTTTGGTTGTGTTAGTAGTTACGGTTGTTAGTAGTTGTGGTTGTGTTAGCTGTGGTGGTGGTAGTAGTTGTGGTTGTGTTATAGTTGTGGTTGTGTTAGTAGTTGTGGTGGTTAGTTGTGCTTGTGTTAGTTGTGGTGGTGTTAGTACTTGTGGTGGTGGTGTTAGTAGTTGTGGTGTTAGTTGTGGTTGTGTTAGTTACGGTTGTTAGTAGTTGTGGTTGTGTTAGTTGTGGTTGTTAGTTGTGGATGGTGTTAGTAGTTGTGGTGGTGGTAGTAGTTGTGGTTGTGTTATAGTTGTGGTTGTGTTAGTTGTGGTGGTTAGTTGTGGTTGTGTTAGCTGTGGTTGTTAGTACTTGTGGTTGTATTAGTTGTGATGTTAGTAGTTGTGGTTGTGTTAGTTGTGGTGGTTAGTAGTTGTGGTGGTATTAGTAGTTGTGGTCGAGTTATAGTTGTTGTGGTGTTAGTAGTTGTGGTGGTGTTAGTAGTTGTGGTGTTAGTAGTTGTGGTTGTGTTAGTTGTGGATGGTGTTAGTTGTGGTGGTATTGGTAGTTGTGGTTGTTAGTAACTGTGGTTGTGTTAGTAGTTGTGGTGGTGTTAGTAGTTGTGGTTGTGTTAGTTGTGGTGTTAGTAGTTGTAGTAGCAGCATGGTGGTGCTGGTAGTTGTGGAGCTGGTGTTAGCCTAGCGGTATGTTATTAGTTGTGGTAGTATAGCAGGATGTTAGTTGTGCTGGTAGTGTAGTGGTAAATGTAGTGTAGTGATCGTGGTAGTTGCGTTGTAGGGATGGTGTTAGTTGTGAAGTAGAGAGTGGTAGTTATGTAGGGATGGTGGTAGTTGTGTAGGGATGGCGGTAGTTGTTGTGTAGGGATGATGGTAGTTGTGGTGTAGGGATGGTGGTAGTTGTGAAGTAGAGAGTGGTAGTTATGTAGGGATGGTGGTAGTTGTGAAGTAGAGTGGTAGTTATGTAGGGATGGTGGTAGTTGTGAAGTAGAGTGGTAGTTATGTAGGGATGGTGGTAGTTGTGTAGGGATGGCGGTAGTTGTTGTGTAGGGATGATGGTAGTTGTGGTGTAGGGATGGTGGTAGTTGTGAAGTAGAGAGTGGTAGTTATGTAGGGATGGTGGTAGTTGTGAAGTAGAGTGGTAGTTATGTAGGGATGGTGGTAGTTGTGAAGTAGAGTGGTAGTTATGTAGGGATGGTGGTAGTTGTGTAGGGATGGCGGTAGTTGTTGTGTAGGGATGATGGTAGTTGTGGTGTAGGGATGGTGGTAGTTGTGAAGTAGAGAGTGGTAGTTATGTAGGGATGGTGGTAGTTGTGTAGGGATGGCGGTAGTTGTTGTGTAGGGATGATGGTAGTTGTGGTGTAGGGATGGTGGTAGTTGCGTTGTAGGGATGGTGGTAGTTGTGTAGGGATGATGGTAGTTGTGGTGTAGGGATGGTGGTAGTTGTTGTGGTGTAGGGATGGTGGTAGTTGTGGTGTAGGATGGTGGTAGTCATGGTGTAGGGATGGTGGTGGTTGTGGTGTACGGATGGTGGTAGTTGTGGTGTAGGGATGATGGTAGTTGTGGTGTAGGGACGGTGGTAGTTGTTGTGGTGTAGGGATGGTGGTAGTTGTTGTGGTGTAGGGATGATGGTAGTTGGTGAGGTGTAGGATGGTGGTAGTTATGGTGTAGGGATGGTGGCGGTTGTGTAGGGATGGTGGTAGTTGTGGTGTAGGGATGGTGGTAGTTGTGGTGTAGGGATGGTGGTAGTTGTGGTGTATGGATGGTGGTAGTTGTGGTGTAGGGATGGTGGTAGTTGTGTAGGGATAGTTGTAGTTGTGTAGGTGTGGAAAATACTGTATATATTTTCCAGAAATACAGTAGTTATATGTAAATACATGGCCATACTGTATTTAATAAAAATTATGTTATCGAAAACGAGAAGCTGTGCCTGTACAGAAGACACTTGCCATTGTTGTTTGAATTGAACAGAACGTTAGTGTAAAAATGGGAAGAATTTCGTGCTCTAGAGGTTAAAATTGGGCTGACACCTCTCTAATAGGAGCCGAAATTGTTGGATGTGCAGTCCTGCTTAACTTGAGATATCAGGCGACTGGACAAGACAGCTCCAGGAACCTCAGATAAGTCATGTCTATATTTATGTTTATAGTTCTGGCCAGTATTATTATCATAAATGTAGACAGTGAGGTTTTCTGGGTATAATACACCTTAATCTCCAGTCAAATTGGTGAGTGACATTAAGATATATTCTCCTTCTGTTATGTATATGTGTATACCTGGAGTTTACCTGGAGAGACTTCCGGGGGTCAACGCCCCCGCGGCCTGGTCTGTGACCAGGCCTCCTGGTGGATCAGAGCCTGATCAACCAGGCTGTTACTGCTGGCTGCACGCAAACCAATGTACGAGCCACAGCCCGGCTGGTCAGGAACCGACTTTAGGTGCTTGTCCAGTGCCAGCTTGAAGACTGCCAGGGGTCTGTATGCTGGGAGGCAGTTGTATATATATAATCATTTATTATTTTTAATATACAGTCCACAAATATATATATTTACCAGAATTCCTGGTGATGTATCTTTTATTTATAATTAATAGGTCCAGAGCAACTTGTGGATATGACAGTGGTAGGTATCGAAGGGGGACATTTTTTTGCGACCTAGGTGTCCCTAATTCCTACTTGTCTAACTGATAAATAATAATTATCTTTGTTCATTTACTGTTATGTACATAATGATACATACAGATAAATGCAATTTTCCACATTTAATTTGCCCGTTGGTCCTTCTTGAACCGGAGATAATTAGTGAAGTCATTAATTAGTTAATTACTTAATAATTATATGTGAAATGACAGAAGGAGGTGGATGTTAAGTTCACAAATTTACTTAATGTGTAGTGGATTATAATTATTACAATATTAATTTGATAAGACAATTCTGGCCAAGATTTATATCAGTGTATGTGTAATTGATAAGCCAAGTGTAGCTAATTATATTAATGTGTATAATATTAATTTTCCTATGCCAAATTCTGGCAAGGATTTATTAATTTGCATAATATTAATTTTGATAAGCCAATTCTGGCCAAGATTTATATCAGTGTATGTGTAATTGCTAAGCTCAAGTAGCTAGCATCATGGCTGAAAATGAGGAAATTAATGTAGAAGACAAACATATGGAATATAGAGTAAAGAAAGCATCACTACAAGCTAGAAAAGTTCATGTAACCAAGGCATATAATAAATGTTTGGAATTAATGAATCAAGAAACTGTAAATACTGATGATTTAAAATTGTATTTAGATGCTTTAGGTAATAGATATGATTCATACAAATTATATTACAACAAATGTGAAGGAGATTTGTTAGTAAACTGTGTAGATGAGATTGAAGTAGATCTTATGATTAATCAGTATTATGAATTAGAGGAAAAGATTCTTTCTTGTAAAAGTCAGGCCTTGAATAAATTAAAATGTGTAAACCAGGCAGTTAATCAGTCTGCTCCAACAAATAATATGTCTTTGCCAAAACTCCCAGAACTATGTTTACCGGTATTTAATCCTGGTGAAAACTGGGAGGAATTTTGGTCAGTTTTTAAAGCAGCTGTGCATGACAGGAGTGACCTAGCCTGTGTAACTAAATTGTTTTACCTCAAAGGACAGGTAAGAGGAGATGCTCACATACTCATACAAGCCTTTCCCAATGTAGATGACTCTTACAAGGAAGCAGTTGAATTGTTGAAGGTCACTTATGGTAATATAGAACAAAGTAGGTTGGATCTAGTGAATATCATTATTAATTTAAAATCTCCAGATCACACTTACAAAGGTTTACAGCAGTTTAGAGTTAAACTGCAGAGCACTCTCAAAACTTTAAGTAATAAATATGATCTGAAGGAATCAGACTGGTTATTGAGTGCCATGGTACAGAATAAATTAAGCTGTAAAACACTTGAATGGCTCTCGAACAAATATCACAAAGGTTATTTTGGTCTGGAGGAAATAAGACTAGGTCTACAAGAATTAATTGTGCAGCTGCAGACCAGCCAACTAACTCATTTTAAAGATGCAATACATAATAACTCTGAGGTATCTGCCAAGTTTCACAAAGGGAAAAATTATCCCAATGGTAATAATCAAAATTCATTTCCTAAAAAGAGTTGCATAGGTGCATATCAATTAGAAGGAATCAGAAATAATGATTCTCTACAAGGTAAGAAGAATAAATACCCTCCTAAGAGTAGCCCAGTTAATAAGAAACCAGTCAAAGAAAAGAGAGATTGTCTTTTCTGCAAGGGTACTCATTTTTCTAAGAATTGCAATGCATACAATTCATGGAATGATGAAGTTGAAAGATTGGAAGAACTTGATAGATGTATCAGGTGTTTGGGTAATCACAATGTAAAGGATTGTTATGCCAAATTAAACTTCTGTTATCAATGTCACAAAGGAAGACACCATATAGTCATGTGTAAGGTTCTATATGATAATGTTGATAATAATGATAATATTGACAATCCTGACACAACAGTGGCTAATGTAAAAATTGCTGCTAATGTTAATAATGATGGTTTTGCTGAAGTAGCCTTACCTGTGTTACAGGTAAAAATTGATGATAAAAGGCATAAATAAAAAAAAGTAAATGCATTATTGGACCAGGGATCCCAGCGTACTTTCATAAAACGTAAATGTCTTGATGGTATGAAAGTACAGATGGGAGATCCCACAACTTTAAAATTATCTGGTTTTCTCTCAGATAAAAGAGATCAACTGTATGACACTGTTTATGTAACTGTCAGGTTGGGCAATGAGAAAAAACGTGTTAATGCAGTAATTGTAGATAGACTTCCAGAGAAAATATCTACAGTAGGGCTTAGTAAAGCTACAGAAAGACTTTCACATATGTAAATTTAGCACCTTCTGGGGTAAGTGATGATTCTGTAGGCCCAATAAATATTTTGATAGGTAGTGACTATTATGCCTCCTTTGTAAAGGGTATGGTAAAGAAATGTGGTGTCACCCTTTTGAAGACTGCAGGAGGCCATGCAATATATGGTAGGATTCCTCGTAATAATAATTCATGACTAGAGGAAACTACAAATACCATAACTGTGTGTCTTACTCATGAAATCGTACCCCAGTATAATTCTTCCATAGAGGATGGTGTTGAGCCAGTGCATAAATTGTGGGAATTAGACAGCATTGGAATAAATGTAAATGAAGAAAGTCCATATGATTCTTTTACTCAGGATCAATACCTGAGAGATGTAAAATTTGAATCTGGACAATACTGGGTACGACTTCCGTGGAGACTGAACCATCCAGAATTGCCCACTAATTACAGAATGGCATATGGACAATTAAAGGCTCAGCTCCTCGAACTGAGTAAGACACCAGAATTGTTAACTGCCTATAATGATATAATTGCTGAACAATTAATTAATAAATTTATAGAACAGGTACCTCCTGAGCAAGCCAAAATTTATGGTCACTATTTGCCACATCACGGAGTGAAGAAGGATTCTAAGACCACTCCTTTGAGGATTGTGTTTAATTGTAGTGCCAGGAGTAACAAAAATGTACCTAGTTTAAATGACTGATGACAGGTCCATCGTTGACGGAAAAATTAGGAGATATCTTATTGAATTTCAGAGTGAAGCATTATGCCTTTACGGCTGACATAAGTAAAACTTTCCTAAGAGTGGGTTTACAAGAGGCTGACCGGGATTGTACCCACTTCTTATGGCCTGAGAATCCTAGTGACCCACTTAGCCCTCTGAAAACCTTTCTCTTTAGGAGCGTATTATTTGGTGCTACATCCAGTCCGTTCCTACTTCAAGCGATGATAAATGCACACCTTAAACGTATGGGAAGTCTATTGAGTAAAGTAATGAGCAAACAATTTTATGTGGACAATTTCCTGGGTGTGACATCAACTGAAGAGGAACTGTTAGTGACTTATGGAGAGGCTAATTAAATAACGCAAAGTGCGAATATGCCTCTGAGGGAATGGAATAGTAATTCGTCCAAATTAAAGGACAAAATAAGTAAAGATTGCCCTGGAGATGAAGTGCCAAAATGTAGTAATGTATTGGGATTAACTTGGGATACTGAGAGAGATTTGTTAATGTTAAAACCTAATAATTACAGTATGCCCTATAAATTACCTAAGAGAGTTTTGCTTGCTGAAGTTTCCAAATGTTTTGATCCACTAGGTTTAGTGTCACCCCTTACTATAAGAGGGAAATTATTAATACAGGAAGCATGGAAACTTAAATGTGCTTGGGATGAAATTCTACCTGAAGAATTCATTAACAGGTGGGATGAATTAATTGGTGATTATGAAAAAATTCCAATGTTGGAGTTCCCATGCCAGGTGGCCAATCCAAATGAGAAAAATGTACTCCACATTTTTTGTGATGCTTCAAAATTGGCATATGGAGCAGTTGCTTACCTTCAATGTAATAGTGTTATTTCTCTTGTTATGTCTAAGGCTAAATTGTCTCCAATTAAATAACGTACTTTACCTCAGTTGGAATTAACAGCCATTTATGTAGGTGTCAAATTAGCTAATTATATAAGAAATAAGTTGCAGGAGATAAATATTAGCGACACTGTAATTTGGTCTAATAATGAGGTATTCTTACAATGGATTCGTAATGGAAACAGTAAAATTGTGTACGTACAAAACAGAGTCGCTAAAATTAATCAGATGCAAGAGAAGTATAATAGTTTGGGTCAGCATATGTTAACATTTAATCATATACTTGGTGAGGAGAATCCAGCTGATTTCTTGTCTCGAGGTTTACCTTATGCTAAATTTGTAAATGCTGTATCATGGTTTAAAGGACCGAGCTGGTTGGTAAATAAAGCTAATTGGCCTGTACAAAAGGCGTATATTGCTCCTGTTGAAATTACTGTGACCACCGCTCCAAAAGTTTGTCCTCCCTTAGCCATTGATATAAATAGGTATTCTTCTTTACCCAAACTAATCAATGTAACTAAGTTGGTGTTTAAATTTCTAAACAAGATGAATATCTCATGTAAGTTTTCACATCCTCTTGAATATTGGATAAAGAGGGTACAAGAAGAAATCTATGGAAATGAGATTAAATTGACGATGGAAAGAAAAATTGTGAAAGGTTCCATAATAGATAAATTGGGGCTGTATTTAGAGAACAATGTAATTAGGTGCAGAGGTAGGTTACAAAATGCTGAATTGGGTGATTATGCTGAACACCCTATCTTACTGCCCAAAACTCATCATCTAACAAATTTGATTGTTCTAAATGCCCATAAAAATATAATGCATGGTGGGGTACAAGATACCTTAAATTGTATTAGGGAAACTTTCTGGATTCCACAAGGACGGCAAAGTGTAAAAAGGGTGATTAAATCTTGTGTAATATGTCGCCGTGTGGATGCCAGATCCTATATGTACCCAGGTCCTCCACCATTGCCAAAGGAGCGTGTACAATTTGTGAAACCATTTGATGTAACAGGTGTAGACTATAGTGGTCCAATAATTTTAACAGGTACTTCAGATGGTGTTCCACTGAAAGTGTATGTTTGTTTGTTCACCTGTACTGCTACTAGGGCAGTTCATTTAGAAGTGGCACAGGACTTGTCTGCAGAATAGTTTATACAGCTGTTTCGAAAATTTGCAGCTAGGAGATCCTGTCCGAGACTGGTGATTTCGGATAATGCCACAAATTTTGTAGCAGGTGCTCAACACTTGATAGAATTAAATAATAGTAACGATGTTCAATCTCTGTTAACCCAGCGAGGGTGTACCTGGAAATTTATTACTCCTAGAGCCCCTTGGCAGGGGGGGCTGTACAAAAGACTGATAGGCACAGTGAAGAGGTGTCTCCGCAAAGTACTACACCGGAAGAGAATTAATTTGGAAGAATTCCATGCAGTGTTAGTGGAAGCGAAAAATCGTATAAATAATAGGCTTCTCTCGTACATGAGTGATACACCTGATGCAGATGTATTAACACCTTCTCACCTAATATGTGGAAGGAAATTGGAAGCTGCCCCTGTCTATAGAGATAATCCGGAAGAAAGTGATGAAGATTACAATGATGTGGCAGTGTTGTGTGATAAATTTAAAATGTTAAATAAAGTAATTGATCATTGGTCTAATGTGTGGCGTGAGGTATATCTTCTTACACTACGTGAACACTTTTATGGTGCGACAGAGGCAGTAAATCGACAGAACATTCAACCAGGTGACATTGTGTTGATTGGTACTGAACAACATCGAACATTGTGGCCTCTGGGCAAAGTATTGACATTGTACAAAGATGCACAAGGTATTGTCAGAAATGTCAAAGTGTTGTGTCATGGCCAGGAAAGTTTACGCACAGTTAATAAATTGATTCCCTTGGAATTAACTGGTGTTCAAACAAACATAAATGAAAATCTGAGGGAAAGTGACACGAGTGATATGGAAGATAACGCTGACCAAGTGATGCCGGAAGATGAAATCGTAGTAAGACCTACTAGGAGAACAGCCACTCAAGCCAGAACCGGCTGGAATTGTCTCCTAAAGAAAGGAGTAATTTGAGTCGTTTAGCAATGAACTCCGCCCGGCCGCAGTGTGGAAAATACTGTATATATTTTCCAGAAATACGGTAGTTATATGTAAATAGATGGCCATACTGTATTTAATAAAAATTATGTTATCGAAAACGAGAAGCTGTGCCTGTACAGAAGACACTTGCCATTGTTGTTTGAATTGAACAGAACGTTAGTGTAAAAATGGGAAGAATTTCGTGCTCTAGAGGTTAAAATTGGGCTGACACCTCTCCAATAGGAGCCGAAATTGTTGGATGTGCAGTCCTGCTTAACTTGAGATATCAGGCGACTGGACAAGACAGCTCCAGGAACCTCAGATAAGTCATGTCTATATTTATGTTTATAGTTCTGGCCAGTATTATTATCATAAATGTAGACAGTGAGGTTTTCTGGGTATAATACACCTTAATCTCCAGTCAAATTGGTGAGTGATATTAAGATATATTCTCCTTCTGTTATGTATATGTGTATATATATAATCATTTATTATTTTTAATATACAGTCCACAAATATATATATTTACCAGAATTCTTGGTGATGTATCTTTTATTTATAATTAATAGGTCCAGAGCAACTTGTGGATAAGACAGTGGTAGGTATCGAAGGGGGACGTTTTTTGTGACCTAGGTGTCCCTAATTCCTATTTGTCTATGTAACTGATATACCTGATATATCTTTGCTATCATTTACTGTTATGTACATAATGAGTTACATACAGATAAATGTAATTTTCCACAGTAGGGATGGTGGTAGTTGTGGGGTAGGGGTAGTGGTAGTTGTTGTAGTGTAAGGATGGTGGTAGTTGTGGTGTAGGGATGGTGGTAGTTGTGGAGTAGGGATAGTGGTAGTTGTGGTGTAGGGATGGTGGTAGTTGTTGTGTTGTGGGGATGGTGGTAGTTGTTGTGTAGGGATGGTGGTAATTGTTATGGAGGGATGGTGGTAGTTGTTGTGGTGTAGGGATGGTGGTAGTTGTTGTGGTATGGGGATGGTGGTAGTTGTTGTGGTGTAGGGATGGTGGTAGTTGTTGTGGTGTAGGGATGGTGGTAGTTGTTGTGGTGTAGGGATGGTGGTAGTTGTTGTGGTGTAGGGATGGTAGTTGTTGTGGTGTAGGGATGGTGGTAGTTGTTGTGTAGGGATGGTGGTAGTTGTTGTGTAGGGATGGTGGTAGTTGTTGTGTAGGGATGGTGGTAGTTGTGTAGGGATGGTGGTAGTTGTTGTGTAGGGATGGTGGTAGTTGTATAGGGATGGTGGTAGTTGTGTAGGGATGGTGGTAGTTGTGTAGGGATGGTGGTAGTTGTTGTGTAGGGATGGTGGTAGTTGTGTAGGGATGGTGGTAGTTGTTGTGTAGGGATGGTGGTAGTTGTGTAGGGATGGTGGTAGTTGTTGTGTAGGGATGGTGGTAGTTGTGTAGGGATGGTGGTAGTTGTTGTGTAGAGATGGTGGTAGTTGTTGTGGTGTAGGGATGGTGGTAGTTGTTGTGGTGTAGGGATGGTGGTAGTTGTTGTGGTGTAGGGATGGTGGTAGTTGTTGTGGTGTAGGGATAGTGGTAGTTGTTGTGTAGGGAGGATGGTGGTTGTTGTGTAGGGATGTTGGTAGTTGTGTAGGGATGGTGGTAGTTGTTGTGTAGGGATGGTGGTAGTTGTGTAGGGATGGTTGTAGTTGTTGTGTAAGGATGGTGGTAGTTGATGTGTAGGGATGATGATAGTTGTGTAGGGATGGTGGTAGTTGTTGTGTAGGGATGGTGGTAGTTGTTGTGTAGAGATGTTGGTAGTTGCGTAGGGTTAGTTAGTTTTAGTTTAATATGTTTATTATGCACCCCATAGCCATCCTGTGGGCGGTAGTCAAAAGATTACAGAGGTACATAATTGGTCCAGGGACTGGACTCCAAAGTTTTGATAGCTGAGCAAGTTACAGAGGTAATGAACTCACAATTTACAAAGGTAATGAACTCACAATTTACAAAGGTAATGAACTCACAATTTACAAAGGTAATGAACTCCAGGTAAGTCTGGTCACAATCATGACAAGTTACAAAGGTATTTACAGATTACAGAGGTACGTAATGGGTCCAGGGACTGGGCCCCCAAAGTTTTGATAGCTGAACTAGGTACAAAGGTAATGAGCTCACAAGTTACAAAGGTAATGAATTCTGTAGAATGGTTACTTACGTTTATACTTTGGCTACAATCATGAACAAATTATAGAGTAATGAGCAATTCACACTTCCACACCCGGTCACAACTGTAATGAGTTATTGGTGCAAATATTGATTGTTGAGTCACACACACCACACACACACACACACACACACACACACACACACACACACACACACACACTTTAGTTTAATATCTTTATGCACCCCATACCCATCCTGTGGGCGATAGTCAAAAGATTACAAAGGTACATAATGGGTCCAGTGACTGGACCCCAAAGTTATGATAGCTGAACTAGTTACAAAGGTAATGAACTCCAGGTAGATCTGGTCACTAATCATGGCAAGTTACAGAGGTAATGAATCAGCTTCACTCCTATATATGGTTACAGTCAAGAACAAATTACAAAGTAATGAACCACTGATACGTCCACACCTGGTCACAATTGTAATGAGTTATAAATACAAATATTAAGTGGATCATACACCCACACTAGTGCGCGCGCGCACATACACACACGAGGGCGCACGCACGGACATGTGCACACCAGCGTACAAATATATGCATACACACAAGGACGCACACCCACACACACACACCCACACACACACACACACACCCACACACGCACACACACACGCACACACACCTGGCGGGGCCAGGAGCTGAGTCTCGACCCCTGCAACCACAATTAGGTGAGTACACCCACACACGCACAAACACACACACACACATGCACACACACACACACACACTCACACACACCCGCACACACACCCTCACACACACACACACACACGCACGCGCGCACACACACACACACACACACACACACACACACACACACACACCCTCACACACACCCACACACACACACACACACACACACACACACACACACACACACACACACACACACACACACACATGCACACATGTGGTAATGCTTTATTTACAGCTAGCAAAGTCAGGGTATTTCTCCAGAATGGTCTGCAATATACCACTGTGGATAAAATACTTAGCCATTTCTTGAACACTTCTGAGTGAGTTGTTTCTAAATTCATTAATTTGATCACACTCCAGTACATAATGACGCAATGTGTGACAATAGTCCATCTGGCAAAGTTTACGTTTCGTTTGGTCTACATCTGGTGGTGGTGATTTAACCTGCCAAAGATACTTGTAACCCAGCCGGAGCCGGGCAGTAGTGACATCCAAGAGTCTACTTATCTTGTTGGATGCACCATAGACATGTGGCTCCTCCTGCATGATGGAATGATGATAGATGGACTGACTTGTGTCAATCTCCCTAAGTCTTAAGTCAATAAAGTTCATTTGAAGTTCTTTTCGTATTATTGTTCTCAAACTGCTAAATGACAACCCAAGATTGTAATCTACCCCCTCTTTGAAAGCATACAGCTTAGCCAATTTATCAGTTCTATCATGCATCTGAAGACCAATGTGAGATGGAATCCACAGCATGTGCACTCTGACTCCACTGTCCACAATCCTACCATACCTGTGTCTGGCTTCTGACACAAGCATGCAACAATTTATGCTTAATGAGTTGAGAGCATTTATGGATGACAGAGAATCAGTTACAATTAAAGTGTCAACCTTAGATACATGGACACATTTGAGTGCAAGGAGTATGGCAAACAGTTCTGTTTGAAGGGTAGAGGCCCAGTTATTGATGCGTGCTCCAATTTCTTTATGAGAGCCATCACTCTGTGTGACAACAGCAGCACTACCAGCTGCACCAGTGGACTGGTGAACAGAACCATCGACGTAAATAATTTGTGAAAGAGTGTTCTGTGTGACTAAGTTATCAATACAGCTTAAGGCATCATGTTTGGCTTCAAGACGAAGCTTTGGTTGTGATTTAAGAAGAGTTTTCGGGGGAAATGGAGGAATGGTAGTTTGGAATGGGGTAATATCCCATGGAGCAGGGAAATGTCTCTGTTGTCCAACTTGATATAGATCATGTAGCTGGTTCGGTGGTAGTTGTTGTGTAGGGATGGTGGTAGTTGTGTAGGGATGGTGGTAGTTGTTGTGGTGTAGGGATGGTGGTAGTTGTTGTGGTGTAGGGATGGTGGTAGTTGTTGTGGTGTAGGGATGGTGGTAGTTGTTGTGGTGTAGGGATGGTGGTAGTTGTTGTGGTGTAGGGATAGTGGTAGTTGTTGTGTAGGGAGGATGGTGGTTGTTGTGTAGGGATGTTGGTAGTTGTGTAGGGATGGTGGTAGTTGTTGTGTAGGGATGGTGGTAGTTGTGTAGGGATGGTTGTAGTTGTTGTGTAAGGATGGTGGTAGTTGATGTGTAGGGATGATGGTAGTTGTGTAGGGATGGTGGTAGTTGTTGTGTAGGGATGGTGGTAGTTGTTGTGTAGAGATGTTGGTAGTTGCGTAGGGATGGTGGTAGTTGTTGTGTAGGGATGGTGGTAGTTGTGTAGGGATGGTGGTAGTTGTTGTGGTGTAGGGATGGTGGTAGTTGTTGTGGTGTAGGGATGGTGGTAGTTTTTGTGTAGGGATGGTGGTGGTTGTTGTGTAGGGATGTTGGTAGTTGTGTAGGGATGGTGATAGTTGTTGTGTAGGGATGGTGGTAGTTGTGTAGGGATGGTGGTAGTTATTGTGTAAGGATGGTGGTAGTTGTTGTGTAGGGATGATGGTAGTTGTGTAGGGATGGTGGTAGTTGTTGTGTAGGGATGGTGGTAGTTGTGTAGGGATGTTGGTAGTTGTGTAGGGATGGTGGTAGTTTTTGTGTAGGGATGGTGGTAGTTGTGTAGGGATGGTGGTAGTTGTTGTGTAGGGATGATGGTAGTTGTGTAGGGATGGTGGTAGTTGTGTAGGGATGGTGGTAGTTGTGTAGGGATTGATGGACTGACCACAGCAACTCAAAGTTGAGGGACTGATTACCTCATCCTCCTCTCCTTATCGATTCTCCTTTGTATGGACTGATGAAGCCACTGTGTGGCGAAACGTTTCCTCATTAAAGATACCCAAGAGTTGCACATGTGTCTAATTTATCAACATGTCGGTTCTCTGAACCA